>NW_019227947.1:319269-739872 GCF_002742605.1 Olea europaea var. sylvestris
TCGATTGGAATTGAGCCAATGAAAAGTGGTTTTTCATTTTATGATAACTTCGAGTTTGTTCGTTTTTGGTGAATTGCCAGTCCAATTCGATTGGAATCGAGCCAATGAAAAGTGACTTTTGATTTCATGATAAGTTCGCGTTTGTTCATTTTTGGCAAATTCTAGTCTAAGTTAATTGGAATAGAGCCAATGAAAAGTTGGTTTTGATTTCATGATAACTTCGCGTTTGTTCATTATTAGCAAAGTGCTTGTCTAATTCGATTGGAATCGAGCTAAAGAAAAGTGGTTTTTCATTTTATGACAACTTTGGGTTTGCTCGTTTTTGGAGAATCGCTAGCCTGATTGGATTGGAATCGAGCCAATGAAAAGTGGTTTTTCATTTCACGATAACTTCGAGTTTGTTCGTTTTTGGAGAATTGCTAGTCCAATTCGATTGGAATCGAGCCAATGAAAAGTGGCTTTTGATTTCTTGATAACTTTGGGTTTGCTCGTTTTTGGCAAATTGCTAGTCTAAGTTGATTGGAATCGAGCCAATGAAAAGTGGCTTTTGATTTCATGATAACTTCGGGTTTGTTCGTTTTTGGCGAATTCCTAGTCTAATTCGACGGGAATCGAGCCAATGAAAAGTGGTTTTTCATTTCACGATAACTTCGAGTTTGTTCGTTTTTGGCAAATTGCTAGTCTAAGTCGATTGGCATCGACCCAACGAAAAGTGGCTTTTGATTTCATGATAACTTCGGGTTTGTTCATTTTTGGCGAATTGCTAGTCCAATTCGATTGGAATCGAGCCAATGAAAAGTGGTTTTTCATTTCATGATAACTTCAAGTTTGTTCGTTTTTGGCGAATTGCTAATCTAAGTTGAATGGAATCGAGCCAATGAAAAGTGGCTTTCGATTTCATGATAACTTTGGGTTTGTTCATTTTTGGCGAATTGCTAGTCCAATTCGATTCGAATCGAGCCAATGAAAAGTGGTTTTTCATTTCATGATGATTTCGAGTTTGTTTGTTTTTGGCGAATTGTTAGTCCAATTCGATTGGAATCGAGCCATTGAAAAGTGGTTTTTGATTTAATGATAACTTCGGGTTTGTTCGTTTTTGGCAAGTTGCTAGTCTACGCCGATTGGAATCAAGTCAATAAAAGGTGGCTTTTGATTTCATGATTACTTCGGGTTTGTTCGTTTTTGGCAATTTACCAGTCTAAATCGATTGGAATCGAGCTAATGGAAAGTTGATTTTGATTTCATGATAGGTTTGTTCATTTTTGGCGAATTGCTAGTCTAATTCGATTGGAATCGAGCTAATGAAAAGTGGTTTTTCATTTCATGGTAACTTCGAGTTTGTTCATTTTTGGCAAATTGCTAGTCTAAGTCGATTGGAATTGAGCCAATGAAAAGTGGCCCTTGATTTCATGATAACTTTGGGTTTGTTCATTTTTGACGAATTGCTAGTCCAATTCGATTCGAATCGAGCCAATGAAAAGTTTTTTTTCATTTCATGATGATTTCGAGTTTGTTCGTTTTTGGCGAATTGCTAGTCCAATTCGATTGGAATCGAGCCATTGAAAAGTGACTTTTGATTTCATGATAACTTCGGGGTTGTTCATTTTTGGCAAATTGCTAGTCTAAGTCGATGGAATCGAGCCAATGAAAAGTGGCTTTTGATTTCATGATAACTTCGGGTTTGTTCATTTTTGGTGATTTGCAAGTCTAAATCGATTGGAATCGAGCTAATGGAAAGTTGATTTTGATTTCCTGATAACTTTGGGTTTGTTCGTTTTTGGCGAATTGCTAGTCTAATTCGATTGGAATCGAGCCAATGAAAAGTGATTTTTCATTTCATGATAACTTCAGGTTTGCTCGTTTTTGGCGAATTGCTAGTCCAATTCGATTGTAATCGAGCCAATGAAAAGTGGCTTTTAATTTCATTTTAACTTCGGGTTTGTTCCTTTTTGGCGAATTGCTAGTCTAATTCGATTGGAATCGAGCCAACGAAATGTTGTTTTCCATTTCATGATAACTTCGGCTTGTTCATTTTTGGCAAATTGCTAGTCTAAATCGATTGGAATCGAGCCAATGAAATGTGGTTTTTGATTTCATGATATCTTCGAGTTTGTTCGTTTTGGTAAATTGGTAATCAAATTCAATTCAAATCCAGCTAATGAAAAGTGGTCTTTAATTTCACGGTAACTTCGGATTTGTTCGTTTTTGGCGAATTACTAGTCTAATTTGATTGGAATTAAGCCAATGAAAAGTGGTTTTTGATTTCATGATAACTTCGGGTTTGTTCATTTTTTCGCGAAATACTAGTCTGATTCGATTAGAATCGAGCTAATGAAAAGTGATTTTTGATTTCATGATAACTTTGGGTTTGTTCGTTTTAAGCGAATTGATAGTCTAATTCGATTGGAATCGAGCCAATGAAAAGTGGGCTTTCATTTCGTGATAACTTCGAGTTTGTTCATTTTTGGCGAATTGCTAGTCTAAATCGATTGGAATCAAGCAAATGAAAAGTGGCTTTCGATTTCATGATATCTTCGGGTTTGTTCATTTTTGGCGAATTGCAAGCATAATTCAATTGGAATCGAGCCAATGAAAAGTGGTTTTTCATTTCATGATAGCTTCAGATTTGTTTATTTTGGTGAATTGCTAGTCTAAATCGATTGGAATAGAGGCATTGAAAAGTGGCTTTTGATTTCATGGTAACTTTTGGGTTTGTTCATTTTCGTGGTTCGCTAGCCTAATTCGATAGGAATCGAGCCAATGAAAAGTGGTTTTTCATTTCATGATAACTTCGGGTTTGTTCGTTTTGGTGAATTGCTAGTCTAATTTGGTTGGAATCGAGCCAATGAAAAGTGGTTTTTCATTTCATGATAACTTCGAGTTCGTTCGTTTTTGGCAAATTGCTAGTCCAATTCGATTGGAATCGAGCCAATGAAAAGTGGCTTTTGATTTCTTGATAACTTTGGGTTTGTTCATTTTTGGCGAATTGCTAGTCTAAGTCGATTGGAATCGAGCCAATGAAAGGTGGCTTTTGATTTCATGATAACTCCGGGTTTGTTCATTTTTGACGATTTGCAAGTCTAAATAAATTGGAATCGAACTAATGGAAAGTTGATTTTGATTTCATGATAACTTCGGGTTTGTTCATTTTTGGCGAATTGATAGTCTAATTGGATTTGAATCGAGCCAATGAAAAGTGGTTTTTCATTTCATGATAACTTCGGGTTTGCTCTTTTTGGCGAATTGCTAGTCCAATTCGATTATAATCGTGCCAATGAAAAGTGGCTTTTGGTTTCATGATAACTTCGGGTTTGTTCCTTTTTGGCGAATCGCTAGTCTAATTCTATTGGAATCGAGCCAAAGAAATGTTGTTTTTCATTTCATGATAACTTCGGATTTGTTCATTTTTGGCAAGTTGCTAGTCTAAATCGATTGGAATCGAGCCAATGAGAAGTGGCTTTTGATTTCATGATATCTTTGGGTTTGTTCGTTTTGGCGAGTTGGTAGTCTAATTCAATTCAAATCTAGCTAATGAAAATTGGTTTTTGATTTCACAATAACTTCGGATTTGTTCATTTTTGGCGAATTGTTAGTCTAATTTGATTTGAATTGAGCCAATGAAATGTGGTTTTTGATTTCATGATAACTTCGGGCTTATTCGTTTTTTCGCGAAATGCTAGTCTGATTCGATTAGAATCGAGCTAACGAAAAGTGGATTTTGATTTCATGATAACTTTGGGTTTGTTCATTTTTGGCAAATTGCTAGTCTAATTCAATTGGAATCGAGCCAATGAAAAGTGATTTTTCATTTCACGATAACTTCGGGTTTGTTCATTTTTTGCAAATTTCTAGTCTAAATCGATTGGAATCGAGCCAATGAAAAGTGGCTTTTGATTTCATGATATCTTCGGGTTTGTTCATTTTTGGCGAATTGCAAGCCTAATTCGATTGGAATCGAGCCAATGAAAAGTGGTTTTTTATTTTATGATAGCTTCGGGTTTGTTTATTTTTGGTGAATTGCTAGTCTGAATCGATTGGAATCGAGGTAATGAAAAGTGGCTTTTGATTTCATGGTAACTTTGGGTTTGTTCATTTTGGTGATTCGCTAGCCTAATTCGATCGGAATTGAGCTAATGAAAAGTGGTTTTTCATTTCATGATAACTTCGAGTTTGTTCGTTTTTGGCGAATTGCTAATCTAATTCGATTGGATTCGAGCTAATGAAAAGTGGTTTTTTTTCATTATAACTTCGGATTTGTTCATTTTTTGCGAATTGCTAGTCCAATTCGATTGGAATCGAGCCAATGAAAAGTGGGTTTTGGTTTCATGATAATGTCGGGTTTGTTCATTTTTGAGAATTGCTGGTCTAATTCAATTGGACTCAAGCCAACGAAAAGTGGCTTTTGAATTCATGATAACTTCAGGTTTGTTTGTTTTTGATGAATTGCTAGTCTAATTCGACGAGAATCATGCCAATGAAATATGGCTTTTGATTTGACAATAACTTTGGGTTTGTTCATTTTTGGCGAATTGCTTGTCTAAATCGATTGGAATCGAGCTAATGAAAAGTGGTTTTTGGTTTCTTGATAATGTCGGGTTTGTTCATTTTTGTGAATTGCTAGTCCAATTCAACCGGAATCAGGCCAACGAAAAGTGGCTTTTGAATTCATTATAACTTCGCGTTTGTTCTTTTTTGGCCAATTGCTAGTCTAATTCGATTGGAATCGAGCCAACCAAAAGTGGCTATTGATTTTATTATAACTTCGGGTTTGTTCATTTTTGGCGAATTGCTATTCTAATTCGATTGGAATCGAGCCAAAGAAAAGTGGTTTTTCATTTAATGATAACTTTGGGTTTGTTCGTTTTTGGCGAATTGCCATTCTAATTCGATTGGAATCGAGCCAAAGAAAAGTAGCTTTTCATTTCGTGATAACTTCGGGTTTGTTCATTTTTGGCGAATTGCTAGTCTAATTCGATTGGAATCGGGCCGAAGAAAAGTGGTTTTTCATTTAATGATAACTTTGGGTTTGTTCGTTTTTGGCGAATTGCCATTCTAATTCGATTGGAATCGAGCCAAAGAAAAGTGGCTTTTCATTTCATGATAACTTCGGGTTTGTTCATTTTTGGCGAATTGCTAGTCTAATTCGATTGGAATCGGGCCGAAGAAAAGTGGTTTTCATTTCATGATAAGTTTGGGTTTGTTCTTTTTGGCGAATTGCTAATGTAAATCGATTGGAATCGAGCCAATGAAAAGTGGCTTTTGATTTCATGAAAACTTTGGGTTTGTTCGTTTTTGGCGAATTGCTAGTCTGATTCGATTGGAATCTAGCTAATGAAAAGTGGTTGTTTGATTTCATGATAACTTAGGGTTTGTTCTTTTTTGTGAATTGCTAGTCTAATTCAACTGGAATCGAGGCAAAGAAAAGTGGTTTTTCATTTCATGAAAACTTTGGGTTTGTTCATTTTTGGCGAATCGCTAGTCTAAATCGATTGGAATCAAGACAATAAAAAGTGGCTTTTGATTTCATGTTATCTTCAGGTTTGCTCATTCTTACGAATTGGTAGTCTAATTCGATAGGAATCCATCTAATGAAAAGTTGCTTTGGATATCATGATTACTTCGAATTTGTACATTTTTGGCGAATTGCTAGTCTAATTTGATTGGAGTTGAGCCAATGAAAACTGGTTTTTGATTTCATGATAACTTCCGGTTTGTTCGTTTTTGACGAATTGCTAGTCTAATTCGATTGTAATCGAACCAATGAAAAGCGGTTTTTCATTTCATGATTACTTCGGGTTCATTTTTGGTGTGTTGCTAGTCTAAATCAATTGGAATCGAGCCAATGAAAAGTGGCTTTTGATTTCATTATAACTTAGGGTTTCTTTTTTGGTGAATTGCTAGTCTAATTCGATTGGAATCGAGCTAAAGAAAAGTGGTCTTTCATTTCTTGATATCTTCGGGTTTGTTTGTTTTTGGCGAATTGCTAGTCTAAATCGATTGGAATCGAGCCAATGACAAGTGGCTTTTGATTTCATGTTACCTTCGAGTTTGTTCATTTTGGCGAATTGGTAGTCTAATTCGATTGGAATCCACCTAATGAAAAGTTGTTTTGGATATCATGATAACTTCGAATTTGTACATTTTTGGCGAATTGCTAGTCTAATTTGATTGGAAATTAGCCAATGAAAAGTGGTTTTTGATTTCATGATAACTTCAGGTTTGTTCGTTTTTGGCGAATTGCTAGTCTAATTCGATTTTAATTGAGCCAATAAAAAGCGGTTTTTCATTTCATGATAACTTCGGACTTGTTCCTTTTTGGCGAATTTCTTGTCTAAATCTATTGGAATCAAGCTAATGAAAAGTGGTTTTTGATTTCATGATAACTTCGGGCTTGTTCTGTTTTGGCGAATTTCTTTTCTAAATCAATTGGAATCAAGCTAATGAAAAGTGGTTTTTGATTTCATGATAACTTCGGGTTTGTTCATTTTTGGCGAATCGCTAGTCTAATTTGATTGCATTCGAGCCAATGAAATGTGGCCTTTCATTTTGATGATAACTTTGGGTTTTTTTCATTTTTGGCGAATTACTAGTCTAAATAGATTGGAATCGAGCCAATGAAAAGTGGCTTTAGATTTAATGATAACTTTGGGTTAGTTCGTTTTTGGCGAATTGCTAGTCCAATTCGATTGGAATCGAGCCGATGAAAAGTGGCTTTTGATTTCAAGATAACATCTGGCCTGTTCATTTTTGGTAAATTGCTAGTCTAAGTCGATTGGAATCAAGCCAGTGAAAAGTGGCTTCTGACTTCAGGATAACTTCGGGTTTTTTCATTTTTGGCGAATTGCCAGTCTAATTCGATTGGAATCGAGCCAAAGAAAAGTTGTATTTCATTTCATGATAACTTCGGGATTGTGCATTTTTGGAGAATTGCTAGTCTAAATCGATTGGAATCGAGCTAATGAATAGTTGATTTTGATTTCATGATAACTTCGGGTTTGTTCGTTTTTGGCGAATTGCCAGTCTAATTCGATTGGAATCGAGCCACTGAAAAGTGGTTTTTCATTTCATGATAACTTCGAGTTTGTTCATTTTTGACGAATTGCTAGTCCAATTCGATTGGAATCGAGCCAATGAAAGGTGGCTTTTGATTTCATGATAACTTCATGTTTGTTCATTTTTGGCAAATTGCTAGTCTAAGTCGATTGGAATTGAGCCAATGAAAAGTGGCTTTTGATTTCATGATAACTTCGGGTTTGTTCATTTTTGGCGAATTGCTAGTCCAATTGGATTGGAATCGAGCCAATGAAAAGTGGTTTTTCATTTCCTGATAATGCGAGTTTTCTCATTTTTGGCGAATTGCTAGTCCAATTCGATTGGAATCGAGCCAATGAAAAGTGGCTTTTGATTTCATGATAACTTCGGATTTGTTCATTTTTGGCAAATTGCTAGTCTAAGTCGATTGGAATCGAGTCAATGAAAAGTGGCTTTTGATTTCATGATAACTTCGGGTTTGTTCATTTTTGGCGAATTACTAGTCTAATTTGATTGGAATCGAGCCAAAGAAAAGTATTTTTTCATTTCATGATAACTTCGGGTTTGTTTGTTTTTGGAGAATTGATAGTCTAAATCGATTGGAATCGAGCTAATGTAAAGTTGATTTTAACTTCATGATAACTTCAGGTCTGTTCGTTTTTGAGGAATTGCTTATCTAATTCGATTAGAATCGAGCCAAAGAAAAGTGGTTTTTCATTTCCTGATAACTTCGGGTTTGTTCATTTTTCGATAAGTGCTAGTCTAAATCGATTGGAATCGAGCTAATGAAAAGTTGATTTTGATTTCATGAAAACTTCGGGCTTGTTCGTTTTTGGCGAATTGCTAGTCGAATTCGATTGGAATCGAGCCAATAAAAAGTGGCTTTTGATTTCATGATAACTTCGGGTTTGTTCGTTTTTGGCAAATTGCTAGTCTAAGTCGATTGGAATCGAGTCAATGAAAAGTGGCTTTTGATTTCATGATAACTTCGGGCTTGTTCATTTTTGGCGAATTGCTAGTCTAATTTGATTGGAATCGAGCCAAAGAAAAGTAGTTTTTCATTTCATGATAACTTCGGGCTTGTTCGGTTTTGGCGAATTGCTAGTCCAATTCGATTGTAATCGACCCAATGAAAAGTGGATTTTGATTTCATGATAACGTTGGGTTTGTTCCTTTTTGGCGAATTGCTAGTCTATTTCGATTGGAATCTAGCCAAAGAAAAGTGTTTTTTTCATTTCAAGATAACTTCGGGCTTGTTCGTTTTTGGCGAATTGCTAGTCCAATTCGATTGTAATAGAGCCAATGAAAAGTGGCTTTTGATTTCATGATAACGTTGGGTTTGTTCATTTTTGATGAATTGCTAGTCTATTTCGATTGGAATCTGGCCAAAGAAAAGTGGTTTTTCATTTCATGATAACTTCGGGTTTGTTCATTTTTGGCAAATTGCTAGTCTAAAGCGATTGGAATCGAGCTAATGAAAAGTGGCTTTTGATATTATGTTATCTTCGGGCTTGTTCATTTTGGCGAATTGGTGGTCTAATTCGATTGGAATCCATCTAATGAAAAGTTGGTTTGGATATCTTGATAACTTAGAATTTGTGCGTTTTTGGCGAATTGCTAGTCTAATTTGATTGGAATTGAGCCAATGAAAAGTGGTTTTTGATTTCATGATAACTTCGGGTTTGTTCATTTTTGGCGAATTGCTAGTCTAATTCAATTGTAATCGTTGGCGAATTGCTAGTCTAATTCAATTGTAATCGAGCCAATGAAAAGCGATTTTTCATTTCATGATAACTTCGAGCTTGTTCCTTTTTGGCGAATTTCTTGTCTAAATCGATTGGAATCAAGCTAATGAAAAGTGGTTTTTGATTTCCTGATAATTTCGGGTTTGTTAATTTTTGGCGAATCGCTAAACTAATTCGATTGGATTCGAGCCAATGAAAAGTGGTTTTTCATTTTGATGATAACTTCGGGTTTTTTCATTTTTGGCAAATTGCTAGTCTAAATTAATAGGAATCGAGCCAATGAAAAGTGGCTTTTGATTTAATGATAACTTCGGGATTGTTCATTTTTGACAAATTGTTAGTCCAATTCTATTAGAATCGAGCCAATGAAAAGTGGATTTTGATTTCATGATAACTTCGGGTTTGTTCGTTTTTGACAAATTGCTAGTCTAAGTCGATTGGAATCGAGCCAATGAAAAGTTAATTTTGATTTCATTATAACTTCAAGTTTGTTCGTTTTTGGGGAATTGCTAGTCCAATTCGATTGGAATCGAGCCAATGAAAGGTGGCTTTTGATTTCATGATAACTTCGTGTTTGTTCATTTTTGGCGAACTTCTAGTCTAAGTCGATTGGAATCGAGCCAATGAAAAGTGGCTTTTGATTTCATGATAACTTCGGGTTTGTTCGTTTTAGGCGAATTGCTATTCTAATTCGATTGGAATCGAGCCAAAGAAAAGTGGCATTTCATTTCATGATAACTTCGGGTTTGTTCATTTTTGGCGAATTGCTAGTCTATATTGATTGGAATCGAGCCAAAGAAAAGTGGTTTTTTGTTTCATTCTAACTTCGAGTTTGTCTGTTTTTGGCGAATTGCTAGTGTAAATCGATTGGAATCGAGCCAATGAAAAGCGGTTTTTCATTTCATGATTACTTCGGGTTTATTCATTTTTGACGAATTGCTACTCTAAATCAATTGGAATCGAGCCAATGAAAAGTGGCTTTTGATTTCCTGATAACTTAGGGTTTGTTCATTTTTTGCGAATTGCTAGTCTAATTCGATTGGAATTGAGCCAAAGAAAAGTGGTCTTTCATTTCTTGATATCTTCGGGTTTGATTGTTTTTGGCGAATTGCTAGTCTAAATAGATTGGAATCAAGCCAATGGAAAGTAGCTTTTGATTTCATGTTACCTTCGAGTTTGATCATTTTGGCGAATTGGTAGTCCAATTCGATTGGAATCCACCTAATGAAAAGTTGTTTTGGATATCATGATAACTTCGAATTTGTATGTTTCTAGCGAATTGCTAGTCTAATTTGATTGGAATTTAGCCAATGAAAAGTGGTTTTTGATTTCATGATAACTTCGGGTTTGTTCCTTTTTGACGAATTGCTAGTCTAATTCTATTTTAATTGAGCCAATAAAAAGCAGTTTTTCATTTCATGATAACTTCGGGCTTGTTCCTTTTTGGCGAATTTCTTGTCTAAATCTATTGGAATCAAGCTAATGAAAAATGGTTTTTGATTTCATGATAACTTCGGGCTTGTTCGTTTTCGGCGAATTGCTAGTCTAATTCCATTGGAATCGAGCCAATGAAAAGTGGTTTTTCATTTCATGATAACTTCAAGTTTTCTCATTTTTGGCGAATTGCTAGTCCAATTCGATTGGAATCGAGCCAATGAAAAGTGGCTTTTGATTTCATTATAACTTCGGGTTCGTTCGATTTTGGCAAATTGCTAGTCTAAGTCGATTGGAATCGAGTCAATGAAAAGTGGCTTTTTATTACATGATAACTTCGGGTTTGTTCATTTTTGGCGAATTGCTAGTCTAATTCGATTGGAATCGAGCCAAAGAAAAGCGGTTTTTCATTTCATGATAACTTCGGGTTTGTTCATTTTTGGAGAATTGCTAGTGTAAATCGATTGGAATCGAGCTAATGTAATGTTGAATTTGATTTCATGATAACTTCGGGTCTGTTCATTTTTGGCGAATTGCTTATCTAATTCGATTAGAATCGAGCCAATGAAAAGTGGGTTTTGGTTTCATGATAACGTCGGGTTTGTTCATTTTTGAGAATTGCTGGTCTAATTCAATTGGAGTTGAGCCAACGAAAAGTGGCCTTTGAATTCATGATAACTTTGCGTTTTTTATTTTTTTTGCGAATTGCTAGTCTAATTCTATTGGAATAGAACCAACGAAAAGTGGCTTTTTATTTCATGATAACTTCAGGTTTGTTCGTTTTTGACGAATTGGTAGTCTAAGTCGATGGGAATCATGCCAATGAAGTATGGCTTTCGATTTGACAATAACTTTGGCTTTGTTCATTTTTGGCGAATTGCTAGTCTAACTCGATTGGAATCGAGCCAATGAAAAGTGGTTTTTGGTTTCTTGATAGAGTCGAGTTTGTTCATTTTTTGTGAATTGCTAGTCTAATTCAGTTGGAATCGAGCCAACGGAAAGTGGCTTTTGAATTCATGATAACTTCGCGTTTGTTCTTTTTTGGCCAATTGCCAGTCTAAGTCGATTGGAATCGAGCCAGCGAAAAGTGGCTATTGATTTTATTATAACTTCAGGTTTGTTCATTTTTGGCGAATTACTAGTCTAATTCGATTAGAATTGAGCCAAAGAAAAGTGGTTTTTCATTTCATGATAACTTTGGGCTTGTTCATTTTTGGCAGATTGCTATTCTAATTCGATTGGAATCGAGCCAAAGAAAAGTAGCTTTTCATTTCATGAAAACTTCGGGTTTGTTCATTTTTGGCGAATTGCTAGTCTAATTTGATTGGAATCGAGCCAAAGAAAAGTGGTTTTTCGTTTCATGCTAACTTCGAGTTTGTTCGTTTTTGGCGAATTGCTAGTGTAAATCGATTGGAATCGAGCCAATGAAAAGTGGCTTTTGATTTCATGAAAACGTTGGGTTTGTTCGTTTTTGACGAATTGCTAGTCTAATTCGTTTGGAATCGAGCCAATGAAAAGTGGCTTTTGATTTCATGATAACTTAGGGTTTGTTCATTTTTTGCGAATTGCTAGTCCAATTCGATTGGAATCGAGCCAAAGAAAAGTGGTTTTTCATTTCATGATAACTTCGGGTTTGTTCATTTTTGGCGAATTGCTATACTAAATCTATTGGAATCGAGCCAATGAAAAGTGGCTTTTTATTTCATGTTATCTTCAGGTTTGTTCATTTTGGCGAATTGGTAGTCTAATTCGATTGGAATCCATCTAATGAAAAGTTGTTTTGGATATCATGAAAACTTCGAATTTCTAAATTTTTGGCGAATTGCTAGTCTAATTTGATTGGAGTTGAGCCAATGAAAAGTGGTTATTGATTTCATGATAACTTCAGGTTTATTCATTTTTGACGAATTCCTAGTCTAATTCGATTGTAATCGAGCCAATGAAAAGCAGTTTTTCATTTCATATTAACTTCGAGTTTGTTCCTTTTTGGAGAATTTCTTGTCTAAATCGATTGGAATCCATCCAATGAAAAGTGGTTTTTGATTTCATGATAACTTCGGTTATGTTCGTTTTCGACGAATCGGTAGTCTAATTCAATTGAAATCGAGCCAATGAAAAGTGGTTTTTCATTTTGATGACAGCTTCGGGTTTGCTCATTTTTGGCGAAATGCTAGTCTAAATCGATTGGAATCGAGCCAATGAAAAGTGGCTTTTGATTTCAAGATAACTTTGTGTTTGTTCATTTTTGGCGAATTGCTAGTCTAATTCGATTGGAATCGAGCCAAAGAAAAGTGGTCTTTCATTTCATGATAACTTCGGGTTTGTTTATTTTTGGCGAATTGCTAGTCTAAATCGATTGGAATCGAGCTAATGAGAAGTTAATTTTATTTTCATGATAACTTCGGGTTTGTTCATTTTTGGCGAATTGCTAGCCTAATTCGATTGGAATCGAGCTAATGAAAAGTGGTTTTTCATTTTATGATAACTTCGGGTTTGTTTATTTTTGGCGAATTGCTTGTCCAATTCGATTGTAATCGAGCCAATGAAAAGTGGCTTTTGATTTCAAGATAACTTCGGCTTTGTTCGTTTTTGGCGAATTGCTAATCTAATTCGATTGGAATCGAGCCAAAGAAAAGTGGTTTTTTATTTCATGATAACTTCAGAATTGTTCTTTTTTGGTGAATTGCTAGTGCAAATCGAATTGAATTGAGTCAATGAAAAGTGGCCTTTGATTTCATGAGAACATTGGGTTTGTTAATTCCTGACGAATTGCTAGTCTAATTCGATTGGAATCGAGCCAAAGAAATGTTGTTTTTCATTTCATGATAACTTCGGTTTTGTTCATTTTTGGCTAATTGCTAGTCTAAATCGATTGGAATCGAGCCAATGAAAAGTGGCCATTGATTTCATGATAACTTCGGGTCCGTTTATTTTTGGCGAATTGTTATCTAATTCGATTGTAATCGAGCCAAAGAAAGGTGGTTTTTCATTTCATGATAACTTCGGGTTTGCTCGTTTTTGGTAAATTGCTTGTCCAATTTGGGTTGTAATCGAGCCAATGAAAAGTGGCTTATGATTTCATGATAACTTTGGCCTTGTTCATTTTTGGCGAATTGCTAGTCTAATTTGATTGGAATCGAGCCAAAGAAAAGTGGTTTTTCATTTCATGATAACTTCGAATTTGTTCATTTTTGGTGAATTGCTACTGTAAATCGATTTGAATCGTGTCAATGAAAAGTGGCCTTTGATTTCATGAGAACATTGGGTTTGTTCATTTTTGCTGAATTGTTAGTCTAATTCAATTGGAATCGAGCCAATAAAAAGTGGTTTTTCATTTCATGATAACTTCAGGTTTGTTCGTTTTTGGCGAACTACTTGTCTAATCGATTGGAATCGAGCAAATAAAAAGTGGTTTTTCATTTCATGATAACTTCGAGTTTGTTCGTTTTTGGCGAATTGCTAGTCCAATTCATTAGGAATCGAGCTAATGAAAAGTGGCTTTTGATTTCATGATGACTTCGGGTTTGTTCATTTCTGACGAACTGCTAGTCTGATTCGATTGGAATCGAGCTACTGAAAATGGTTTTTTTATTTCATGATAAATTCAGGTTTGTTCATTTTTGGCAAATTGCTAGTGTAAATCGATTGGAATCGAGCCAATGAAAAGTGGACTTTGATTTCATGATAACTTCGGGGTTGTTCCTTTTTGACGAATTGCTAGTCTAAATTGATTCGAATCGAGCCAATGAAAAATGGTTTTTCATTTCATGATCACTTCGGGTTTGTTCGTTTTTTGCGAATTGCTAGTCTAAATCGATTGGAATCGAGCCAATGAAAAGTGGCTTTTGATTTCATCATAACTTCGAGTTTGTTCATTTTTGACGAATTGCTAATCTAATTCGATTGGGATCGAGCCAAAGTAAAGCGGTTTTTCACATCATGATAACTTCGGGTTTGTTCATTTTTGACAAATTACTAGTCTAAATCGATTGGAATCGAGCTAATGAAAAGTGGATTTTGATTTCAAGATAACTTCAGGTTTGTTCATTTTTGGCGAATTGCTAGTCTAATTCAATTGGAATCGAGCCAATAAAAGTGGATTTTCATTTCATGATAACTTTGAGTTTGTTCATTTTTGGCGAACTACTTGTCTAATCGATTGGAATCGAGCCAATAAAAAGTGGTTTTTCATTTCATGATAACTTCGAGTTTGTTCGTTTTTGGCGAATTGCCAGTCCAATTCGGTTGGAATCGAGCTAATGAAAAGTGGCTTTTCATTTCATGATAACTTCAGGTTTGTTCATTTCTAACGAGCGGCTAGTCTAATTTGATTGGAATCGAGCTACAGAAAAGTGGTTTTTTATTTCATGATAACTTCAGGTTTGTTCATTTTTGGTGAATTGCTAGTGTAAATCGATTGGAATCGAGCCAATGAAAAGTGGCCTTTGATTTCATTATAACTTGGGGTTCGTTTATTTTTGGCGAATTTTTATCTAATTCGATTGTAATCGAGCCAAAGCAAGGTGGTTTTTCATTTCATGATAACTTCGAGTTTGTTCATTTTTGGCTAATCGCTAGTCTAAATCAATTGGAATCGAGCCAAAGAAAAGCGGTTTTCATTTCATGAAAACTTCGGGTTTTTTCATTTTTGGCGAATTGCCCGTCTAATTTGATTGGAATCAAGCTAATGAAAAGTGGTTTTTGATTTCACGATAACTTCTGGGTCGTTCATTTTTTAAGAACTGCCCGTCTAATTTGATTGGAATCAAGCTAATGATAAGTGATTTTTGATTTCACGATAACTTTGGGTTTGTTCGCTTTTGGCAAATTACTAGTCAAATTCGATTGGAATCGAGCCAATGAAATGTGGTTTTTGATTTCATGATAACTTCAAGTTTGTTCATTCTTGGCGAGTTTCTTGTCTAAATCAATTGGAATCCATCCAATGAAAAGTGGTTTTTGATTTCATGATAACTCGGGTTTGTTCATTTTTGGCAAATCGCTAGTCTAATTCGATTGGAATCGAGCCAATAAAAAGTGGTTTTTCACTTTGATGACAACTTCGGGTTTGTTCATTTTTGGCAAATTGCTAGTCTAAATCGATTAGAATCGAGCCAATGAAAAGTGGCTTTTGATTTCATGATAACTTCGGGTTTGTTCATTTTTAACGAATTGCTAGTCTAATTTGATTGGAATCGAGCCAAAGAAAAGTGGTTTTTGATTTCACGATAACTTCGGATTTGTTCATTTTTGGCGAATTGGTAATCTAATTTGATTAGAATTGAGCCAATGAAAAGTGGTTTTTGATTTCATGACAACTTCGGGTTTGTTCGTTTCTTCGCGAAATGCTAGTCTAATTCGATTAGAATCGAGCTAACGGAAAGTGGTTTTTGATTTCATGATAACTTTGGATTTGTTCTTTTAAGCGAATTTCTAGTTTGATTCGATTGGAATCGAGCCAATGAAAAATGGTTTTTCATTTCATGATCACTTCGGGTATGTTCGTTTTTTGCAAATTGCTTGTCTAAATCGATTGGAATCGAGCCAATGAAAAGTGACTTTTGATTTCATCATAACTTCGGGTTTATTCGTTTTTGACGAATTGCTAGTCTGATTCGATCGGGATCGAGCCAATGTAAAACGGCTTTTCATATCATGATAACCTCGGGTTCGTTCATTTTTGACAAATTGCTAGTCTAAATCGATTGGAATCGAGCTAATGAAAAGTGGATTTTGATTTCATGATAACTTCGGGTTTGTTCCTTTTTGGCGAATTGCTAGTCTAATTCCATTGGAATCGAGCCAATAAAAAGTGGTTTTTCATTTCATGATAACTTCGAGTTTGTTCGTTTTTGACGAATTGCTAGTCCAATTCGATTGGGATCGAGCTAATGAAAAGTGGCTTTTGATTTCATGATAACTTCGGGTTTGTTCCTTTTTGGCGAATTGCTAGTCTAATTCCATTGGAATCGAGCCAATAAAAAGTGGTTTTTCATTTCATGATAACTTCGAGTTTGTTCGTTTTTGACGAATTGCTAGTCCAATTCGATTGGGATCGAGCTAATGAAAAGTGGCTTTTGATTTCATGATAACTTCGGGTTTGTTCCTTTTTGGCGAATTGCTAGTCTAATTCCATTGGAATCGAGCCAATAAAAAGTGGTTTTTCATTTCATGATAACTTCGAGTTTGTTCGTTTTTGACGAATTGCTAGTCCAATTCGATTGGGATCGAGCTAATGAAAAGTGGCTTTTGATTTCATGATAACTTCGGGTTTGTTCCTTTTTGGCGAATTGCTAGTCTAATTCCATTGGAATCGAGCCAATAAAAAGTGGTTTTTCATTTCATGATAACTTCGAGTTTGTTCGTTTTTGACGAATTGCTAGTCCAATTCGATTGGGATCGAGCTAATGAAAAGTGGCTTTTGATTTCATGATAACTTCGGGTTTGTTCCTTTTTGGCGAATTGCTAGTCTAATTCCATTGGAATCGAGCCAATAAAAAGTGGTTTTTCATTTCATGATAACTTCGAGTTTGTTCGTTTTTGACGAATTGCTAGTCCAATTCGATTGGGATCGAGCTAATGAAAAGTGGCTTTTGATTTCATGATAACTTCGGGTTTGTTCCTTTTTGGCGAATTGCTAGTCTAATTCCATTGGAATCGAGCCAATAAAAAGTGGTTTTTCATTTCATGATAACTTCGAGTTTGTTCGTTTTTGACGAATTGCTAGTCCAATTCGATTGGGATCGAGCTAATGAAAAGTGGCTTTTGATTTCATGATAACTTCGGGTTTGTTCCTTTTTGGCGAATTGCTAGTCTAATTCCATTGGAATCGAGCCAATAAAAAGTGGTTTTTCATTTCATGATAACTTCGAGTTTGTTCGTTTTTGACGAATTGCTAGTCCAATTCGATTGGGATCGAGCTAATGAAAAGTGGCTTTTGATTTCATGATAACTTCGGGTTTGTTCCTTTTTGGCGAATTGCTAGTCTAATTCCATTGGAATCGAGCCAATAAAAAGTGGTTTTTCATTTCATGATAACTTCGAGTTTGTTCGTTTTTGACGAATTGCTAGTCCAATTCGATTGGGATCGAGCTAATGAAAAGTGGCTTTTGATTTCATGATAACTTCGGGTTTGTTCCTTTTTGGCGAATTGCTAGTCTAATTCCATTGGAATCGAGCCAATAAAAAGTGGTTTTTCATTTCATGATAACTTCGAGTTTGTTCGTTTTTGACGAATTGCTAGTCCAATTCGATTGGGATCGAGCTAATGAAAAGTGGCTTTTGATTTCATGATAACTTCGGGTTTGTTCCTTTTTGGCGAATTGCTAGTCTAATTCCATTGGAATCGAGCCAATAAAAAGTGGTTTTTCATTTCATGATAACTTCGAGTTTGTTCGTTTTTGACGAATTGCTAGTCCAATTCGATTGGGATCGAGCTAATGAAAAGTGGCTTTTGATTTCATGATAACTTCGGGTTTGTTCCTTTTTGGCGAATTGCTAGTCTAATTCCATTGGAATCGAGCCAATAAAAAGTGGTTTTTCATTTCATGATAACTTCGAGTTTGTTCGTTTTTGACGAATTGCTAGTCCAATTCGATTGGGATCGAGCTAATGAAAAGTGGCTTTTGATTTCATGATAACTTCGGGTTTGTTCCTTTTTGGCGAATTGCTAGTCTAATTCCATTGGAATCGAGCCAATAAAAAGTGGTTTTTCATTTCATGATAACTTCGAGTTTGTTCGTTTTTGACGAATTGCTAGTCCAATTCGATTGGGATCGAGCTAATGAAAAGTGGCTTTTGATTTCATGATAACTTCGGGTTTGTTCCTTTTTGGCGAATTGCTAGTCTAATTCCATTGGAATCGAGCCAATAAAAAGTGGTTTTTCATTTCATGATAACTTCGAGTTTGTTCGTTTTTGACGAATTGCTAGTCCAATTCGATTGGGATCGAGCTAATGAAAAGTGGCTTTTGATTTCATGATAACTTCGGGTTTGTTCCTTTTTGGCGAATTGCTAGTCTAATTCCATTGGAATCGAGCCAATAAAAAGTGGTTTTTCATTTCATGATAACTTCGAGTTTGTTCGTTTTTGACGAATTGCTAGTCCAATTCGATTGGGATCGAGCTAATGAAAAGTGGCTTTTGATTTCATGATAACTTCGGGTTTGTTCCTTTTTGGCGAATTGCTAGTCTAATTCCATTGGAATCGAGCCAATAAAAAGTGGTTTTTCATTTCATGATAACTTCGAGTTTGTTCGTTTTTGACGAATTGCTAGTCCAATTCGATTGGGATCGAGCTAATGAAAAGTGGCTTTTGATTTCATGATAACTTCGGGTTTGTTCCTTTTTGGCGAATTGCTAGTCTAATTCCATTGGAATCGAGCCAATAAAAAGTGGTTTTTCATTTCATGATAACTTCGAGTTTGTTCGTTTTTGACGAATTGCTAGTCCAATTCGATTGGGATCGAGCTAATGAAAAGTGGCTTTTGATTTCATGATAACTTCGGGTTTGTTCCTTTTTGGCGAATTGCTAGTCTAATTCCATTGGAATCGAGCCAATAAAAAGTGGTTTTTCATTTCATGATAACTTCGAGTTTGTTCGTTTTTGACGAATTGCTAGTCCAATTCGATTGGGATCGAGCTAATGAAAAGTGGCTTTTGATTTCATGATAACTTCGGGTTTGTTCCTTTTTGGCGAATTGCTAGTCTAATTCCATTGGAATCGAGCCAATAAAAAGTGGTTTTTCATTTCATGATAACTTCGAGTTTGTTCGTTTTTGACGAATTGCTAGTCCAATTCGATTGGGATCGAGCTAATGAAAAGTGGCTTTTGATTTCATGATAACTTCGGGTTTGTTCCTTTTTGGCGAATTGCTAGTCTAATTCCATTGGAATCGAGCCAATAAAAAGTGGTTTTTCATTTCATGATAACTTCGAGTTTGTTCGTTTTTGACGAATTGCTAGTCCAATTCGATTGGGATCGAGCTAATGAAAAGTGGCTTTTGATTTCATGATAACTTCGGGTTTGTTCCTTTTTGGCGAATTGCTAGTCTAATTCCATTGGAATCGAGCCAATAAAAAGTGGTTTTTCATTTCATGATAACTTCGAGTTTGTTCGTTTTTGACGAATTGCTAGTCCAATTCGATTGGGATCGAGCTAATGAAAAGTGGCTTTTGATTTCATGATAACTTCGGGTTTGTTCATTTTTGACGAACTGCTAGTCTAATTCGATTGGAATTGAGCTACAGAAAAGTGGTTTTTTATTTCATGATAACTTCGGGTTTGTTCGTTTTTGGCGAATTGCTAGTGTAAATCGATTGGAATCGAGCCAATGAAAAGTGGCCTTTGATTTCATGATAACTTCGGGTTCGTTTATTTTTGGCGAATTGTTAGTCTAATTTGATTGGAATCCAGCCAATGAAAGGTGGTTTTTCATTTCATGATAGCTTTAGGTTTGTTCATTTTTGGCGAATTGCTAGTCTAAATTGATTGTAATCGAGGCAACTAAAAGTGGCTTTTGATTTCATTATTACTTCGGGTTTGTTAATTTTGACGATTCGCTAGTCTGATTCGATTGGAATTGAACCAATGAAAGGTGGTTTTTCATTTCGTGATAACTTCGAGTTTGTTCATTTTTGGCAAATTGCTAATCAAATTCGATTGGAATCGAGCTAAAGAAAAGTGGTTTTTGATTTCATGATAACTTCGCGTTTGTTCATTTTTTTGTGAATTGCTTGTCCAATTCGATTGGAATCGAGCCAACGAAAAGTGGCTTTTGAATTCATGATAACTTCGCGTTTGTTATTTTTTGGCGAATTGCTAGTCTAATTCGATTGGAATCGAGCTAAACAAAAGTTGTTTTCATTTCATGATGACTTCGGGTTTGTTTGTTTTTGGCGAATTGCTAGTCTAATTGATTGGAATCGAGCTAATGAAAAGTGGCTTTTGATTTCATTATACATTCAGGTCTGTTCGTTTTGGCGAATTGCCAGTCTAATTCGATTGGAATTGAGCCAATGAAAAGTGGGTTTTCTTTGGGTCTGTTCATTTTTGGTGAATTTCTAGTCTAATTTGATTGGAATCGAGCTAAAGAAAAGTGGTTATTGATTTGATGATAACTTCAGCTTTGTCCATTATTGGCTAATTGCTAGCCTAATTGATTGGAATCGAGCCAATGAAAAGTGGCTTTTGATTTCATTATATCTTCGGGTTTGTTCGTTTTGGCGAATTGCCAGTCTAATTCGATTGGAATCGAGCCAATGAAAAGTGGTTTTTCATTCCATGGTAACTTCGGGTTTGTTCGTTTTGGCGAATAGCTAGTTTAATTTTATTGGAATTGAGCCAATGAACAGTGATTTCTGATTTCATGATAACTTCGGGTTTGTTCATTTTTGGCAAATTGCAAGTCTAATTAGATTGGAATCGAGCTAAAGAAAAGTGGTTATTGATTTCATGATAACTTCGACTTTGTTCGACGAATTGCAAGTCTAATTCGATTAGAATCAAGCACAAGAAAATTGGTTTTTAATATCTTAATCACTTCGGGTTTGTTTGTTTTTGGCGAATTGCTTGTCTAAATCGATTGGAATCGAGCCAATGAAAAGTGGTTTTTCAATTCATGACAACTTCGCATTTGTTCATTTTTTACGAATTGCTAGTCTAATTCGATTGTAATCGAGTCAATGAAAAGTGATTTTTCATTTCATGATAGCTTCAGGTTTGTTCGTTTTTGGCAAATTGCTAGTCTAAATCGATTGTAATCGTGGCAATGAAAAGTGGCTTTTGATTTCATTATTACTTCGGGTTTGTTAATTTTGGTGATTCGCTAGTCTAATTCGATTGGAATTGAGCCAATGAAAGATGGTTTTTCATTTCATGATAACTTCGAGTTTGTTCATTTTTGGCGAATTGCTAATCAAATTCGATTGGAATCGAGCTAAAGAAAAGTGGTTTTCGATTTCATGATAACTTCGCGTTTGTTCATTTTTTGGGAATTGCTTGTCCAATTCGATTGGAATCGAGCCAACGAAAAGAGGCTTTTGAATTCATGATAACTTTGCGTTTGTTATTTTTTGGCGAATTGCTAGTCTAATTCGATTGGAATCGAGCTAAACAAAAGTCATTTTCATTCCATGATGACTTCGGGTTTGTTTGTTTTTGGCGAATTGCTAGTCTAATTATCGGAATCGAGCTAATGAAAAGTGGCTTTTGATTTCATTTTACCTTCGGGTCTGTTCGTTTTAGCAAATTGTCAGTCTAATTCGATTGGAATTGAGCCAATGAAAAGTGGTTTTTCTTTCCATAATAATTTCAGGTTTGTTCATTTTGGCGAATTGCTGGTCTAATTTGATTGGAATTGAGTTAATGAAAAGTGGTTTTTGATTTCATGATAACTTCGGGTTTGTTCATTTTTGGCGAATTGCTAGCCTAATTAGATTGGAATCGAGCTAAAGAAAAGTGGTTATTGATTTCATGATAACTTCAGCTTTGTTCATTATTGGCAAATTGCTAGCCTAATTGACTGGAATCGAGCCAATGAAAAGTGGCTTTTGATTTAATTATATCTTCGAGTTTGTTCGTTTTGGCGAACTGCTAGTCTAATTCGATTGGAATCGAGCCAATGAAAAGTGGTTTTCATTCCATGGTAACTTCGGGTTTGTTCGTTTTGACGAATTGCTAGTCTAATTTGATTGGAATTGAGCCAATGAGAAGTTGTTTTTGATTTGATGATAACTTTGGGTTTGTTCATTTTTGGCGAATTGCTAGTCTAATTAGATTGGAATCGAGCTAAAGAAAAGTGGTTATTGATTTCATGATAACTTCAGCTTTGTTCGTTATTGGCAAATTGCTAGCCTAATTGATTGGAATCGAGCCAATGAAAAGTGGCTTTTGATTTCATTATATCTTCGGGTTTGTTCGTTTTGGCGAATTGCCAGTCTAATTCGATTGGAATCGAGCCAATGAAAAGTGTTTTTTCATTCCATGGTAACTTCGGGTTTGTTCGTTTTGGCTAATAGCTAGTCTAATTTGATTGGAATTGAACCAATGAAAAGTGGTTTTTGATTTCACGATAACTTCGGGTTTGTTCATTTTTGGCGAATTGCTAGTCTAATCAGATTGGAATCGAGCTAAAGAAAAGTGGTTATTAATTTCGTGATAACTTCAGCTTTGTTCGTTATTGGCGAATTGCTAGCCTAATTGATTGGAATCGAGCCAATGAAAAGTGGCTTTTGATTTCATTATATCTTCGGGTTTGTTCGTTTTTGCGATTTACCAGTCCAATTCGATTGGTATCGAGCCAATGAAAAGTGGTTTTTCAATTCATGACAACTTTGCATTTGTTCGTTTTTGAAGAATTGCTAGTCTAATTAGATTGGAATCGAGCCAATGAAAGGTGGTTTTTCATTTCATGATAGCTTCAGGTTTGTTCATTTTTGGCGAATTGCTAGTCTAAATCAATTGTAATCGAGGCAATGAAAAATGGCTTTTGATTTCATTATTACTTCGGGTTTGTTAATTTTGGCGATTCCCTAGTCTAATTCGATTGGAATCGAGCCAATGAAAAGTGATTTTTCATTTCATGATAACTTCGAGTTTGTTCATTTTTGGCGAATTGCTAATCAAATTCGATTGGAATCGAGCTAAAGAAAAGTGGTTTTTGATTTCATGATAACTTCGCGTTTGTTCATTTTTTGCGAATTGCTTGTCCAATTCGATTGGAATCGAGCCAACGAAAAGAGGCTTTTGAATTCATGATAACTTCGCGTTTGTTATTTTTTTATGAATTACTAGTCTAATTCGATTGGAATCGAGCTAAACAAAAGTGGTTTTCATTTCATGATGGCTTCGGGTTTGTTTATTTTTGGCGAATTGCCAGTCTAATTGATTGGAATCGAGCTAATGAAAAGTGGCTTTCGATTTCATTATATCTTCGGGTCTGTTCGTTTTGGTGAATTGCCAGTCTAATTCGATTGGAATTGAGCCAATGAAAAGTGGTTTTTTATTCCATGATAACTTCGGGTTTGTTCGTTTTGGCGAATTGCTAGTCTAATTTGATTGGAATTGAGCCAATGAAAAGTGGTTTTTGATTTCATGATAACTTTGGGTTTGTTCATTTTTGGCGAATTGCTAGTCTAATTAGATTGGAATCGAGCTAAAGAAAAGTGGTTATTGATTTCATGATAACTTCAGCTTTGTTCGTTATTGGCGAATTGCTAGCCTAATTGATTGGAATCGAGCCAATGAAAAGTGGCTTTTGATTTCATTATATCTTCGGGTTTGTTCGTTTTTGCGATTTACCAGTCTAATTCGATTGGAATCGAGCCAATGAAAAGTGGTTTTTCAATTCATGACAACTTTACGTTTGTTTGTTTTTGACGAATTGCTAGTCTAATTCGATTGGAATCGAGCCAATGAAAAGTGGTTTTTCATTTCATGATAGCTTCAGGTTTGTTCATTTTTGGCGAATTGCTAGTCTAAATCGATTGTAATCGAGGTAATGAAAAGTGACTTTTGATTTCATAATTACTTCGTGTTTGTTAATTTTGGCGATTCCCTAGTCTAATTCGATTGGAATCGAGCCAATGAAAAGTGATTTTTCATTTCATGAAAACTTCGAGTTTGTTCATTTTTGGCGAATTGCTAATCAAATTCGATTGGAATCGACCTAAAGAAAAGTGGATTTTGATTTCATGAGAACTTCGCGTTTGCTCATTTTTTTGCGAATTGCTTGTCCAATTCGATTGGAATCGAGCCAACTAAAAGAGTCTTTTGAATTCATGATAACTTCGCGTTTGTTATTTTTTGGAGAATTGCTAGTCTAATTCGATTAGAATGGAGCTAAACATAAGTGGTTTTCATTTCATGATGACTTTGATTTTGTTTGTTTTTGGCGAATTGCTAGTCTAATTGATTAGAATCGAGCTGATGAAAAGTGGCTTTTGATTTCACTATATCTTTGGGTCTGTTCATTTTTGCGAATTGCCAGTCTAATTCGATTGGAATTGAGCCAATGAAAAGTGGTTTTTCATTCTATGATAACTTCGAGTTTGTTCGTTTTGGCGAATTGCTAGTCTAATTGGATTGGAATTGAGCCAATGAAAAGTGGTTTTTGATTTCATGATAACTTCAGGTTTGTTCATTTTTGGCGAATTGCTAGTCTAATTAGATTGGAATCGAGCTAAAGAAAAGTGGTTATTAATTTCATGATAACTTAAACTTTGTTCGTTATTGGTGAATTGCTAGCCTAATTGATTGGAATCGAGCCAATGAAAAGTGGCTTTTGATTTCATTATATCTTCGGGTTTGTTCGTTTTGGCGAATTACCAGTCTAATTCGATTGGAATCGAGCCAATGAAAACTGGTTTCATTCCATGGTAACTTCGGATTTGTTCGTTTTGGCGATTTGCTAGTCGAATTTGATTGGAATTGAGCCAATGAAAAGTGGTTTTTCATTCCATGATAACTTCGGGTTTGTTCGTTTTGGCGAATTGCTAGTCTAATTGGATTGGAATTGAGCCAATGAAAAGTGGTTTTTGATTTCATGATAACTTCAGGTTTGTTCATTTTTAGCGAATTGCTAGTCTAATTAGATTGGAATCGAGCTAAAGAAAAGTGGTTATTGATTTCATGATAACTTCAGCTTTGTTCGTTATTGGTGAATTGCTAGCCTAATTGATTGGAATCGAGCCAATGAAAAGTGGCTTTTGATTTCATTATATCTTCGGGTTTGTTCATTTTGGCGAATTACCAGTCTAATTCGATTGGAATCGAGCCAATGAAAAGTGGTTTCATTCCATGGTAACTTCGGATTTGTTCGTTTTGGCGATTTGCTAGTCGAATTTGATTGGAATTGAGCCGATGAAAAGTGGTTTTTGATTTCATGATAACTTCAGGTTTGTTCATTTTTGGCGAATTGCTAGTCTAATTAGATTGGAATCGAGCTAAAGAAAAGTGGTTATTGATTTCATGATAACTTCATCTTTGTTTGTTATTGGCGAATTGCTCGCCTAATTGATTGGAATCGAGCCAATGAAAAGTGGGTTTTGATTTCATTATATCTTCGGGTTTGTTCGTTTTGGTGAATTGCCAGTCTAAATCGATTGGAATCGAGACAATGAAAAGTGGGTTTGCATTCCACGGTAACTTCGGGTTTGATCGTTTTGATGAATTGCTAGTCTAATTGGATTGGAATTGAGCCAATGAAAAGTCGTTTTTGATTTCATGATAACTTTGCGTTTGTTCATTTTTGGCGAATTGCTAGTCTAATCAGATTGAAATCGAGCTAAAGAAAAGTGGTTATTGATTTCATGATAACTTCAGCTTTGTTCGTTATTGGCGAATTGCTAGCCTAATTGATTGGAATCGAGCCAATGAAAAGTGGCTTTTGATTTCATTATATCTTCGGGTTTGTTCGTTTTGGCGGATTACCAGTCTAATTCGATTGGAATCGAGCCAATGATAAGTGGTTTTTCATTCCATGGTAACTTCGGGTTTGTTTGTTTTGGCGATTTGCTAGTCTAATTTGATTGGAATTGAGCCAATGAAAAGTGGTTTTTGATTTCATTATAACTTCCCGTTTGTTCATTTTTGGCGAATTGCTAGTCTAATTAGATTGGAATCGAGCTAAAGAAAAGTGGTTATGGATTTCATGATAACTTCAGCTTTGTTCGTTATTGGCGAATTGCTAGCCTAATTGATTGGAATCGAGCCACTGAAAAGTGGCTTTTGATTTCATTATATCTTCGGGTTTGTTCGTTTTGGCGCTTTACCAGTCCAATTTGATTGGTATCGAGCCAATGAAAAGTGGTTTTTCGATTCATGACAACTTTGCATTTGTTCATTTTTGACGAATTGCTAGTCTAATTAGATTGGAATCGAGCCAATGAAAAGTGGTTTTTCATTTCATGATAGCTTCAGATTTATTCATTTTTGGCGAATTGCTAGTCTAAATCGATTGTAATCGAGGCAATGAAAAGTGGCTTTTGATTTCATTATTACTTCGGGTTTGTTAATTTTGGCGATTCCCTAGTCTAATTCGATTGGAATCGAGCCAATGAAAAGTGATTTTTCATTTCATGATAACTTCGAGTTTGTTCATTTTTGGCGAATTGCTAATCAAATTCGATTGGAATCGAGCTAAAGAAAAGTGGTTTTTGATTTCATGATAACTTCGCGTTTGTTCATTTTTTACGAATTGCTTGTCCAATTCGATTGGAATCGAGCCAACGAAAAGAGGCTTTTGAATTCATGATAACTTCGCGTTTGTTATTTTTTTGTGAATTACTAGTCTAATTCGATTAGAATCGAGCTAAACAAAAGTGGTTTTCATTTCATGATGGCTTCGGGTTTGTTTATTTTTGGCGAATTGCCAGTCTAATTGATTGGAATCGAGCTAATGAAAAGTGGCTTTCGATTTCATTATATCTTCGGGTCTGTTCATTTTGGCGAATTGCCAGTCTAATTCGATTGGAATCGAGCCAATGAAAAGTGGTTTTTCATTCCATGGTAACTTCGGGTTTGTTCGTTTTGGTGATTTGCTAGTCTAATTTGATTGGAATTGAGCCAATGAAAAGTGCTTTTTGATTTCATTATAACTTCGCGTTTGTTCATTTTTGGCGAATTGCTAGTCTAATTAGATTGGAATCGAGCTAAAGAAAAGTGGTTATTGATTTCATGATAACTTCAGCTTTGTTCGTTATTGGTGAATTGCTAGCCTAATTGATTGGAATCGAGCCAATGAAAAGTGGCTTTTGATTTCATTATATCTTTGGGTTTGTTCGTTTTTGCGATTTACCAGTCTAATTCGATTGGAATCGATCCAATGAAAAGTGATTTTTCAATTCATGACAACTTTACGTTTGTTTGTTTTTGACGAATTGCTAGTCTAATTCGATTGGAATCGAGCCAATGAAAAGTGGTTTTTCATTTCATGATAGCTTCAGGTTTGTTCATTTTTGGCGAATTGCTAGTCTAATTAGATTGGAATCGAGCTAAAGAAAAGTGGTTATTAATTTCGTGATAACTTCAGCTTTGTTCGTTATTTGCGAATTGCTAGCCTAATTGATTGGAATCGAGAAAATGAAAGTGGCTTTTGATTTTATTATATCTTCGGGTTTGTTCATTTTTGCGATTTACCAGTCTAATTCGATTGGAATCGAGCCAATGAAAAGTGATTTTTCAATTCATGACAACTTTACGTTTGTTTGTTTTTGACGAATTGCTAGTCTAATTCGATTGGAGTCGAGCCAATGAAAAGTGGTTTTTCATTTCATGATAGCTTCAGGTTTGTTCATTTTTGGCGAATTGCTAGTCTAAATCGATTGTAATCGAGGTAATGAAAAGTGACTTTTGATTTCATAATTACTTCGTGTTTGTTAATTTTGGCGATTCCCTAGTCTAATTCGATTGGAATCGAGCCAATGAAAAGTGATTTTTCATTTCATGATAACTTCGAGTTTGTTCATTTTTGGCGAATTGCTAATCAAATTCGATTGGAATCGACCTAAAGAAAAGTGGTTTTTGATTTCATGACAACTTCGCGTTTGTTCATTTTTTGCGAATTGCTTGCCCAATTCGATTGGAATCGAGCCAACGAAAAGAGGCTTTTGAATTCATGATAACTTCGCGTTTGTTATTTTTTGGCGAATTGCTAGTCTAATTCGATTAGAATCGAGCTAAACAAAAAGTGGTTTTCATTTCATGATGGCTTCGGGTTTGTTTATTTTTGGCGAATTGCCAGTCTAATTGATTGGAATCGAGCTAATGAAAAGTGGCTTTTGATTTCATTATATCTTCGGGTCTGTTCGTTTTGGTGAATTACCAGTCTAATTCGATTGGAATTGAGCCCATGAAAAGTGGTTTTTCATTCCATGATAACTTCGGGTTTGTTCGTTTTGGCGAATTGCTAGTCTAATTTGATTGGAATTGAGCCAATGAAAAGTGGTTATTGATTTCATGATAACTTCAGCTTTGTTTGTTATTGGCGAATTGCTAGCCTAATTGATTGGAATCGAGCCAATGAAAAGTGGCTTTTGATTTCATTATATCTTCGGGTTTGTTCGTTTTGGCGAATTGCTAGTCTAATTTGATTGCAATTGAGCCAATGAAAAGTGGTTATTGATTTCATGATAACTTCAGCTTTGTTTGTTATTGGCGAATTGCTAGCCTAATTGATTGGAATCGAGCCAATGAAAAGTGGCTTTTGATTTCATTATATCTTCGGGTTTGTTCGTTTTGGCGAATTACCAGTCTAATTCGATTGGAATCGAGCCAATGAAAAGTGGTTTCATTCCATGGTAACTTCGGATTTGTTCGTTTTGGCGATTTGCTAGTCGAATTTGATTGGAATTGAGCCAATGAAAAGTGATTTTTGATTTCATGATAACTTCAGGTTTGTTCATTTTTGGCGAATTGCTAGTCTAATTAGATTGGAATCGAGCTAAAGAAAAGTGGTTATTGATTTCATGATAACTTCAGCTTTGTTCGTTATTGGCGAATTGCTAGCCTAATTGATTGGAATCGAGCCAATGAAAAGTGGCTTTTGATTTCATTATATCTTCGGGTTTGTTCGTTTTGGCGCTTTACCAGTCCAATTTGATTGGTATCGAGCCAATGAAAAGTGGTTTTTCATTCCATGGTAACTTCGGGTTTGATCGTTTTGATGAATTGCTAGTCTAATTGGATTGGAATTGAGCCATTGAAAAGTCGTTTTTCATTTCATGATAACTTCGCGTTTGTTCATTTTTGGCGAATTGCTAGTCTAATTAGATTGGAATCGAGCTAAAGAAAAGTGGTTATGGATTTCATGATAACTTCGCGTTTGTTCATTTTTGGCGAATTGCTAGTCTAATTAGATTGGAATCGAGCTAAAGAAAAGTGGTTATGGATTTCATGATAACTTCAGCTTTGTTCGTTATTGGCGAATTGCTAGCCTAATTGATTGGAATCGAGCCACTGAAAAGTGGCTTTTGATTTCATTATATCTTCGGGTTTGTTCGTTTTGGCGCTTTACCAGTCCAATTTGATTGGTATCGAGCCAATGAAAAGTGGTTTTTCAATTCATGACAACTTTGCATTTGTTCGTTTTTGACGAATTGCTAGTCTAATTAGATTGGAATCGAGCCAATGAAAAGTGGTTTTTCGTTTCATGATAGCTTCAGATTTGTTCATTTTTGGCGAATTGCTAGTCTAAATCGATTGTAATCGAGGCAATGAAAAGTGGCTTTTGATTTCATTATTACTTCGGGTTTGTTAATTTTGGCGATTCCCTAGTCTAATTCGATTGGAATCGAGCCAATGAAAAGTGATTTTTCATTTCATGATAACTTCGAGTTTGTTCATTTTTGGCGAATTGCTAATCAAATTCGATTGGAATCGAGCTAAAGAAAAGTGGTTTTTGATTTCATGATAACTTCGCGTTTGTTCATTTTTTGCGAATTGCTTGTCCAATTCGATTGGAATCGAGCCAACTAAAAGAGGCTTTTGAATTCATTATAACTTCGCGTTTGTTATTTTTTGGCGAATTGCTAGACTAATTCGATTAGAATCGAGCTAAACAAAAGTGGTTTTCATTTCATGATGACTTCGGGTTTGTTTGTATTTGGCGAATTGCTAGTCTAATTGATTAGAATCGAGCTGATGAAAAGTGGCTTTTGATTTCATTATTACTTCGGGTCTGTTCATTTTTGCGAATTGCCAGTCTAATTCGATTGGAATCGAGCCAATGAAAAGTGATTTTTCATTTCATGATAACTTCGGGTTTGTTCGTTTTGGCGAATTGCTAGTCTAATTTGATTGGAATCGAGCCAGTGAAAAGTGGTTTTTGATTTCATGATACCTTCGCGTTCGTTCATTTTTGGCGAATTGTTTGTCCAATTCGATTGGAATCGAGCCAACGAAAAGAGGCTTTTGAATTCATGATAACTTCGCGTTTGTTATTTTTTGGCGAATTGCTAGTCTAAATCGATTAGAATCGAGCTAAACAAAAGTGGTTTTCATTTCATGATGACTTCGGGTTTGTTTGTTTTTGGCGAGTTGCTAGTCTAATTGATTGGAATCGAGCTAATAAAAAGTGGCTTTTGATTTCATTATATCTTCGGGTCTGTTCGTTTTGGCGAATTGCCAGTCTAATTCGATTGGAATGGAGCCAATGAAAGGTGGTTTTTCATTCCATGATAACTTCGGGTTTGTTCATTTTGGCGAATTTCTAGTCTAAATTGATTGGAATTGAGCCAATGAAAAGTGGTTTTTGATTTCATGATAACTTCGGGTTTGTTCATTTTTGGCGAATTGATAGTCTTATTAGATTGAAATCGAGCTAAAGAAAAGTGGTTATTGATTTCATGATAACTTCATCTTTGTTCGTTATTGGCGAATTGCTAGCCAAATTGATTGGAATTGAGCCAATGGAAAGTAGCTTTTGCTTTCATTATATCTTCGGGTTTGTTCGTTTTGGTGAATTGCCCGTCTAATTCGATTGGAATCGAGCCAATGAAAAGTGGTTTTTCATTCCATGGTAACTTCGGGTTTGTTCGTTTTGGCTAATTGCTAGTCTAATTTGATTTGAATTGGGCCAGCGAAAAGTGATTTTTGATTTCATGATAACTTCGTGTTTGTTCATTTTCGACGAATTGGCAGTCTAATTAGATTGGAATCGAGCCAAAGAAAAGTGCTTATTGATTTCATGATAACTTCAGCTTTGTTCGTTATTAGCGAATTGCAAGTCTAATTCGATTGGAATCAAGCGAAAGAAAAGTGGTTTTTAATATCTTGATAACTTCGGGTTTGTTTGTTTTTGGCGAATTGGTAGTCTAAATCGATTGGAATTGAGCCAATGAAAAGTGATTTTTCAATTCATGGCAACTTCACGTTTGTTCATTTTTGACGAATTTCTAGTCTAATTCGATTGGAATCGAGCCGATGAAAAGTGGTTTTTCATTTCATGATAGCTTCAGGTTTGTTCATTTTTGGCGAATTGCTAGTCTAAATTGACTGTAATCGAGGCAATGAAAAGTGGCTTTTGATTTCATTATTACTTTGGGTTTGTTAATTTTGGCGATTCCCTAGTCTAATTCGATTGAAATCGGGCCAATGAAAAGTGGTTTTTCATTTCATGATAACTTCGAGTTTGTTCATTTTTGGCGAGTTGCTAATCTAATTCGATTTGGATCGAGCTAAAGAAAAGTGGTTTTTGATTTCATGATAACTTCGCGCTCGTTCATTTTTTAGCGAATTGTTTGTCCAATTCGATTGGAATCGAGCCAACGAAAAGAGGCTTTTGAATTCATGATAACTTCGCGTTTGTTATTTTTTGGCGAATTGCTAGTCTAATTCGATTAGAATCGAGCTAAACAAAAGTGGTTTTCATTTCATGATGACTTCGGGTTTGTTTATTTTTGGCGAATTGCTAGTCTAATTGATTGGAATCGAGCTAATGGAAAGTGGCTTTTGATTTCATTCTATCTTCGGATCTATTCGTTGTGGCGAATTGACAGTCTAATTCGATTGGAATTGAGCCAATGAAAAGTGGTTTTTCATTCCATAATATCTTCGGGTTTGTTCATTTTGGCGAATTGCTAGTCTAAATTGATTGGAATTGAGCCAATGAAAAGTGGTTTTTGATTTCATGATAACTAAGGGTTTGTTCATTTTTGGCGAATTGCTAGTCTAATTAGATTGAAATCGAGCTAAAGAAAAGTGGTTATTGATTTCATGATAACTTCAGCTTTGTTCGTTGTTGGCGAATTGCTAGCCTAATTGATTGGAATTGAGCCAATGAAAAGTGGCTTTTGATTTCATTATATCTTCGGGTTTGTTCGTTTTGGCGAATTGCCAGTCTAATTCGATTGGAATCGAGCCAATGAAAAGTGGTTTTTCATTCCATGGCAACTTCGGGTTTGTTTGTTTTGGCGAATTGCTAGTCTAATTTGATTGGAATTGAGCCAACGAAAAGTGGTTTTTGATTTCATGATAACTTCGGCTTTGTTCATTTCTGGCGAATTGCTAGTCTAATTAGATTGGAATAGAGCTAAAGAAAAGTGGTTATTGATTTCACGATAACTTCAGCTTTGTTCGTTGTTGGCGAATTGTTAGCCTAATTGATTGGAATCGAGCAAATAAAAAGTGGCTTTTGATTTCATTATATCTTCGGGTTTGTTCGTTTTGGCGAATTGCCAGTCTAATTCGATTGGAATTGAGCCAATGAAAAGTGATTTTTCATTCCATGGTAACTTCGGGTTTGTTCGTTTTGGCGAATTGCTAGTCTAAATTGATTGGAATTGAGCCAATGAAAAGTGGTTTTTGATTTCATGATAACTTCACGTTTGTTCATTTTTGGCGAATTGCTAGTCTAATTAGATTGAAATCAAGCTAAAGAAAAGTGGTTATTGATTTCATGATAACTTCAGCTTTGTTCGTTATTGGCGAATTGCTAGCCTAATTGATTGGAATCGAGCAAATGAAAAGTGGCTTTTGATTTCATTATATCTTCGGGTTTGTTCATTTTGGCGAATTGCCAGTCTAATTCGATTGGAATCGAGCCAATGAAAAGTGGTTTTTCATTCCATGGTAACTTCGGGTTTGTTCGTTTTGATGAATTGCTAGTCTGATTTGATTGGAATTGAGCCAATGAAAAGTCGTTTTTAATTTCATGATAACTTCGGGTTTGTTCATTTTTGGCGAATTGCTAGTCTAATTAGATTGGAATCGAGCTAAAGAAAAGTGGTTATTGATTTCATGATAACTTCAGCTTTGTTCGTTATTGGCGAATTGCTAGCCTAATTGATTGGAATCGAGCAAATCAAAAGTGACTTTTGATTTCATTATATCTTCGGGTTTGTTCGTTTTGGCGAATTGCCAGTCTAAATCAATTGGAATCGAGCCAATGAAAAGTGGTTTTTCATTCCATGGTAACTTCGGGTTTGTTCGTTTTGGCGAATTGCTAGTCTAATTTGATTGGAATTGGGCCAATGGAAAGTGGGTTTAGTTTTCATGATAACTTCGAGTTCGCTCATTTTTGGCGAATTGCTTGTCTAATTAGATTGGAATCGAGCTAAAGAAAAGTGGTTATTGATTTCATGATAACTTCAGCTTTGTTAGTTATTGGCGAATTGCAAGTCTAATTCGATTGGAATCAAGCGAAAGAAAAGTGGTTTTTAATATCTTGATAACTTCGGGTTTGCTTGTTTTTGGCGAATTACTAGTCTAAATCGATTGGAATCGAGCCAATGAAAAGTGGTTTTTCAATTCATGACAACTTCGCGTTTGTTCATTTTTGGCGAATTGCTAGTCTAATTCGATTGGAATCGAGCCAATGAAAAGTGGTTTTTCATTTCATGATAGCTTCAGGTTTGTTCATTTTTGGCGAATTGCTAGTCAAAATCGATTGTAATCGAGGCAATGAAAAGTGGCTTTTGAATTCATGATAACTTCGCATTTGTTCTTTTTTGGCCAATTGCTAGTCCAATTCGATTGGAATCGAGCCAATGAAAAGTGGCTTTTGATTTCATGATGACTTTGGATTTGTTCATTTTTGGCGAATTGCTAGTCCAATTCGATTGGAATCGAGCCAAAGAAAAGTGGATTTTCATTTCATGATAACTTTGGGTTTGTATGTTTTTGGCGAATTGCTAGTCTAATTCGATTGGAATCGAGCTAAAGAAAAGTGGTTTCTCATTTCATGATGATTTAGGGTATGTTCATTTTTAGAGAATTGCTAGTCAAATAGATTGGAATCGAGCCAATGAAAAGTGGCTTTTGATTTCAGGATATCTTCGGGTCTGTTCGTTTTGGCGAATTGCTCGTCTAATCGATTGGAATCGAGCCAATGAAAAGTGGTTTTTGATTTCAGGATAACTTCGAGTTTGTTCGTTTTTGGCGAACGCTAATCTAATTCGATTGGAATCGAGCTAATGGAAAGTGGTTTTTGATTTCATGATAACTTCGAGTTTGTTCATTTTTGGCGAATTGCTGGCCTAATTCGATTGGAATCGAGCCAATGAGAAGTGGTTTTTTAATTTCATGATAACTTCGAGTTTGATCGTTTTTGGAGAATTGCTGGTCAAATTCGATTGGAATCGAGACAATGAAAATTTGTTTTTCATTTCAAGATAACTTCGGGTTTGTTCTTTTTGGCGAATTGCTGGTCTAAATCGATTGGAATCGAGCCAATGAAAAGTTGTTTTCGATTTCATGATAACTTCTGGGTCGTTCGTTTTTAGCGAATTGCAAGTCTAATTCGGTTGGAATCGAGCTAAAGAAAAGTTGTTTTTAATTTCTTGATAACTTCGGGTTTGTTCGTTTTTGACGAATTGCTAGTGTAAATCGATTGGAATCGAGCCAATGAAAAGCGGCTTTTGATTTCTTGATAACTTTAGATTTGTTCAATTTTTGGCGAATTGCTAGTCTAATTCGATTGAAATCGAGTCAAAGAAAAGTGGTTTTTAATTTCATGATAACTTCGATTTTGTTCCTTTTTGGAGAATTGCTAGTGTAAATCAATTGGAATCGAGCCAATGAAAAGTGACTTTTGATTTCTTGATAACTTTGGATTTGTTCATTTTTGGCGAATTGCTAGTCTAATTCGATTGGAATCGAGCCAAAGAAAAGTGGTTTTTCATTTCATGATAACTTTGGGTTTGTACGTTTTTGGCGAATTGCTAGTCTAATTCGATTGGAATCGAGCTAAAGAAAAGTGGTTTCCCATTTCCTGATGACTTAGGGTTTGTTCGTTTTTAGCGAATTGCTAGTCAAATCGATTGGAATCGAGCCATTGAAAAGTGGCTTTTGATTTCAGGATATCTTCGGGTTTGTTCGTTTTGGCGAATTGCTTGTCTAATTCGATTGGAATCGAGCCAATGAAAAGTGGTTTTTGATTTCATGATAACTTTGAGTTTGTTTGTTTTTGGCGAATTGCTAGTCCAATCTGATTGGAATCGAGCTAATGAAAAGTGATTTTTGATTTCATGATAACTTCGAGTTTGTTCATTTTTGGCGAATTGCTAGCCTAATTCGATTGGAATCGAGCCAATGAGAAGTGGCTTTTGATTTCATGATAACTTCAAGTTTGATCATTTTTGGAGAATTGCTGGTCCAATTCGATTGGAATCGAGACAATGAAAAATTGTTTTTCATTTCAAGATAACTTAGGGTTTGTTCTTTTCGCGAATTGCTAGTCTAAATCGATTGGAATCGAGCCAATGAAAAGTGGCTTTCGATTTCATGATAACTTCGGGTTCGTTCATTTTTACCGAATTGCAAGTCTAATTCGATTGTAATCAAGCGAAAGAAAAGTGGTTTTTAATTTCATTATAACTTCTGGTTTGTTTCTTTTTGCCGAATTGCTAGTCTAAATCGATTGGAATCGAGCCAATGAAAAGTGGCTTTTGATTTCGTGATAACTTCGAGTTTGTTCCTCTTTGGTGAATTGCTAGTCTAATTCGATTGGAACCGAGCCAATGAAAAGTGGTTTTTCATTTCATGAGAACTTCGCGTTTTTTCGTTTTTGGCGAATTGCTAGTCTAATTCGATTGGAATCGAGCCAATGAAATGTGATTTTTCATTTCATGATAGCTTCGTGTTTGTTCATTTTTTGCAAATTGATAGTCTAAATCGATTGGAATCGAGGCAATGAAAAGTGGCTTTTGATTTCATGATTACCTCGGGGTTGTTAATTTTGACGATTCGCTAGTCTAATTCGATTGGAATCGAGCCAATGAAAAGTTATTTTTCATTTCATGATAACTTAGAGTTTGTTCATTTTTAGCGAATTGCTAATCTAATTCGATTGGAACCGAGCTAATGAAAAGTGGTTTTTGATTTCATGATAACTTCGCATTTGCTCTTTTTGCGAATTGCTTGTCCAATTCGATTGGAATCGAGCCAAGGAAAAGTGGCTTTTGAATTCATGATAACTTCGTGTTTGTTATTTTTTGGCGAATTGCTAGTCTAATTCGATTGGAATCGAGCCAACGAAAACTGGCTTTTGATTTTATGATAACTTCAGGTTTGTTCGTCTTTGGCGAATTGCTAGTCTAATTCGATTGGAATCGTGCCAATGAAATATTACTTTTGATTTGACAGTAACTTCTGGTTTGTTCATTTTTGGCAAATTGCTAGTCTAAATCGATTGGACTTGAGCCAACGAAAGCTGGTTTTTCATTCCATGATAACTTCGGGTTTGTTCATTTTTTACGAATTGCTAGTCCAATTCGATTGGAATCGAGCCACTGAAAAGTAGTTTTTGATTCTTGATAACATCGAGTTTGTTCATTTTTGTGAATTGCTCGTCTAATTCAATTGGAATCGGGCCAACGAAAAGTGGCTTTTGAATTCAAGATAACTTCGCCTTTGTTCTTTTCTGGCCAATTGCTAGTCTAATTCGATTGGAATCGAGCCAATAAAAAGTGGCTTTTGATTTTAGATAACTTCAGGTTTACACCTTTTTGGCGAATTACTAGTCTAATTCGATTAGAATCGAGCCAAAGAAAAGTTGTTTTTCATTTCATGATAACTTTGGGTTTGTTCATTTTTGGCGAATTTCTATACTAATTCTATTAGAATCGAGCTAAAGAAAAGTGGTTTCTCATTTCATGTTGACTTCGGGTTTGTTCGTTTTTGGTGAATTGCTAGTCTAATCGATTGGAATCAAACCAATGAAAAGTGGCTTTTGATTTCAGGATATCATCGGATTTGTTCATTTTGTCGAATTGCTAGTCAAATTCGAGTGGAATCGAGCCAATGAAAAGTGGTTTTTCATTGCATGATATCTTCAGGTTTGTTCTTTTTGCGAATTGCTTGTCTAATTTGATTAGAATCGAGCCAATGAAAAGGGGCTTTTGATTTCCTGATAACTTCGGGTTTGTCATTTTTGGTGATTTGCTTGTGTAATTTGATTGGAATCGAGTGAATAAAAAGTGGTTTTTCATTTCATGTTAACTTCGAGTTTGTTCGCTTTTGGCGAATTGCTAGTCTAAATCGATTGGAATCGAGCCAATGAAAAGTGACTTTTGATTTCATGATAACTTCGGGTTTGTTCATTTTTTGCGAATTGCTAGTCTAATTCGATTGGAATCGAGCCAATGAAAAGTAGTTTTTCATTTCATAATAACTTCGGGTGTCTTCATTTTTGGCGAACTACTAGACTAATTCGATTGGAATAGAGCTAATGATAAGTGGTTTTTGATTTCATGGTAACTTCGGGTTTGTTCGTTTTTGGCGAATTGCTAGCCTAATTCAATTGGAATCGAGCCAATGAGAAGTGGTCTTTGATTTCATGATAACTTCGAGTTTGTTCGCTTTTGGAGAATTGCTAGTCTAAATCGATTGGACTCGAGACAATGAAAAGTTGTTTTTCATTTCATGATAACTTCGGGTATGTTCATTTTTGGAGAATTGCTAGTCCAATTCGATTCGAATCGAGACAATGAAAAGTGGTTTTACATTTCATGATCACTTCCGATTTGTTCAGTTTTAGCAAATTGCTAGTCTAATGCAATTGGAATCGAGCCACTGAAAAGTGATTTTTCATTTCATAATAACTTCGGGTTTGCTCATTTTTGGCGAATTGCTAGTCTAAATCGATTGGAATCGAGCAAATGAAAGTGGTTTTCGATTTCATAATAACTTCGGGTTTGTTCATTTTTGGCGAATTGCTAGTCTAAATCGATTGGAATCGAACCAATGAGAAGTGGTTTTTGATTTCATGATAACTTCAGGTTTGTTCGTTTTTGGAGAATTACTTGTCTAATTCGATTGGAATCGAGACAATGAAATTTTTTTTTTCATTTCGTGATAACTTCGGGTTTGTTCATTTTTTGAGAATAGCTAGTCTAATTCAATTGAAATCGAGACAATGAAAAGTGGTTTTTAATTTCATGATAGCTTCCGGTTTGTTCATTTTTGGCGAATTGCTAGTCTAATGCGATTGGAATTGAGCCGCGAAAAAGTGGTTTTTCATTTCATAATAATTTCGGGTTTGTTCATTTTTTGTCGATAGCTAGTCCAATTCGATTGGAATCGAACCAATGAAAAGTGATTTTTCATTCCATGATAACTTCGGGTTTGTTCGTTTTGGCGAAGTGCTAGTCTAATTTGATTGGAATTGAGCCAATGAAAAGTGGTTTTTGATTTCATGATAACTTCGGGTTTGTTCATTTTTGGCGAATTGCTAGTCTAATTCGATTGGAATCGAGCCAATGAAAAGTGGTTTTTGATTTCATGATAACTTCGGGTTTGTTCATTTTTGGCGAATTGCTAGTCTAATTAGATTGGAATCGAGTTGAAGAAAAGTGGTCATTGATTTCATGATAACTTCGGCTTTATTCGTTATTAGCGAATTGCTAGCCTAATTCGATTGGGATCGAGCCAATGAGAAGTGGTTTTTGATTTCATGATAACTTCGGATTTGTTCATTTTTGGAGAATTGCTAGTCTAATTCGATTGCAATCGAGACAATGAAAAGTGGTTTTTCATTTCATGATAACTTCGGGTTTGTTCGTTTTTGGCGAATTGCTAGTCTAAATCGATTGGAATCGAGCCAATGAAAAGTGGCTTTCGATTTCATGATAATTTCGGGCTTGTTTGTTTTTAGCGAATTGCAAGTCTAATTCGGCTGGAATCGAGCTAAAGAAAAGTTGTTTTTAATTTCTTGATAACTTCGGGTTTGTTCATTTTTGGCAAATTGCTAGTGTAAATCGATTGGAATCGAGCCAATGAAAAGTGGCTTTTGATTTCTAGATAACTTCAGATTTGTTCAATTTTTGACGAATTGCTAGTCTAATTCGATTGGAGTTGAGTCAAAGAAAAGTGGTTTTTAATTTCATGATAACTTCAGTTTTGTTCCTTTTTGGAGAATTGCTAGTGTAAATCGATTGGAATAGAGCCAATGAAAAGTGGCTTTTGATTTCTTGATAACTTTGGATTTGTTCATTTTTGGCGAATTGCTAGTCCAATTCGATTGGAATCGAGCCAAAGAAAAGTGATTTTTCATTTCATGATAACTTTGGGTTTGTACATTTTTGGCGAATTGCTAGTCTAATTCGATTGGAATCGAGCTAAAGAAAAGTGGTTTCTCATTTCATGATGACTTAGGGTTTGTTCGTTTTTAGCGAATTGCTAGTCAAATCGATTGGAATCGAGCCAATGAAAAGTGGCTTTTGATTTCAGGATATCTTCGGGTTTGTTTGTTTTGGCGAATTGCTTGTCTAATTCGATTGGAATCGAGCCAATGAAAAGTGATTTTTGATTTCATGATAACTTCGAGTTTGTTCGTTTTGGTCAATTACTATTCCATTTGATTGGAATTGAGCCAATGAAATGCTGTTTTTGATTTCATGATAACTTCGGGTTTGTTCATTTTTGGTGAATTGCTAGTCTAATTCAATAGGAATCGAGCTAATGAAAAGTGGTTTTTGATTTCATGATAACTTCGGGTTTGTTCGTTTTTGGTGAATTGCTGGCCTGATTCGATTCGAATCGAGCCAATGAGAAGTGGTTTTTGATTTCATGATAACTTCGGGTTTTGTTCGTTTTTGGCGAATTGCAACCAAATTTGATTGGAATAGAGCCAAAGAAGTGTGGTTTTTCATTTCATGACAACTTCTGGTGTGTTCGTTTTTGGCGAGTTGCAAGTGTAAATCGATTGGAATCGAGGCAATGAAAAGTGGCTTTTGATTTCATGATAGCTTCGGGTTCGTTCGTTTTTGGCGAGTTGCAAGTCTAATTCGATTGGAATCGAGCCGAAGAAAAGTGATTTTCAATTTCATGATAACTTAGGGTTTGTTCATTTTTGGCGAATTGCTATTCTAAATCGATTGGAATCGAGCCAAGTAAAAGTGGCCTTCGATTTCATGATAACTTCGGGTTCGTTTGTTTTTGGCGAATTGCAAATCTGATTCGATTGGAATCGAACGAAAGAAAAGTAGTTTTTAATTTCATGATAACTTCGGGTTTGTTTGTTTTTAGCAAATTGCTAGTCTATATCGATTGGAATCGAGGCAATGAAAAGTGGATTTTGATTTCATTATTACTTCGGGTTTGTTCATTTTTAGCTAATTGCTAGTCTAATTCGATTGGAATCGAGCAAATGAAAAGTGGTTTTTCATTTAATGATAGTTTCAGGTTTGTTCGTTTTTGGCGAATTGCTCATTTAAATCGATTGGAATTGAGCCAATGAGTAGTGGTTTTTCATTTCATGATAACTTCGGGTTTGTTCGTTTTTGGAGAATTGCAAGTCTAATTCGATTGGAATCGAAACAATAAAAAGTTGTTTTTCATTTCATGATAACTTCGGGTTTGCTCGTTTTTGGCGAATTGCTAATCTAATTCGATTGGAATCGAGCTAATGAAAAGTGGTTTTTGATTTCATGATAACTTCAATTTTGTTCATTTTTTGCAAATTGCTTGTCCAATTCGATTGGAATCGAGCCAACGAAAAGTGGCTTTTGAATTCATGATAACTTCGCGTATGTTATTTTTTGACGAATTGCTAGTCTAATTCGATTGGAATTAAGCCAACGAAAAGTGGCTTTTGATTTCATGATAACTTCAGGTTTGTTCATCTTTGGCGAATTGCTAGTCTAATTCGATTGGAATAGGGCCAACGAAGTATTGCTTTTGATTTGACAATAACTTCGGGATTGTTCATTTTTGGCGAATTGCTAGTCTAAATCGATTGGAATCGAGCCAATGAATTCTTTTTTTGGAAATTGCTAGCCCAATTCGATTGGAATCGAGCCAATGAAAAATGGTTTTTGGTTTCTTGATAATGCCGGGTTTGTTCATTTTTGGCCAATTACCAGTCCAATTCGATTGGAATAGAGCCAACGAAAAAGTGGCTTTTGATTTTATGATAACTTTAGGTTTGCTCGTTTTTTGCGAATTACTAGTCTAATTCGATTGGAATCGAGCCAAAGAAAAGTTGTTTTTCATTTCATGAGAACTTTTGGTTTGTTCAGTTTTTGCGAATTGCTAGTCTAAATAGATTAGAATCGAGCCAATTAAAAGGGGCTTTTGATTTCCTAATAACTTCGGGTTTGTTCGTTTTTAGCGAATTGCTAGTGTAATTAGATTGGAATCGAGCCAGAGAAAAGTGGTTTTTCATTTCGTGATAACTTCGGGATTGTTCGTTTTTGGCGAATTGCTAGTCTAAATCGATTGGAATCGAGACAATGAAAAGTGGTTTTTCATTCCATGATAACTTCGGGTTTGTTCATTTTTTGTGAATTGCTAGTCCAATTCGATTGGAATCGAGTCAATGAAAAGTGGTTTTCGATTTCTTGATAACGTCGGGTTTGTTCATTTTTGGCCAATTGCTAGTCCAATTCAATTGGAATCGAGCCAACGAAAAGTGGCTTTTGATTTTATGATAACTTTAGGTTTGCTCGTTTTTGGCGAATTACTAGTCTAATTCGATTGGAATCGAGCCGATGAAAAGTGGTTTTTCATTTCATGATAACTTAGGGTTTGTTCATTTTTGGAGAATTGCTAGTCTAAAACGGTTGGAATCGAGCAAAAGAAAAGTGGTTTTTGATTTCCTGATAACTTTGGTTTTTTTCATTTTTGTCCAATTGCTACTCTAATTCGATTGGAATTGTGCCAACGAAAAATGGCTTTCGATTTTATGATAACTTCGGGTTTATTCTTTTTAGGTGAATTGCTAGTCTAATTCGATTGGAACCGAGCCAAAGAAAAGAGGTTTTTAATTTCATGATAGCTTCGGGTTTGTTGGTTTTTGGCGAATTGCTAGTCTAAATCAATTGGAATCGTGCCAATGAAAAGTGGCTTTTGATTTCATGATATCTTCGGGTTTGTTCGTTTTGGCGAATTGGTAGTCTAATTCGATTCGAATCTAGCTAATGAAAAGTGGTTTTTGATTTCTTGATAACTTCGGATTTCTTCGTTTTTGTCGAATTGCTAGTCTAATTCGATTGGAATCGATCCAAAGAAAAGTGGTTTTTTCATTTCATGATAACTTTGGCTTTGTTCATTTTTGACGAATTGCTAGTCTAAATCGATTGGAATTGAGCCAATGAAAAGTGACTTTTGATTTCATGATAACTTCAGGTTTGTTCGTTTTTTGCGAATGGCTAGTCTAATTCGATTGGGATCGAGCCAATCAAAAGTGGTTTTTCATTTCACGATAACTTTGGGTGTGTTCGTTTTTGGCGAATTGCTAGTCTAAAACGATTGGAATCAAGTAAATGAAAAATGGCTTTTAATTTCATGATAACCTCGAGTTTTTTTATTTTTGGCGAATTGCTAGCCTAATTCTATTTGAATTGAGCAAATAAAAAGTTGTTTTTCATTTCATGATAACTTCGGGTTTGTTCATTTTTGGCAAATTGCTCGTCTAAATCGATTGGAATCGAGCCAATGAAAAGTGACTTTTAATTTCATGAAAACTTCGGATTTGTTCGTATTTTGCGAATTTCTAGTCTAATTCGAGTGGAATCGAGCCAATGAAAAGTGGTTTTTTATTTCATAACAACTTCGGGTTTGTTCATTTTTGGCAAATTGCTTGTCTAAATCGATTGGAATCAAGCCAATGAAAAGTGACTTTTAATTTCATGATAACTTCAGGTTTGTTCGTATTTTGTGAATTGCTAGTCTAAATCGATTGGAATCAAGCCAATGAAACGTGATTTTTTATTTCATAATAACTTCGGGTTTGTTCATTTTTGGCGAATTGCTAGTCTAAAACGATTGGAATCGAGCAAATGAAAAGTGGCTTTCGATTTCTTGATAACTTTGGCTTTTTTCATTTTTCTCCATTTGCGACTCTAATTCGATTTGAATTGTGCCAACGAAAAATGGCTTTGGATTTTATGAAAACTTCCATTTATTAGTTTTAGGTGAATTGCTAGTCTAATTCGATTGGAATCGAGCCAAAGAAAATTGGTTTTTCATTTCGTGATAACTTCGGGTTTTTTCCATTTTTTACGAATTGCTAATCTAAATAGATTGGAATCGAGCCAGTGAAAACGGGCTTTTGATTTCCTAATTAATTCGGGCTTGTTCAATTTTAGTGAATTGCTAGCTAATTCGATTGGAATTAAGCCAATAAAAAGTGGTTTTTCATTTCTTGATAACTTCGGATTTCTTCTTTTTAGAGAATTACTAGTCGAATTTGATTGGAATCGAGCCAATGAAAAGTGGTTTTTGATTTCATGATAACTTTGGTTTTGTTCGTTTTTCGCAAATTGCTAGTCTAATTCAACTAGAATCGAGCTAATGAAAAGTGGTTTTTGATTTCATGATAACTTCCGGCTTGTCCGTTGCTAATCTAATTCGATTGGAATCGACCCAAAGAAAAGTAGTTTTTCATTTCATGATAAGATTAGGTTTGTTCGTTTTTGGGAATTGCTCGTCTAATTCGATTGGAATGGAGCTAATGAAAAGTGGCTTTTGATTTCATGATAACTTTGGGTTTTCTCATTTTTTGGCGAATTTCTAATCTAATTCGATTGAAATCGATCCAAAGAAAAGTTGTTTTTCATTTCATGATAACTTTGGATTTGTTCATTTTTACTGAATTGCTAGTCTAAATCGATTGAAATCAAGCAAATGAGAAGTTGCTTTTGATTTCATGATAACATCAGGTTTGTTCCTTTTTGACGAATAGCTAGTCTAATTCGATTGGAATCAAGCTAAAGAAAAGTGGTTTTTCATTTCATGATAACATCAGGTCTGTTCGTTTTGGCCAATTGCTCATCTAATTCGATTGGAATCGAGCTAATGAAACGTGGTTTTTGATTTCACGATAACTTCGGGTTTTTAAATTTTTGACGAATTGCTAGTCTAATTCGATTGGAATCGAGCCAATAAAAAGTGCTTTTTTATTTCATAATAACTTCCGGTTCGTTCGTTTTTGGCGAATTGCTAGTCTAATTCGATTGGAATCGAGCCAAAGAAAAGCGGTTTTTCATTTCAACATAACTACGGGTTTGTTCGTTTTTTGCGAATTGCTAGCCTAAATAGATTGGAATCGAGCCAATGAAAAGGGGCTTCTGATTTCATGATAAAGTCGGGTTTGTTCATTTTTTGCGAATTGCTAGTCTAATTCGATTGGAATCGAGCCAATGAAAAGTGGTTTTTCATTTCTTAATAACTTCGGGTTTCTTCATTTTTGGCGAATTGCTAGTCTAATTCGATTGAAATCGAGCCAATGAGAAGTGGTTTTTGATTACGTGATAGCTTCAGGTTTTTTTCTTTTCTGCGAAATGCTAGCCTAATTCGATTGGAATCGTGTCAATGAGAAGGGGTTTTTGATTTCATGATAACTTTGGGTTTGTTCGTTTTTGGAGAATTGTAGTCTAAATCGATTGGAATCAGGAAAATGAAAAGTGGTTTTTCATTTCATGATAACTTCCTGTTTGTTCGTTTTTGGAGATTTGCTAGTCTAATTCGATTGGAATCAAGACAATGAAAAGTGTTTTTTCATTTCATGATAACTTCCTGTTTGTTCATTTTTGGAGATTTACATGTCTAATTCGATTGGAATCGAGACAATGAAAAGTGGTTTTTCATTTCATGATAACTTCCGGTTTGTTCGTTTTTGGCGAATCGCTAGTCTAATGCGATTGGAATCGAGCCACTGAAAAGTGGTTTTTCATTTCATAATAACTTTGGGTTTGTTCATTTTTTGGCGAATTGCTAGTCTAAATCGATTGGAATCGAGCAAATGAACATTAGTTTTCGATTTCATGATAACTACGGTTTTGGTCATTTTTAGCGAATTACTCATCTAAATTGATTGGAATCGAGCCAACGAGAAGTCATTTTTGATTTCATGATAACTTAAGTTTGTTCGTTTTTGGAGAATTGCTAGTCTAATTTGATTGGAATCGAGACAATGAAAAGTGGTTTTTCATTTCATGATAACTCTAGGTTTGTTCGTTTTTGGCGAATTGCTAGTCCAAACTGATTGGAATCGAGCAAATGAAAAGTGGCTTTTGATTTCCTGATAACTTTGGTTTTTTTCGTTTTTGTCCAATTGCTACTCTAATTCGATTGGAATTGTGCCAACGAAAAATGGCTTTCCATTTTATGATAACTTTGGGTTTATTCGTTTTTGGTAAATTGTAGCCTAATTCGATTGGAATCGAGCCAAAGAAAAGTGGCTTTTGATTTCATAATATCTTTGGGTTTGTTCGTTTTGATGAATTGATAATCAAATTTGATTCGAATCGAGCTAATGAAAAGTGGTTTTTGATTTCTTAATAACTTCGGATTTATTCATTTTTGTCGAATTGCTAGTCTAATTTGATTGGAATCGAGCCAAATAAAAGTGGTTTTTCATTTCATGATAACTTCGGCTTTGTTCATTTTTTACGAATTGCTAGTCTAAATCGATTGGAATCGAGCCAATGAAAAGTGACTTTTGATTTCATGATAACTTCGGGTTTGTTCATTTTTTGCGAATTGCTAGTCTAATTCGATTGGAATCGAGCTAATGAAAAGTGGTTTTTCATTTCATGATAACTTTGGGTGTGTTCGTTTTTGGCGAATTTCTAGTCTAAAATGATTGGAATCGAGCAAATGAAAAGTGGCCTTTAATTTCATGATAACTTCGAGTTTGTTTCTTTTTGGCGAATTGCTAGTCTAATTCGATTGGAATTGAGCCAATAAAAAGTTGTTTTTCATTTCATGATAAGTTTGGGTTTGTTTATTTTTGGCGAATTGCTAGTCTAAATCGATTTGAATCGAGCCAATGAAAAGTGACTTTTAATTTCATGACAACTTCGGGTTTGTTTGTGTTTTGCGAATTGCTAGTCTAATTCGATTAGAATTGAGCCGATGAAAAGTGGTTTTTCATTTCATGATAACTTTGGGTTTGTTCGTTTTTGGCTAATTGCTAGTCTAAAACGATTGAAATTTAGCAAATGAAAAGTGGCTTTTGATTTCCTGATAACTTGGATTTTTTTTTCATTTTTGTCCAATTGCTACTCTGATTCGATTGGAATTGTGCCAACGGAAAATGGCTTTCGATTTTATGATAACTACGGGTTTATTCGTTTTAGGTGAATCACTAGTCTAATTCGATTGGAATCGAGCCAAAGAAAAGTGGTTTTTCATTACATGATAACTTCGGGTTTTTTCATTTATTACGAATTGCTAATCTAAATCGATTGGAATCGAGCCATTGAAAATGGGCTTTTGATTTCCTGATAACTTCGGGCTTGTTCGTTTTTAGCGAATTGCTAGTTTAATTCGATTGGAATTGAGCTAATAAAAAGTGGTTTTTCATTTCATGATAACTTCAGATTTCTTCGTTTTTAGCGAATTGCAAGTCGAATTTGAATGGAATCGAGCCAATTAAAAGTGGTTTTTGATTTCATGATAACTTCGATTTTGTTCGTTTTTCGCAAATTGCTAGTCTAATTCGATTAGAATCGAGCTAATGAAAAGTGGTTTTTGATTTCATGATAACTTCCGACTTGTCCATTTTTGGCGAATTCGATTGGAATCGAGCCAAAGAAAAGTGGTTTTTCATTTCATGATAAGATCAGGTTTGTTCATTTTGGGGAACTGCTCGTCTAATTCGATTGGAATGGAGCTAATGAAAAGTGGCTTTTGATTTCGTGATAACTTCGGGTTTTTCCATTTTTGGCGAATTGCTAATCTAATTCGATTGAAATTGATCCAAAGAAAAATTGTTTTTCATTTCATGATAACTTCGGATTTGTTCATTTTTACCGAATTGCTAGTCTAAATCTATTGGAATCAAGCCAATGAGAAGTCGCTTTTGATTTCATGATAACATCGGGTTTGTTCGTTTTTGGCGAATAGCTAGTCTAATTCGATTGGAATCGAGCCAAAGAAAAGTGGTTTTTCATTTCATGATAACATCAGGTTTGTTCGTTTTAGCGAATTGCTCATCTAATTCGATTGGAATCGGGCTAATGAAACGTGGTTTTTGATTTCACGATAACTTCAGGTTTTTTCATTTTTGGAGAATTGCTAGTCTAATTCGATAGGAATCGAGCCAATGAAAAGTGCTTTTTGATTTCATATAAACTTTCGGTTCGTTCATTTTTGACGAATTGCTAGTCTAATTCGATTGGAATCGAGCCAAAGAAAAGCGGCTTTTCATTTCAACATAACTTCGGGTTTATTCATTTTTGGCGAATTCCTAGTCTATATAGATTGGAATCGAGCCAATGAAAAGGCGTTTCTGATTTCATGATAACATTGGGTCTGTTCATTTTTTGCGAATTGCTATCTAATTCGATTGGAATCGAGCCAATGAAAAGTGGTTTTTCATCTCATAATAACTTCGGGTTTCTTCGTTTTTGGAGAATTGCTAGTCTAATTCGATTGGAATCGAGCCAATGAGAAGTGGTTTTTGATTACTTGATAACTTCAGGTTTTTTCTTTTTTGTGAAATGCAAGCCTAATTCGATTGGAATCGAGTCAATGAGAATTGGTTTTTGATTTCATGATAACTTCGGGTTTGTTCATTTTTGAAGAAATGCTAGTCTAAATTGATTAGAATCGAGACAATGAAAAGAGGTTTTTCATTTCATGATAACTTCCTGTTTGTTCGTTTTTGGAGAATTGCTAGTCTAATTCGATTGGAATCGAGACAATGAAAAGTTGTTTTTCATTTCATGATAACTTCCAATTTGTTCGTTTTTGGCGAATTGCTAGTCTAATGTGATTGGAATCGAGCTACTAAAAAGTGGTTTTTCATTTCATAATAACTTCGGGTTTGTTCGTTTTTGGCGAATTGCTAGTCTAAATCGATTGGAATCGAGCAAATGAAAAGTGGTTTTCGATTTCATGATAACTTCGGGTTTGTTCTTTTTGGCGAATTGCTCATCTAAATCGATTGGAATCGAGCCAACGAGAAGTGGTTTTTGATTTCATGATAACTTCAGGTTTGTTTGTTTTTGGAGAATTGCTAGTCTAATTCGATTGGAATCGATCAAAGAAAAGTGGTTTTTCATTTCATGATAACTTCAGGTTTGTTCTTTTTTAGCGAATTGCTAGTCTAAATCGATTGGAATTGAGCCAATAAAAAGTTGTTTTTCATTTCATGATAACTTTGGGTTTGTTCATTTTTGGCGAATTGCTAGTCTAAATCGATTGGAATCGAGCTAATGAAAAGTGACTTTTAATTTCATGACAACTTCGGGTTTGTTTGTATTTACGAATTGCTAGTCTAATTCGTTTAGAATTGAGCTGATGAAAAGTGGTTTTTCATTTCATGATAACTTTGGGTTTGTTCCTTTTTGGCGAATTACAAGTCTAAAACAATTGAAATCGAGCAAATGAAAAGTGGCTTTTGATTTCATGATAACTTTAGTTTTTTTTGTTTTTGTCCAATTGCTACTCTAATTCGATTGGAATTGTGCCAATGCAAAATGACTTTCGATTTTATGATAACTTCGGGTTTATTCATTTTAGGTGAATCACTAGTCTAATTCCATTGGAATCGAGCCAAAGAAAAGTGGTTTTTCATTACGTGATAACTTCGGGTTTTTTCATTTATTACGAATTGCTAATCTAAATAGATTGGAATCGAGCCAATGAAAACGGGCTTTTGATTTCCTGATAACTTTGGGCTTGTTCGTATTTTGCGAATTGCTAGTCTAATTCGATTGGAATTGAGCCAATAAAAAGTGGTTTTTCATTTCATGATAACTTAAGATTTCTTCGTTTTTAGCGAATTGCTAGTCGAATTTAATTGGAATCGAGCCAATGAAAAGTGGTTTTTGATTTAATTATAACTTCGATTTTGTTCGTTTTTCGTAAGTTGCTAGTCTAATTTGATTAGAATCGAGCTAATGAAAAGTGGTTTTTGATTTTATGATAACTTTCGGCTTGTCCATTTTTGGCGAATTCGATTGGAATCGAGCCAAAGAAAAGTGGTTTTTCATTTCATGATAAGATCAGGTTTGTTCGTTTTGGGGAACTGCTCGTCTAATTCGATTGGAATGGAGCTAATGAAAAGTGGCTTTTGATTTCATGATAACTTCGGGTTTTTTCATTTTTGACGAATTGCTAATCTAATTCGATTGGAATCGATCCAAAGAAAAGTTGTTTTTCATTTCATGATAACTTTGGATTTGTTCATTTTTACCGAATTGCTAGTCTAAATCGATTGGAATCAAGCCAAAGAGAAGTCGCTTTTGATTTCATGATAACATCGGGTTTGTTCGTTTTTGGCGAATGGCTAGCCTAATTCGATTGGAATCGAGCTAAAGAAAAGTGGTTTTTCATTTCATGATAACATAAGGTTTGATCATTTTGGCGAATTTCTCATCTAATTCGATTGGAATCGAGCTAATGAAACGTGGTTTTTGATTTCACGATAACTTCAGGTTTTTTTTTTCATTTTTGGCGAATTGCTAGTCTAATTCGATTGGAATTGAACCAAAGAAAAGTGGTTTTTTATTTCAACATAACTTTGGGTTTGTTCGTTTTTGGTGAATTCCTAGTCTAAATAGATTGGAATCGAGCCAATGAAAAGTCGCTTCTAATTTCATGATAACGTTGGGTTTGTTCATTTTTTGCGAATTACTATCTAATTCGATTGGAATCGAGTCAATGAAAAGTGATTTTTCATTTCATAATAACTTCGGGTTTCTTCATTTTTGATGAATTGCTAGTCTAATTCGATTGGAATCGAGCCGATGAGAAGTGGTTTTTGATTACTTGATAACTTCAGGTTTTTTCTTTTTTGCAAAACGCAAGCCTAATTCGATTGGAATCGAGTCAGTGAGAATTGGTTTTTGATTTCATGATAACATTGGGTTTGTTCGTTTTTGAAGAAACGCTAGTCTAAATCGATTGGAATCGAGACAATGAAAAGTGATTTTTCATTTCATGATAACTTCATGTTTGTTCGCTTTTAGCGAATTGCTAGTCTAAATCGATTGGAATCGAGCAAATGAAAAGTGGTTTTCGATTTCATGATAACTTCGAGTTTGTTCTTTTTGGCGAATTGCTCATCTAAATCCATTGGAATCGAGCCAACGAGAAGTGGTTTTGGATTTCATGATAACTTCAGGTTTGTTTGTTTTTGAAGAATTGCTAGTCTAATTCGATTGGAATCGAGGCAATGAAAAGTGGTTTTTCATTTCATGATAACTTCGGGTTTGTTTGTTTTTTGGCGAATTGCTAGTCTAAATCGATTGGAATCGAGTAAATGAAAAGTGGCTTTTGATTTCAAGATAACGTCGGGTTTGTTCATTTTTGGCGAATTGCTAGTCTAATTTGGTTAGAATCGAGCCAAAGAAAAGTGGTTTTTCATTTCATGATAAATACAGGCTTGTTCTTTTTTAGCGAATTGCTAGTCTAAATCGATTGGAATTGAGACAATGAAAAGTGATTTTTCATTTCATGATAATTTTGGGTTTATTCGTTTTTGGCGAATTTCTAGTCTAAATCGATTGGAATCGAGCCAATGAAAAGTGGCTTCTGATTTTACGGTAACTTCGGGTTCATTCGTTTTTGGTGAATTGCAAGTCTAATTTGATTGGAATCGAGCCAAAAAAAGTGGTTTTTAATTTCATGATAACTTCGGCTTTGTTCGTTTTTGGTGAATTGCAAGTCCAAATCGATTGGAGTCGAGCAAATTAAAAGTGGCTTTTGATTTCAAGATAACTTCGGGTTTGTTCATTTTTGGCGAATTGCTAGTCTAATTTGGTTAGAATCGAGCTAAAGAAAAGTGGTTTTTCATTTCATGATAAATACAGGCTTGTTCTTTTTTAGCGAATTGCTAGTCTAAATCGATTGGAATTGAGACAATGAAAAGTGATCTTTCATTTCATGATAATTTCGGGTTTATTCGTTTTTTGCGAATTTCTAGTCTAAATTGATTGGAATCGAGCCAATGAAAAGTGGCTTCTGATTTTACGGTAACTTCGGGTTCATTCGTTTTTGGTGAATTGCAAGTCTAATTCGATTGGAATCGAGCCAAAAAAAGTGGTTTTTAATTTCATGATAACTTCGGGTTTGTTCGTTTTTGGTGAATTGCAAGTCCAAATCGATTGGAGTCGAGCAAATTAAAAGTGGCTTTTGATTTCAAGATAACTTCGGGTTTGTTCATTGTTGGCGAATTGCTAGTCCAAATCGATTGGAGTCGAGCAAATTAAAAGTGGCTTTTGATTTCAAGATAACTTCGGGTTTGTTCATTGTTGGCGAATTCCTAGTCTAATTCGATTAGAATCGAGCCAAAGAAAAGTGGTTTTTCATTTCATGATAACTTCAGGTTTGTTCTTTTTTGGCAAATTGCTTGTCTAAATCGATTGGAATCGAGCCAATGAAAAGTGACTTTTAATTTCATGATAACTTCGGGTTTGCTCGTATTTTACGAATTGCTAGTCTAATTCGATTGGAATCGAGCCGATGAAAAGTGGTTTTCATTTCATGATAACTTCGGGTTTGTTCATTTTTGGCGAATTGCTAGTCTAAAACGATTGGAATCGATCAAATGAAAAGTGGCTTTTGATTTCCTGTAACTTTAGTTTTTTTCATTTTTGTTCAATTGCTACTCTAATTTGATTGGAATTGTCCCAATGAATAATGGCTTTCGATTTTATGATAACTTCGGGTTTATTCATTTTAGGTGAATTGCTAGTCTAATTCGATTGGAATCGAGCCAAAGAAAAGAGGTTTTTAATTTCATGATAACTTCGGGTTTGTTGGTTTTTGGCGAATTGCTAGTCTAATGTGATTGGAATCGAGCCACTGAAAAGTGGTTTTTCATTTCATAATAACTTCGGGTTCGTTCCTTTTTGGCGAATTGCTAGTCTAAATCGATTGGAATCGAGCAAATGAAAAGTGGTTTTCGATTTCATGATAACTTCGGGTTTGTTCTTTTTGGCGAATTGCTCATCTAAATCGATTGGAATCGAGCCAACGAGAAGTGGTTTTTGATTTCATGATAACTTCAGGTTTGTTTGTTTTTGGAGAATTGCTAGTCTAATTCGATTGGAATCGAGGCAATGAAAAGTGGTTTTTCATTTCATGATAACTTCGGGTTTGTTCGTTTTTGGCGAATTGCTAGTCTAAATCGATTGGAATCGAGCAAATGGAAAGTGGCTTTTGATTTCAAGATAACTTCGGGTTTGTTCATTTTTGGCGAATTGCTAGTCTAATTTGATTAGAATCGAGCCAAAAAAAGTGGTTTTTCATTTCATGATAACTACAGGCTTGTTCTTTTTTAGCGAATTGCTAGTCTAAATCGATTGGAATTGAGACAATGAAAAGTGGTTTTTCGTTTCATGATAATTTCAGATTTATTCGTTTTTGGCGAATTTCTAGTCTAAATCGATTGGTATCGAGCCAATGAAAAGTGGCTTCTGATTTTATGGTGACTTTGGGTTCGTTCGTTTTTGGTGAATTGCAAGTCTAATTCGATTGGAATCGAGCCAAAAAAAGTGGTTTTTAATTTCGTGATAGCTTCGGGTTTGTTCGTTTTTGGTGAATTGCTAATCCAAATCGATTGTAATCGAGCAAATTAAAAGTGGCTTTTGATTTCAAGATAACTTCGGGTTTGTTCATTGTTGGCCAATTCCTAGTCTAATTCGATTAGAATCGAGCCAAAGAAAAGTGGTTTTTCATTTCATGATAACTTCATGGTTGTTCTTTTTTGGCGAATTGCTAGTCTAAATCGATTGGAATCGAGCCAATGAAAAGTGACTTTTAATTTCATGATAACTTCGGGTTTGCTCGTATTTTACAAATTGCTAGTCTAATTTGATTGGAATCGAGCCGATGAAAAGTGGTTTTTCATTTCATGATAACTTCGGGTTTGTTCCTTTTTTACGAATGGCTAGTCTAAAACGATTGGATTCGAGCAAATGAAAAGTGGCTTTTGATTTCCTGATAACTTTGGTTTTTTTCATTTTTGTCCAATTGCTACTCCTATTTGATTGGAATTGTCCCAATGAAAAATGGCTTTCGATTTTATGATAACTTCGGGTTTATTCATTTTAGGTGAATTGCTAGTCTAATTCGATTGGAATCGAGCCAAAGAAAAGAGGTTTTTAATTTCATGATAACTTCGGGTTTGTTGGTTTTTGGCGAATTGCTAGTCTAAATCGATTGGAATCGAACCAATGAAAAGTGGCTTTTGATTTCATGATATCTTCGGGTTTGTTCGTTTTGGCGAATTGGTGGTCTAATTCGATTCAAATCCAGCTAATGAAAAGTGGTTTTTGATTTCTTGATAACTTTGGATTTCTTCATTTTTGTCGAATTGCTAGTCTAATTCGATTGGAATCGAGCCAAAGAAAAGTGGTTTTTCATTTCATGATAACTTCGGCTTTGTTCATTTTTGACGAATTGCTAGTCTAAATCGATTGGAATCGAGCCAATGAAAAGTGACTTTTGATTTCATGATAACTTCGGGTTTGTTCGTTTTTTTTGCGAATTGCTAGTCTAATTCGATTGGAATCGAGCCAATGAAAAGCGGTTTTTCATTTCATGATAACTTTGGGGGTGTTCATTTTTAGCGAATTGCTAGTCTAAAACTATTGGAATCGAGCGAATGAAAAGTGGCTTTTAATTTCATGATAACTTCGAGTTTGTTTCTTTTTAGCGAATTACTAGTCTAATTCGATTGGAATTGAGCCAAGAAAAAGTTGTTTTAGATTTCATGATGACTTCGAATTTGTTCGTTTTTGGCGAATTGCTAGTCTAAAACGATTGGAATAGGGCAAATGAAAAGTGGCTTTTTATTTCCTGATAACTTTGGTTTTTTTCGTTTTTATCCAATTGCTACTCTAATTCGATTGGAATTGTGCCAATGAAAAATGGCTTTGGATTTTATGATAAGTTCGGGTTTATTCATTTTAGGTGTATTGCTAGTCTAATTCGATTGGAATAGAGCCAAAGAAAAGTGTGTTTTCATTTCATGATAACTTCGGGATTTTTCGTTTTTTCGAATTGCTAATCTAAATATATTGGAATCGAGCCAATGAAAACGAGCTTTTGATTTCCTGATAACTTCTGGCTTGTTCGTTTTTAGCGAATTGCTAGTCTAATTCGATTGGATTTGAGCCAATAAAAAGTGGTTCTTCATTTCATGATAACTTCGGATTTCTTCATTTTTAGCGAATTCCTAGTCGAATTTGATTGGAATCGAGCCAATGAAAAGTGGTTTTTGATTTCATGATAACTTTGGTTTTGTTCGTTTTTCACAAATTGCTAGTCTAATTTGATTAGAATCGAGCTAATGAAAAGTACTTTTTGATTTCATGATAACTTCCGGCTTGTCCATTTTTGGCAAATTGCTAATCTAATTCGATTGGAATCGAGCCAAAGAAAAGTTATTTTTCATTTCATGATAAGATCATGTTTGTTCATTTTGGGGAATTGCTCGTCTAATTCGATTGGAATGGAGCTACTGAAAAGTGGCTTTTGATTTCATGATAACTTAGGGTTTTTTCATTTTTAGTGAATTGCTAATCTAATTCGATTGAAATCGATCCAAAGAAAAGTTGTTTTTCATTTCCTGATAACTTCGGATTTGTTCATTTTTACCGAATTGCTAGTCTAAATCGATTGGAATCAAGCCAATGAGAAGTTGCTTTTGATTTCATGATAACATCGGGTTTGTTCGTTTTTGGCGAGTAGCTTGTCTAATTCGATTGGAATCGAGCCAAAGAAAAGTCGGTTTTCATTTCATGATAACATCGGGTTTGTTCGTTTTGACGAGTTGCTCATCTAATTCGATTGGAATCGAGCTAAAAAAACACGGTTTTTGATTTCACGATAACTTCGGGTTTGTTCGTTTTTGGCGAATTGCTAGTCTAAAATGATTGGAATCGAGCAAATGAAAAGTGGCTTTTGATTTCCCGATAACTTTGGTTCTTTTCGTTTTTGTCCAATTGCTACTCTAATTCGATTGGAATTGTGCCAACGAAAAATGGCTTTTGATTTTATGATAAGTTCGGGTTTATTCGTTTTAGGTGAATTGCTAGTCTAATTCGATTGGAATCGAGCCAAAGAAAAGAGGTTTTTAATTTCATGATAACTTCGGGTTTGTTTGTTTTTAGCGAATTGTTAGTCTAAATCGATTGGTATCGAGCCAATGAAAAGTGGCTTTTGATTTCATGATATCTTCGGGTTTGTTCGTTTTGGCGAATTGGTGGTCTAATTCGATTCAAATCCAGCTAATGGAAAGTGGTTTTTGATTTCTTGACAACTTTGGATTTCTTCGTTTTTGTCGAATTGCTAGTCTAAATCGATTGAAATTGAGCCAATGAAAAGTGACTTTTGATTTCATGATAACTTCGAGTTTGTTCATTTTTTGCGAATTGCTAGTCTAATTCGATTGGAATCGAGCCAATGAAAAGTGGTTTTTCATTTCATGATAACTTTGGGTGTGTTCGTTTTTGGCGAATTGCTAGTCTAAAACGATTGGAATCGAGCAAATGAAAAGTGGCTTTTAATTTCATGATAACTTCGAGTTTTATTTTTGTGGCAAATTGATAGTCTAATTCGATTGGAATTGAGCCAATAAAAATTTGTTTTTCATTTCATGATAACTTCGGGTTTGTTCATTTTTGGCGAATTGCTAGTCTAAGTTGATTGGAATCGAGCCAATGAAAAGTGACTTTTAATTTCATGATAACTTCGGGTTTGTTCGTATTTTGTGAATTGCTAGTCTAATTCGATTGGAATTGAGCCGATGAAAAGTGGTTTTTCATTTCATGATAACTTCGGGTTTGTTCATTTTTGGCGAATTGCTAGTCTAAAACAATTGGAATCGAGCAAATGAAAAGTGGCTTTTGATTTCCTGATAAATTTGGTTTTTTTTTTGTTTCTGTCCAATTACTACTCTAATTCGATTGGAATTGTGCCAACGAAAAATGGCTTTTGATTTTATGATAAGTTCGGGTTTATTCGTTTTAGGTGAATTGCTAGTCTAATTCGATTGGAATCGAGCCAAAGAAAAGTGGTTTTTCATTTTATGATAAGTTCGGGTTTTTTCGTTTTTTACGAATTGCTAATCTAAATAGTTTGGAATCGAGCCAATGAAAATGGGCTTTTGATTTTCTCATAACTTCGGGCTTGTTCGTTTTTAGCGAATTGTTAGTCTAATTCGATTGGAATTGAGCCAATAAAATGTGGTTTTTCATTTCATGATAACTTCGGATTTCTTCGGTTTTAGCGAATTGCAAGTAGAATTTGATTGGAATCGAGCCAATGAAAAGTGATTTTTAATTTCATGATAACTACGATTTTGTTCGTTTTTCGTAAATTGCTAGTCTATTTCGATTGGAATCGAGCTAATGAAAAGTGGTTTTTGATTTCATGATAACTTTCGGCTTGGCCTTTTTGGCGAATTGCTAATCTAGTCCGATTGGAATCGAGCCAAAGGAAAGTGGTTTTTCATTTCATGATAAGATCAGGTTTGTTCGTTTTGAGGAATTGCTCGTCTAATTCGATTGGAATGGAGCTAATGAAAAGTGGCTTTTGATTTCATGATAACTTCGGGTTTTTTCATTTTTGGCGAATTGCTAATCTAATTCGATTGAAATCGATCTAAAGAAAAGTTGTTTTTCATTTCATTATAACTTCGGATTTGTTCATTTTTACCGAATTGCTAGTCTAAATCGATTGGAATCAAGCCAATGAGAAGTTGCTTTTGATTTCATGATAACATCGGGTTTGTTCGTTTTTGGCGAATAGCTAGTCTAATTCGATTGGAATCGAGCCAAAGAAAAGTGGTTTTTCATTTCATGATAACATCAAGCTTGTTCGTTTTGGCGAATTTCTCATCTAATTCGATTGGAATCGAGCGAATGAAACGTGATTTTTGATTTCACGATAACTTCAGGTTTTTTCATTTTTGGCGAATTGCTAGTCTAATTCGATAGGAATCGAGCCATTGAAAAGGGCTTTTTCATTTCATGATAACTTTCGGTTCGTTCATTTTTGGCGAATTGCTAGTCTAATTCGATTGGAATCAAGCCAAAGAAAAGCTGTTTTTCATTTCAACATAACTTCGTGTTTGTTCGTTTTTGGCGAATTGCTAGTCTAAGTAGATTGGAATCGAGCTAATGAAAAGGGGCTTCTGATTTCATGATAACGTCGGGTTTGTTCATTTTTTACGAATTGCTAGTCTAATTCGATTGGAATCGAGCCAATGATAAGTGGTTTTTCATTTCATAATAACTTCGGGTTTCTTCGTTTTTGGCAAATTGCTAGTCTAATTCGATTGTAATCGAGCCAATGAGTAATGGTTTTTTATTACATGATAACTTTTGGTTTTTTTCTTTTTTGCGAAATGCTAGCCTAATTCGATTGGAATCGAGTCAATGAGAAGTGTTTTTTGATTTCATGATAACTTCGGGTTTGTTCGTTTTTGGAGAATTGCCAGTCTAAATCGATTGGAATCGAGACAATGAAAAGTGATTTTTCATTTCATATTAACTTCTGGTTTGTTCGTTTTTGGAAAATTGCTAGTCTAATTCAATTGGAATCGAGACAATGAAAAGTGGTTTTTCATTTCATTATAACTTCCGGTTTGTTTGTTTTTGGCGAATTGCTAGTCTAATGCGATTGGAATCGAGCCACTGAAAAGTGGTTTTTCATTTTCTGATAACTTTGGATTTGTTTGTTTTTGGCGAATTGCTAGTCTAAATCTATTGGAATCGAGCAAATGAAAAGTGGTTTTCGATTTCATGATAACTTTGGGTTTGTTCATTTTTTTGCGAATTGCTAGTCTAAATCGATTGGAATCGGGCCAACGAGAAGTGGTTTTTGATTTCATGATAACTTCAGGTTTGTTCTTTTTTGGAGAATTGCTAGTCTAATTCAATTGGAATTGAGACAATGAAAAGTGGTTTTTCATTTCGTGATAACTTCGGGTTTGTTCGTTTTTGGCGAATTGCTAGTCTAAATCGATTGGAATCGAGCAAATGAAAAGTGGCTTTCGATTTCAAGATAACTTCGGGTTTGTTCATTCTTGGCGAATTGCTAGTCTAATTCGATTAGAATCAAGCCAAAGAAAAGTGGTTTTCTATTTCATGATAACTTCAGGTTTGTTCTTTTTTGGCGAATTGCTAGAGTAAATCGATTGGAATCGAGACAATAAAAAGTGGTTTATCCTTTCATGATAACTTCGGGTTTATTTGTTTTTGGCGAATTTCTAGTCTAAATCGATTGGAATCGAGCTAATAAAAAGTGGCTCTTGATTTCATGGTGAGTTCAGGTTCGTTCGTTTTTGGCGAATTGCAAGTCTAATTCGATTGGAATCGAGCCAAAGAAAAGTGGTTTTTAATTTCTTGATAACTTCGGATTTGTTCGTTTTTGGCGAATTGCTAGTCTAAATTGATTGGAATCGAGCCAATGACAAGTGGCTTTTGATTTCATGGTGAGTTCGGGTTCGTTTGTTTTTGGAGAATTGCAAGTCTAATTCGATTGGAATCGAGCCAAAGAAAAGTTGTTTTTAATTTCATGATAACTTCGGGTTTGTTCGCTTTTGGCGAATTGCCAGTCTAAATCAATTGGAATCGAGCCACTGAAAAGTGGCTTTTGATTTCATGATAACTTTGGGTTCGATCATTTTAGGCGAATTGCAAGTCTAATTCGATTGGAATCGAGCCAAAGAAAAGTGGTTTTTAATTTCATGGTAACTTTGGGTTTGTTCATTTTTGGAGAATTGCTAGTCTAAATCGATTGGAATCGAGCCAATAAAAAGTGGCTTTTGATTTCACGATATATTCGGGTCTGTTCATTTTGGAGAATTCGTAGTCTAATTAAATTCGAATCCCGCTGATGAAAAGTGGTTTTTGATTTCATAATAACTTCAAATTTCTTCGTTTTTGGCGAATTGCTAGTCTAATTCGATTGGAATCGAGCCAAAGAAAAGTGGGTTTTCATTTCATGATAACTTCGGGATTGTTAGTTTTTGGCGAATTGCTAGTCTAAATCGATTGGAATCGAGCCAATGAAAAGTGACTTTTGATTTCATGATAACTTGGGTTTTTACATTTTTTGTGAATTGCTAGTCTAATTCGATTGGAATCGAGCCAATGAAAAGTGATTTTTCATTTCATGATAACTTCGAGTTTGTTCATTTTTGGCGAATTGCTAGTCTAAATCGATTGGAATCGAGCCAATGAAAAGTGACTTTTTGTTTCATGATAACTTTGGGTTTGTTCGTATTTTGCGAATTGCTAGTCTAATTCGATTGGAATCGAGCCAATGAAAAGTGGTTTTTCATTTCATGATAACTTCGGGTTTGTTCATTTTTGGCGAATTGCTAGTCTAAAACGATTGCAATTGAGCCAATGAAAAGTGACTTTTGATTTCATGATAATTTCGGGTTTGTTCATTTTTGGCGAGGTGCTAGTCTAAAACGATTGGAATCGAGCCAGTGAAAAGTGGATTTCCATTTCATGAACACTTCGTGTTTGTTCATTTTTGACGAATTGCTAGCCTAATTCGGTTGGAGTCGAGCCAATGAAAAGTCATTTTTCGTTTCATAATAACTTCGGGTATGTTTATTTTTGGCGAATTGCAAGTCGAATTCATTTGGAATCGAGCCAAAGAGAAAGTTTCATGATAATTCTAGGTTTGTTGGTTTTTGGCGAATTGCTAGTCTAAATCGATTGGAATCGAGCCAATGAAAAGTGGTTTTTGATTTCATGATATCTTCGGGTTTGTTCGTTTTGGCGAATTGGTAGTCTAATTTGATTCGAATCCAGCTAATGAAAAGTTGTTTTTGATTTCTTGATAACTTCGGATTCTTTGTTTGTGTCGAATTGCTAGTCTAATTCGATTGGAATCGAGCAAAAGAAAAGTGATTTTTCATTTCATGATAACTTCGGGTTTGTTCATTTTTTGCGAATTGCTAGTCTAAATCGATTGGAATCAAGCCAATGAAAAGTGACTTTTGATTTCATGATAACTTTGGGTTTCTTCATTTTTTTGCGAATTGCTAGTCTAATTCGATTGGAATCGAGCCAATGAAAAGTGGCTTTTCATTCCATGATAACTTCGGGTGTGTTCATTTTTGCCGAATTGCTTATCTAAAACGATTGGAATCAAGCAAATGAAAACTTGCTTCTAATTTCATAATAACTTCGCGTTTGTTTCTTTTTGGCGAATTGCTAGTCTAATTCGATTGGATTTGAGACAATAAAAAGTTATTTTTCATTTCATGATAACTTCGGATTTGATCATTTTTTGGCGAATTGCTATTCTAAATCGATTGGAATCGAGCCAATGAAAAGTGAATTTTTATTTCATGATAACTTCGGGTTTGTTTGTATTTTGCGAATTGTTAGTCTAATTCGATTGGAATCGAGCCAATGAAAAGTGGTTTTTCATTTCATGATAACTTCAGGTTTGTTCGTTTTTGGCGAATTGCTAGTCTAAAACGATTGGAATCGAGCAAATAAAAAGTGGCTTTTGATTTCCCGATAACTTTGGTTCTTTTCGTTTTTGTCCAATTGCTACTCTAATTTGATTGAAATTGTGCCAACGAAAAATGGCTTTTGATTTTATGATAACTTCGGGTTTTTTCGTTTTAGGTGAATTTCTAGTCTAATTCGATCGGAATCGAGCCAAAGAAAAGAGGTTTTTAATTTCATGATAACTTCGTGTTTGTGTGTTTTTGGCGAATTGCTAGTCTAAATCGATTGGAATCGAGCCAATGAAAAGTGGCTTTTGATTTCTTGATTACTTTGGTTTTTTTCGTTTTTGTCCAATTGCTACTCTAATTCGATTGGAATTGTGCCAACAAAAAATGGCTTTTGATTTTATGATAACTTCGGGTTTATTCCTTTTAGGTGAATTACTAGTCTAATTCGATTGGAATCGAGCCAAAGAAAAGTGGGTTTTCATTTCGTGATAACTTCGGGTTTTTTCGTTTTTTTACGCATTGCTAATCTAAATAGATTGGAATCAAGCCAACCCTAAATGGGCTTTTGATTTCTTGATAACTTCGGGCTTGTTCATTTTTAGCGAATTGCTTGAGCCAATAAAAAGTGGTTTTTCATTTCATGATAACTTCGAATTTCTTCATTTTTAGCGAATTGCCAGTCGAATTTGATTGGAATCGAGCCAATGAAAAAGTGGTTTCTGATTTCATGATAACTTCGATTTTGTTCATTTTTTGTAGATTGCTAGTCTAATTCGATTAGAATTGAGCTAATGAAAAGTGGTTTTTGATTTCATGATAACTTCCGGCTTGTCCGTTTTTGGTGAATTGCTAATCTAATTCGATTGGAATCGAGCCAAAGAAAAGTGGTTTTTCATTTCATGATAAGATCAAGTTTGTTTATTTTGGGGAATTGCTCGTCTAATTCGATTGGAATGGAGCGAATGCAAAGTGGCTTTTGATTTCATGATAACTTAGGGTTTTTTCATTTTTGGCGAATTTTTAATCTAATTCGATTGAAATCGATCCAAAGAAAAGTTGTTTTTCATTTCATGATAACTTCGGATTTCTTCGTTTTTACCGAATTGCTAGTATAAATCGATTGGAATCAAGCCAATGAGAAGTGGCTTTTGATTTCATGATAACATCGGGTTTGTTCATTTTTGGGGAATAGCTAGTCTAATTCGATTGGAATCGAGCCAAAGAAAAGTGGTTTTTCATTTCATGATAACATCAAGTTTGTTCGTTTTGGTAAATTGCTCATCTAATTCGATTGCAATCGAGCTAATGAAACGTGGTTTTTGATTTCACGATAACTTTGGCTTTTTTCATTTTTGACGAATTGCTAGTAATTCGACAGGAATCAAGCCAATGAAAAGTGCTTTTTGATTTCATGATAACTTCCGGTTCGTTCTTTTTTGGCGAATTGCTAGTCTAAATCGATTGGAATCGAGCCAATGAAAAGCGATTTTTCATTTCAACATAACTTCGAGTTTGTTCGTTTTGGCGAATTGCTAGTCTAAATAGATTGGAATCAAGCCAGTGAAAAGGGGCTTCTGATTTCATGATACCTTCGGGTTTGTTTATTTTTGGCGAATTGCTAGTGTAATTAGATTGGAATCGAGCCAATAAAAAGTGGTTTTTCATTTCATGATAACTTCGGGTTTGTTCGTTTGGAATCGTGCGAATGAAACGTGATTTTTGATTTCACAATAACTTCGGATTTTTTCATTTTTTGTGAATTACTAGTCTAAATCGATTGGAATCGAGACGATGAAAAGTGGTTTTTCATTTCATGATAACTTCGGGTTTGTTCGTTTTTGGTGAATTGCTAGTCTAAATCGATTTGAATCGAGCCAATGAAAAGTGGCTTTTGATTTCATGATAACTTCGGCTTCGTTCGTTTTTGGCAAATTGCAAGTCTAATTCGATTGGAATCGAGCCGAAAAAAAGTGGTTTTCAATTTCATGATAACTTCGGGTTAGTTCTTTTTTGGCGAATTGCTAGTCTTAATCGATTGGAATCGAGCCAATGAAAAGTATCTTTTGATTTCATGATATCTTTGGGTTTTTTCATTTTGGCGAATTGGTAGTCTAATTCGATTCGAATCCAGCTAATGAAAAGTGGTTTTTCATTTCATGATAACTTCGGCTTTGTTCATTTTTGGTGAATTGCTAGTCTAAATCGATTGGAATCGAGCCAATGAAAAGTGACTTTTGATTTCATGATAACTTCGGCTTTGTTCATTTTTTGCGAATCGCTAGTCTAATTCGATTGTAATCGAGCCAATGAAAATTGGTTTTTCATTTCATGATAACTTCGAGTTTGTTCATTTTTTGGTGAATTGCTAGTCTAATACGATTGGAATCGAGCCAATGAAAAATGACTTTTGATTTCATGAAACTTCGTGTTTGTTCATTTTTGGCAAATTACTTATCTTATTAGATTGGAATCGAGCCAATAAAAAGTGATTTTTCATTTCACGATAACTTCGGGTTTGTTCGTTTTGGCGAATTGCTAGTCTAAATCGATTGGAATTGAGCCAATAAAAAGCGGTTTTTCATTTTATGATAACTTCAGGTTTGTTCGTTTTTGGCAAATTGCTAGTCTGAATCGATTGGAATCGAGACAATGAAAAGTGGTTTTTCATTTCAGGATAACATCGGGTTTGTTCATTTTTGGCGAATTGCTAGTCTAAATCGATTGGAGTCGAGGCAATGAAAAGTGGCTTTTGATTTCATGATAACTTTCGGTTCGTTCATTTTTGGCGACTTGCAAGTCTAATTCGATTGGAATCGAGCCGAAGCAAAAAGGTTTCCAATTTCATGATAACTTCGGGTTTGTTCGTTCTTGACGAATTGCTAGTCTTAATCGATTGGAATCGAGCCAATGAAAAGTGGCTTCTGATTTCATGATATCTTCAGGTTTGTTCGTTTTGGCGAATTGGTAGTCTAAATTCGATTCCAATCCAGCTAATGAAAAGTGGTTTTTGATTTCATGATAACTTCGGATTTCTTCGATTTTGTCGAATTTCTAGTCTAATTCGATTGGAATCAAGCCAAAGAAAAGTGATTTTTAATTTCATGATAACTTCGACTTTATTCATTTTTGGTGAATTGCTAGTCTAAATTGATTGGAATCGAGCCAATGAAAAGTGACTTTTGATTTCATGATAACTTCGGGTTTGTTCATTTTTTGCGAATTGCTAGTCTAATTTGATTGGAATCGAGCCAATGAAAAGTGATTTTTCATTTCATGATAACTTCGAGTTTGTTCGTTTTTGGCGAATTGCTATTCTGAAACGATTGGAATCGAGCCAATGAAAAGTGACTTTTGATTTCATGATAACTTCGGGTTTGTTCATTTTTTGCGAATTGCTAGTCTAATTTGATTGGAATCGAGCCAATGAAAAGTGATTTTTCATTTCATGATAACTTCGAGTTTGTTCGTTTTTGGCGAATTGCTATTCTGAAACGATTGGAATCGAGCCAATGAAAAGTGACTTTTTATTTCATAATAACTTCGGGTTTATTCATTTTTGGCAAATTGCTAGTCTATTTAGATTGGAACCGAGCCAATAAAAAGTGGTTTTTTATTTCAATATAACTTCGGGTTTGTTCGTTTTTGGCGAATTGCTAGTCTAGATCGATTGGAATCGAGCCAATGAAAAGTGACTTTTGATTTCATGATTACTTCGGGTTTGTTCATATTTTGTGAATTGCTAGTCTAATTTGATTGGAATCGAGCCAATGAAAAGTGGTTTTTCATTTCATGATAACTTTGGGTTTGTTCATTTTTGGCGAATTACTAGTCGTAATCGATTGGAATCGAGCCAATGAAAAGTGACTTTTGATTTCATGATAACTTTGGGTTTGTTTGTTCTTGGCGAATTGCTAGTCTAACTAGACTGGAATCGAGCCAACAAAAAGTGGTTTTTCATTTCATGATCACTTCGGGTTTGTTCGTTTTTGGCGAATTGCTCGTCTAATTCGATTGGAATCGAGCTAATGAAGCATAATTTTTTATTTCACGATAACTTCGGGTTTTTGCATTTTTAGCGAATTGCTAGTCTAATTCGATAGGAATCGAGCCAAAGAAAAATGGTTTTTCATTTCTAGATAACATCGGGTTTGTTCATTTTTTGCAAATTGCTAGTCTAAATCGATTGGAAATGAGCCAATGAAAAGGGGCTTCTGATTTCATGATAACTTCGGGTTTGTTCATTTTCGACGAATTGCTAGTCTAATTCGATTGGAATCGAACCAATAAAAAGTGGTTCTTCATTTCATGATAACTTCGTGTTTGTTCATTTTTGGCGAATTGCTAGTCTAAATTGTTTGGAATCGAGATAATGGAAAGTGCTTTTTCATTTCATGATAACTTCGGATTTGTTCATTTTTGGCGAATTGCTAGTCTAAATCGATTGGAATCGAGCCAATGAAAAGTGGCTTTAGATGTCATGATAACTTCGGGTTCATTCGTTTTTGGCGAATTGAAGGTCTAATTCAATTGGAATAGAGCCAAAGAAAAGTGGTTTTTAATTTCTTGATAACTTTGGCTATGTTTGTTTTTGGCGAATTGCTAGTCTTAATCGATTGGAATTGAGCCAATGAAAAGTAGCTTTTGATTTCATGATATCTTCGGGTTTGTTCATTTTGACGAATTTCTAGTCTAAATCGATTGGAATCGAGCCAATGAAAAGTGGCTTTTGATTTCGTGATAACTTTGGGTTCATTCGTTTTTGGCGAACTGCTAGTCTTAATCGATTGGAATTGAGCCAATGAAAAGTGGCTTTTGATTTCATGATATCTTCGGGTTTGTTTGTTTTGTCTAATTGGTAGTCTAATTTGATTCGAATCCAGCTAATGAAAACTGGGTTTTCATTTCATGATAACTTCGGATTTATTTATTTTTGGCGAATTGCTTGTCTAAATCAATTGGAATCGAGCCAATGAATAGTGGCTTTTGATTTCATGATAACTTCGGGTTCATTCATTTTTGGCGAATTGCAAGTCTAATTCGATTGGAATCGAGCCGAAGAAAAGTGATTTTTAATTTCTTGATAACTTCGGCTTTGTTCGTTTTTGGCGAATTGCTAGTCTTAATCGATTGGAATTGAGCCAATGAAAAGTGGCTTTTGATTTCATGATATCTTCGGGTTTGTTCATTTTGGCGAATTGGTAGTCTAATTCGATTCGAATCCAGCTAATGAAAACTAGTTTTTGATCTCATGATAACTTCTTATTTCTTCATTTTTGGTGAATCGCTAGTCTAATTTGATTGGAATCGAGCCAATGAAAAGTAGCTTTTTGATTTCTTGATAACTTCGGGTTTGTTCGTTTTTGGTGAATTGCTAGTCTAATTTGATTCGGATCGAGCCAAAGAAAAGTGTTTTTTTCATTTCATGATAACTTCGGGCTTCTTCATTTTCGGCAAATTTCTAGTCTAAATCGATTGGAATCGAGCTAATGAAAAGTTGATTTTGATTTCATGACAACTTCGGGTTTGTTCATTTTTGGCGAATTGCAAGTCTAATTCCATTGGAATCGAGCCAATGAAAAGTGGTTTTTCATTTCATGATAACTTTGGGTTTGTTCGTTTTTGGCGAATTGCTAGTCCAATTCGATAGGAATCGAGCCAATGAAAAGTGGCTTTTGATTTCATGATAACTTCGGGTTTGTTCGTTTTTGGCAAATTGCTAGTCTAAGTCGATTGGAATCGAGCCAATGAAAAGTAGCTTTTGATTTCATGGTAACTTCGGGTTGTACGTTTTTGGCGAATTGCTAGTCTAATTCGATTGTAATCGAGCCGAAGAAAAGTGATTTTTCATCTCATGATAATTTCGGGTTTGTTCATTTTTGGCGAATTGGTATTCTAAATCGATTGGAATCGGGCTAATGAAAAGTTGATTTTGATTTCATGATAACTTCGGGTTTGTTCGTTTTTGGCGTATTGCTAGTCTAATTCGATTGGAATCGAGCCGATGAAAAGTGGTTTTTCGTTTCTAGATAACTTTGGGTTTGTTCATTTTTTGCGAATTGCTAGTCTAAATAGATTGGAATCAAGCCAATGAAAAGGGACTTTTGATTTCATGATAACTTCGGGTTTGTTCATTTTTGGCGAATTGCTAGTCTAAATCGATTGGAATCGAGACAATGAAAAGTGCTTTTTCATTTCATGATTACTTATGATTTGCTCATTTATGGCGAATTACTAGTCTAAATCGATCGGAATCGAGCCAATGAAAAGTGGCTTTTGATTTAATGATAACTTCGGGTTCATTCGTTTTTGGCGAATTGCAAGTCTAATTCGATTAGAATCGAGCCGAAGAAAAGTGGTTTTTAATTTCTTGATAACTTCCGCTTTGTTCATTTTTGGTGAATTTCTATTCTTAATCGATTGGAATCAAGCCAATGAAAAGTGGCTTTTGATTTCATGATATCTTCGGGTTTGTTCGTTTTGGCGAATTAGTAGTCTAATTCGATTCGAATCCAGCTAATGAAAACTGGTTTTTGATTTCATGATAACTTCTTATCTCTTCATTTTTGGCGAATCGCTAGTCTAATTTGATTGGAATCGAGCCAATGAAAAGTGATTTTTCATTTTGATTATAAATTTGGGTTTGTTTGTTTTTTTCCGAATTGCTAGTCTAAATCGATTGGAATCGAGCCAATGAAAAGTAGCTTTAAATTTCTTGATAAGTTCGCGTTTGTTCATTTTTGACGAATTGCTAGTCTAATTCGATTCGAATCAAGCCAAAGAAAAGTGGTTTTTCATTTCATGATAACTTCGGGCTTGTTCATTTTCGACGAATTGCTAGTCTAAATCGATTGGAGTCAAGCTAATGAAAAGTTGATTTTGATTTCGTGATAACTTCGGGTTTGTTCTTTTTGGTGAATTGCAAGTCTAATTCCATTGGAATCGAGCCAATGAAAAGTGGTTTTTCATTTCATGATAACTTTAGGTTTGTTCGTTTTTGGCGAATTGCTAGTCCAATTCAATTAGAATCGAGCCAATGAAAAGTGGCTTTTGATTTCATGATAACTTTGGGTTCGTTCGTTTTTGGCAAATTGCTAGTCTAAGTCGATTGGAATCGAGCCAATGAAAAGTAGCTTTTGATTTCATGATAACGTCGGGTTTGTTCATTTTTATCGAATTGCTAGTCTAATTCGATTGTAATCGAGTCAAATAAAAGTGATTTTCCATTTCATGATAACTTCAGGTTTGTTCGTTTTTGGCGAATTGCTAGTCTGAATCGATTGGAATCGAGCTAATGAAAAGTTGATTTTGATTTCATGATAACTTTGGGTTCGTTCGTTTCTGGTGAATTGGTAGTCTAATTTGATTGGAATCGAGCCAATGAAAAGTGGGTTTTCATTTCATGATAACTTCAGGTTTGTTCATTTTTGCCGAATTGCTAGTCCAATTCGATCGTAATCGAGCCAATGAAAAGTGGCTTTTTAATTCATGATAACGTTGGGTTTGTTCATTTTTGGCGAGTTACTAGTCTAATTCGATTGGAATCGAGCCAAAGAAAAGTAGTTTTTCATTTCATGATAACTCCGGGTTTGTTCATTTTTGGGGAATCGCTAGAGTAAATCGATTGGAATCGAGCCAATAAAAAGTGGATTTTCATTTCATGATAAGTTTGGATTTGTTCGTTTTTGGCAAACTGCTAGTCTAATCGATTGGAATGATCCAAGAAAAAGTGATTTTTCATTTCATGATAACTTCGGGTTTGTTCGTTTTTGGCGATTTGCAAGTCCAATTCAATTGGAATCGAGCGAATGAAAAGTGGCTTTTGATTTCATGATAACTTCGGGTTTGTTCGTTTTTGGCGAGTTGCTAGTCTAATTTGATTGGAATCGAGCCAAAGAAATGTTGTTTTCTATTACATGATAACTTCGGGTTTGTTCATTTTTGGAGAATTGCTAGTCTATATCGATTGGAATTAAGCCAATGAAAAGTGCCTTTTGATTTCATGATATCTTCGGGTTTGTTCGTTTTGGCGAATTGGTAGTCTAATTCGATTCAAATCCAGCTAATGAAAATTGGTTTTTGATTTCACGATAACTTCGAATTTGATCGTTTTTGGCGAATTGCTAGTCTAATTTGATTGGAATTTAGCCAATGAAAAGTGGTTTTTGATTTCATGATAACTTCGATTTGTTCGTTTTTTCGCGAAATGTTAGTCTAATTTGATTAGAATCGAGCCAATGAAATATGATTTTTGATTTCATGATAACTTTGGGTTTGTTCGTTTTTGGCGAATTGCTAGTCTAATTCGACTGGAATCGAGCAAATAAAAATTAGTTTTTCATTTCATGATAGCTTCGGGTTTGTTCATTTTTGGCTTATTGCTAGTCTAAATCAATTGGAATGGAGACAATGAAAAGTTGTTTTCCATTTCATGAAAACTTCGGGTTTGTTCGTTTTTGGCGAATTGCTAGTCTAAATCGATTGGAATCGAACCAATGAAAAGTGGCTTTTGATTTCATGATAACTTCGGGTTCGTTTGTTTTTAGCGAATTGCAAGTCTAATTCGATTGGAATCGAGCAGAAGAAAAGTGGTTTTTAATTTCATGTTAACTTCGGCTTTGTTCGTTTTTGGCGAATTGCTAGTCCTAATCGATTGGAATCAAGCCAAAGGAAAATGGCTTTTGTTTTCATGATATCTTCGGGTTTGTTCGTTTTGGCAAATTGGTAGTCTAATTCGATTCGAATCCAGCTAATGAAAAGTGGTTTTTGATTTCATGATAACTTCGGATTTCTTCATTTTTTGCGAATAGGTAGTCAAATTCGATTGGAATTGAGCCAATGAAAAGAGCTCTTTCATTTTGATGATAACTTCAGGTTTGTTCATTTTTGGCGAATCGCTAGTCTAATTCGATTGGAATCGAGCCAAAGAAAAGTGGTTTTTCATTTCATGATAACTTCGAGTTTGTTCATTTTCGACGAATTGCTAGTCTAAATCGATTGGAATCAAGCTAATGAAAAGTTGACTTTGATTTCATGATAACTTCAGGTTTGTTCGTTTTTGGCGAATTGCTAGTCTAATTCAATCGGAATCGAGCCAATAAAAAGTGGTTTTTCACTTCACGATAGCTTCGGGATTGTTCGTTTTTGGCAAATTGCTAGTTTTAATCGATTGGAATCGAGCCAATGAAAAGTGGCTTTTGATTTCATGATAACTTCGGGTTTGTTCGTCTTTGGTAAATTGCTAGTCTAAGTCGATTGGAATCGAGCCAATGAAAAGTGGCTTTTGATCTCTTGATAACTTCGGGCTTGTTCGTTTTTGGCGAATTGCTAGTCTAATTCGATGGGAATCGGCCAATGAAAAGTTGTTTTTCATTTCATGATAACTTCGGGTTTTTTCGTTTTTGGCGAATTGCTAGTCTAAGACGATTGGAATCGAGCCAATGAAAAGTGACTTTTGATTTCATGATAACCTCGATTTGTTCATTTTTGGCGAATTGCTAGTCTAATTAGATTGGAATCGAGCCAATAAAAAGTGCTTTTTGATTTCATGATAACTTCGGGTTTGTTCGTTTTTGGCGAGTTGCTAGTCTAATTCGATTGGAATCGAGCCAATAAAAAGTGGTTTTTCACTTCACGATAACTTTGGCTATGTTCATTTTTGGCGAATTGCTAGTCCAATTCAATTGGAATCAGGCCAATGAAAAGTGGCTTTTGATTTCATGATAACTTCGGGTTTGTTCATTTTTGGCAAATTGCTAGTCTAAGTCGATTGGAATCGAGCCAATGAAAAGTGGCTTTTGATTTCTTGATAACTTCGGGTTCGTTTGCTTTTGGCGAATTGCAAGTCTAATTCGATTGGAATTGAGCTGAAGAAAAGTGGTTTTTAATTTCATGATAACTTCGGGTTTGTTCGTTTTTGGCGAATAGCTAGTCTTAATCAATTGGAATCGAGCCAATGAAAAGTGGCCTTTGATTTCATGATATCTTCGGGTATGTTCGTTTTAGCAAATTGGTAGTCTAATTCGATTCGAATCCAGCTAATGCAAAGTGGTTTTGGATTTCACGATAACTTCAGGTTTGATCATTTTTGGCGAATTGCTAGTCTAATTAGATTGGAATCGAGCCAATAAAAAGTGATTTTTCGTTTCATGATAACTTCGGGTTTGTATGTTTTTGGCGAATTGTTAGTCTAAATCGATTGGAATCGAGCCAATGAAAAGTGACTTTTGATTTCATGATAACTTCGGGTTTGTTCGTTTTTTGCGAATTGCTAGTCTAATTCAATTGGAATCGAGCCGAAGAAAAGTGGTTTTTCATTTCATGATAACTTCGAGTTTGTTCGTTTTGTGCTTATTGCTCGTCTAATTCGATTCGAATCCAACTAATGAAAAGTTGATTTTGATTTCATGATAACTTCGGGTTTGTTCATTATTAGCGAATTGCTAGTGTAATTTGATTGGAATCGAGCTAATGTAAAGTGGTTTTTCATTTCATGATAACTTCGGGATTGTTCGTTTTTGGCATATTGCTCGTCTAATTCGATTCGAATCCAACTAATGAAAAGTTGATTTTTGATTTCATGATAACTTCGGGTTTTTCATTTTCGGCGAATTGTTAGTCTAAATCGATTGGAATCGAGCCAATGGAAAGTGGCTTTTGATTTCATGATAACTTCGGGTTTGTTCCTTTTTGGCAAATTCCTAGTCTAATTCGATTGGAATTGAGCCAAAGAAAAGTGGTTTTTCATTTCATGATAACTTCGCGTTTGTTCATTTTGGGCAAATTGCTAGTCTAAATCGATTGGAATTGGGCTATTGAAAAGTTGATTTTGATTCCATGATAACTTCGGATTTGTTCGTTTTTGGCGAATTGTTAGTTTAATTCGATTGGAATCAAGCCAAAGAAAAGTGGTTTTTCATTTCTAGATAACTTCGGGTTTATTTATTTCTTGCGAATTGCTCGTCTAAATAGATTGGAATCGAGCCAATGAAAAGGGGCTTCGGATTTCATGATGACTTCTGGTTCGTTCGTTTTCGACGAATTGCTAGTCTAATTCAATTGGAACCGAGCCAATAAAAAGTGGTTTTTCATTTCATGATAACTTCGGGTTTGTTCGTTTTTGGGGAATTGCTAATCTAAATCGATTGGAATCGAGACAATGGAAAGTGGTTTTTCATTTCATGATAACTTCGAATTTGTTCGTTTTTGGCGAATTGCTATTCTAAATCGATTGGAATCGAGCAAATGAAAAGTGGCTTTTGATTTCATGATAACTTCGGGTTCATTCATTTTTGGCGAATTGCAAGTCTAATTCAATTGGAATCGAGCTGAAAAAAAGCGATTTTTAATTTCACGATAACTTCGGCTTTGTTCATTTTTGGCGAATTGCTAGTCTTAATCGATTGGAATCGAGCCAATGAAAAGTGGCTTTTGATTTCATGATAACTTCGAGTTTGTTCGTTTTTGGCGAATTGCAAGTCCAATTCGATTGGAATCGAGCCAATGAAAAGTGGCTTTTGATTTCATGATAACTTCGGGTTTTTTCGTTTTTGGCGAGTTACTAGTCTAATTCGATTGGAATCGAGGCAAAGAAATGTTGTTTTCCATTTCGCGATAACTTCGGATATGTTCATTTTTGGCGAATTACTTGTCTAAATCGATTGGAATCAAGCCAATGGAAAGTGCCTTTTGATTTCATGATATCTTTGGGTTTGTTCATTTTTTACGAATTGCTAGTCTAAGTCGATTGGAATCGAGCCAATGAAATGTGGTTTTTCATTTCATGATAACTTCGGGTTTGTTCGTTTTTTACGAATCGCTAGTCGTAATCGATTGGAATCGAGGCAAAGAAATGTTGTTTTCCATTTCACGATAACTTAGGATTTGTTCATTTTTGGCGAATTGCTAGTCTAAATCGATTGGAATCAAGCCAATGGAAAGTGCCTTTTGATTTCATGATATCTTTGGGTTTGTTCGTTTTGGCAAATTGGTAGTCTAATTCGATTCGAATCCAGCTAATGAAAAGTAGTTTTTGATTTCACGGTAACTTCGAATTTGTTCGTTTTTGGCCAATTGGTAGTCTAAAACGATTGGAATCGAGCCAATGATAAGTGGCTTTTGATTTCATAATAACTTCGGGTTTGTTCATTTTTGGCCAATTGCTAGTCTATTTAGATTGGAATCGAGCCAATAAAAAGTGGTTTTTCATTTCATGATAACTTCGGGTTTGTTCATTTTTGGCAAATTGCTAGTCTAAATCGATTGGAATCGAGCCAATGAAAAGTGACTCTTGATTTCATGATAACTTCGGGTTTGTTCGTTTTTTGCGAATTGCTAGTCTAATTCAATTGGAATCGAGCCAATGAAAAGTGGTTTTTCATTTCATGATAACTTCGGGTTTGTTCGTGTTTGGTGAATTGCTAGTCGTAATCGATTGTAATCGAGCTAATGAAAAGTGACTTTTGATTTCATGATAACTTCGGGTTTGTTCGTTCTTGGCGAATTGCTAGTCTAACTAGATTGGAATCGAGCCAACAAAAAGTGGTTTTTCATTTCATTATAACTTCGGGTTTGTTCGTTTTTGTCGAATTGCTAGTCTAAATCGATTGGAATCGAGCCAATGAAAAGTGACTTTTGATTTCATGATAACTTCGGGTTTGTTCGTCTTTTGCGAATTGCTAGTCCAATTCAATTGGAATGGAGCCAATGAAAAGTGGTTTTTCATTTCATGATAACTTCGGATTTCTTCATTTTTGACGAATTGCTAGTCGTAATCGATTTAAATCGAGCCAATGAAAAGTGACTTTTGATTTCATGATAACTTCGGGTTTGTTCAGTCTTGGCAAATTGCTAGTCTAACTAGATTGGAATCGAGCCAACAAAAAGTGGTTTTTCATTTCATGATCACTTCGGGTTTGTTCGTTTTTGGCGAATTGCTAATCGTAATCGATTGGAATCGAGCTAATGAAAAGTGACTTTTGATTTCATGATAACTTCGGGTTTGTTCGTTCTTGGCGAATTGCTAGTCTAACTAGATTGGAATCTAGCCAACAAAAAGTGGTTTTTCATTTCATTATAACTTCGAGTTCGTTCGTTTTTGGCGAATTGCTAGTCTAAATCGATTGGAATCGAGCCAATGAAAAGTGACTCTTGATTTCATGATAACTTCGGGTTTGTTCATTTTTTACGAATTGCTAGTCTAATTCGATTGGAATCGAGCCAATGAAAAGTGGTTTTTCATTTCATGATAACTTTGGGTTTGTTCATTTTTGGCGAATTGCTAGTTGTAATCGATTGGAATCGAGCCAATGAAAAGTGACTTTTGATTTCATGATAACTTCGGGTTTTTTCATTCTTGGCGAATTGCTAATCTAACTAGATTGGAATCGAGCCAACAAAAAGTGGTTTTTCATTTCATGATCACTTCGGGTTTGTTCGTTTTTGACGAATTGCTCGTCTAATTCGATTGGAATCGAGCTAATGAAGCATGATTTTTGATTTCACGATAACTTCGGGCTTTTGCATTTTTAGCGAATTGCTAGTCTAATTCGATAGTAATCGAGCCAAAGAAAAGTGGTTTTTCATTTCTAGATAACATCGGGTTTGTTCATTTTTTGCGAATTGCTAGTCTAAATAGATTGGAAATGAGCCAATGAAAAGGGGCTTTTGATTTGATGATAACTTCAGGTTTTGTTCATTTTCGACGAATTGCTAGTCTAATTCGATTGGGATCGAGCCAATAAAAAGTGGTTTTTCATTTCATGATAACTTCGTGTTTGTTCATTTTTGGCGAATTGCTAGTCTAAATCGATTGGAATCGAGACAATGAAAAGTGGTTTTTCATTTCATGATTGTCTAAATCGATTGGAATCGAGCCAATGAAAACTGGTTTTTGATTTCATGATAACTTCGGGTTCATTCGTTTTTGGTGAATTGCAGGTCTAATTCGATTGGAATCGAGCCAAAGAAAAGTGGTTTTTAATTTCTTGATAACTTCGGCTTTGTTTGTTTTTGGCGAATTGCTAGTCTTAATCGATTGGAATTGAGCCAGTGAAAAGTGGCTTTTGATTTCATGATATCTTCTGGTTTGTTCATTTTGGCGAATTGGTAGTCTAATTCGATTCGAATCCAGCTAATGAAAATTGGTTTTTCATTTCTAGATAACTTCGGCTTTGTTCATTTTCGGCGAATTGCTAGTCTTAATCGATTGGAATTAAGCCAATGAAAAGTGGCTTTTGATTTCAAGATATCTTCGGTTTTGTTCGTTTTGGCGAATTGGCAGTCTAATTCGATTCGAATCCAGCTAATGAAAACTAGCTTTTGATCTCATGATAACTTCTTATTTCTTCATTTTTCGTGAATCGCTAGTCTAATTTGATTGGAATCGAGCCAATGAAAAGTGGCTTTTGACTTCTTGATAACTTCGGGTTTGTTCATTTTTGGCGAATTGCTAGTCTAATTTGATTTGAATCGAGCCAAAGAAAAGTCATTTTTCATTTCATGAGAAATTCGGGCTTGTTCATTTTCGGCGAATTGCTAGTCTAAATCGATTGGAATCGAGCTAATGAAAAGTTGATTTTGATTTCATGATAACTTCGGGTTTGTTCGTTTTTGGCGAATGGCTAGTCTAATTAGATTGGAATCGAGCCAATAAAAAATGGTTTTTCATTTCATGATAACTTCGGGTTTGTACATTTTTGGTGAATTGCTAGTCTAAATCGATCGGAATCGAGCCAATGAAAAGTGACTTTTGATTTCATGATAACTTCGGGTTTGTTCCTTTTTGGCGAATTGCTAGTCTAATTCGATTGGAATCGAGCCAATAAAAAGTGGTTTTTCACTTCACGATAACATTGGCTATGTTCGTTTTTGGCGAATTGCTACTCCAATTCAATTGGAATCGAGCCAATGAAAAGTGACTTTTGATTTCATGATAACCTCAGGTTTGTTCGTTTTTGGCAAATTACTAGTCTAAGTCGATTGGAATCGAGCCAATGAAAGGTGGCTTTTGATTTAATGATAACTTCGGGTTTGTTCATTTTTGGCAAATTACTAGTCTAAGTCGATTGGAATCGAGGCAATGAAAAGTGGCTTTTGATTTCTTGATAACTTCGGGTTCGTTCGTTTTTGGCGAATTGCAAGTCTAATTCGATTGAAATCGAGCAGAAGAAAAGTGGTTTTTAATTTCATGACAACTTCGGGTTTGTTCGTTTTTGGCTAATTGCTAGTCTTAATCGATTGGAATCGAGCCAATGAAAAGTGGCATTTGATTTCATGATATCTTCGGGTTTGTTCGTTTTGGCAAATTGGCAGTCTAATTCGATTCGAATCCAGCGAATGCAAAGTGGTTTTGGATTTCACAATAACTTTGAATTTGTTCATTTTTGGTGAATTACTAGTCTAATTTGATTGGAATTGAGCCAATGAAAAGTGGTTTTTGATTTCATGATGACTTCGGGTTTGTTCATTTTTGGCGAATTGCTAGTCTAATTAGATTGGAATCGAGCCAATAAAAAGTGGTTTTTCATTTCATAATAACTTCGGGCTTGTACGTTTTTGGCGAATTGCTAGTCTAAATCATCGAGCCAATGAAAAGTGACTTTTGATTTCATGATAACTTCGGGTTTGTTCTTTTTTGCGAATTGCTAGTTTAATTCGATTGGAATCGAGCCAAAGAAAAGTGGTTTTTCATTTCATGATAACTTCGAATTTGTTCATTTTGGGCTTATTGCTCATCTAATTCGATTCGAATCCAACTAATGAAAAGTTGATTTTGATTTCATGATAACTTCTGGCTTGTTCATTATTGGCGAATTGCTAGTGTAATTTGATTGGAATCGAGCAAATGTAAAGTGGTTTTTCATTTCATGATAACTTCGGGATTGTTCGTTTTTGGCTTATTGCTCGTCTAATTCGATTCGAATCCAACTAATGAAAAGTTGATTTTTGATTTCATGATAACTTCGAGTTTTTCATTTTTGGCGAATTGTTAGTCTAAATTGATTGGAATCGAGCCAATGGAAAGTGGCTTTCGATTTCATGATAACTTCGGGTTTGTTCATTTTTGGAGAATTGCTAGTCTAATTCGATTGGAATCGAGCCAAAGAAAAGTGGTTTTTCATTTCATGATAACTTCGTGTTTGTTCCTTTTGGGCGAATTGTTAGTCCAACTAGATTGGAATCGGCCTATTGAAAAGTTGATTTTGATTTCATGATAACTTCAGATTTTTTCGTTTTTGGCAAATTGCTAGTTTAATTCGATTGGAATCGAGCCAAAGAAAAGTGGTTTTTCATTTCTAGACAACTTCGGGTTTGTTTATTTTTTACGAATTGCTAGTCTAAATAGATTGGAATCGAGCCAATGAAAGGGGCTTCTGATTTCATGATGTCTTCGGGTTTGTTCGTTTTCGATGAATTACTAGTCTAATTCGATTGGAACCGAGCCAATAAAAAGTGGTTTTTCATTTCATAATAACTTCGGGTTTGTTCGTTTTTCGCGAATTGCTAATCTAAATCGATGGAATCTAGATAATGAAAAGTGGTTTTTCATTTCATGATAACTTTGAATTTGTTCATTTTTGGCGAATTGCTAGTCTAAATCGATTGGAATCGAGCCAATGAAAAGTGTCTTCTGATTTCATGATAACTTCGAATTCATTCGTTTTTGGCGAATTGCAAGTCTAATTCGATTAGAATCGAGCTGAAGAAAAGTGGTTTCTAATTTCTTGATAACTTCGGCTTTGTTCATTTTTGGCGAATTGCTAGACTTAATCGATTGGAATCAAGCCAATGAAAAGTGGCTTTTGATTTCTTGATAACTTCGGGTTTGTTCATTTTTAGCGAACTGCAAGTCCAATTCGATTGGAATCGAGCCAATGAAAAGTGGCTTTTGATTTCATGATAACTTTGGGTTTGTTCGTTTTTGGCGAGTTACTAGTCTAATTCGATTGGAATTGAGCCAAAGAAATGTTGTTTTCCATTTCGCGATAACTTCGGGTTTGTTCATTTTTGGCGAATTGCTAGTCTAAATCGATTAGAATCGAGCTAACGAAATGTGGTTTTTGATTTTATGATACCTTTGGGTTTTTCGTTTTTGGCGAATTGCTAGTCTAATTCGATAGGAATCAAGCCATTGAAAAGTGATTTTTCATTTCATGATAACTTCGGGTTTGTTCGTTTTTGGCAAATTGCTTGTCTAATTCGATTAGAATCGAGCCAAAGAAAAGCATTTTTTCATTTCATGATAACTTCGAGTTTGTTCGTTTTTGGCGAATTGCTCGGCTAATTTGATTGGAATCGAGTTAATGAAAAGTGGTTTTTGATTTCACGATAACTTCTGGTTTGTTCATTTTTGGTGAATTGCAAATTCGATTGGAATGAGCCAATAAAAAGTGGTTTTTCATTTCTTGATAACTTCGGGTTTGTTAGTTTTTGGCGAATTGTAAGTCCAACTCGATTGGAATCAAGCCAATGAAAAGTAGCTTTGGATTTCATGATAACTTCAAGTTTGTTCATTTTTGACGAGTTGCTATTCTAATTCGATCGGAATCGAGCAAAAGAAATATTGTTTTCCATTTCAAGATAACTTCGGGTTTGTTCATTTTTGGCGAATTGCTAGTCTAAATCGATTGGAATCGAGCCAATGAAAAGTGGCTTTTGATTTCACGATATCTTTGGGTTTGTTCGTTTTGGCGAATTGGTAGTCTAGTTCGATTTGACCCCAGCTAATGAAAAGTGGTTTTTGATTTCACGATAACTTCGTATTTGTTCGTTTTTGGCGAATTACTAGTCTAATTTGATTGGAATTGAGCCAATGAAAAGTGGTTTTTGATTTCACGATAACTTCGAATTTGTTCATTTCTGGCGAATTACTAGTATAATTTTATTGGAACTGAGCCAATGAAAAGTGGTTTTTGTTTTCATGATAACTTCGGGGTTGTTTGATTTTTCATAAAATGTTAGTCTAATTTGATTAGAATCGAGCTAACAAAATGCGATTTTTTATTTCATGATAACTTTAGGTTTGTTCATTTTTGGCGAATTGCTAGTCTAATTCAATTGGAATCGAGCCAAAGAAAAGCGATTTTTCATTTCATGATAACTTCGAGTTTGTTCATTTTTGGTGAATTGCTAGTCTAAATCGATTAGAATCGAGCTAATGAAAAGTGGATTTTGATTTCATGATAACTTCGGGTTTGTTCGTTTTTGGCGAATTGCTAGTCTAATTCAATTGGAATCGAGCCAGTAAAAAGTGGTTTTTCATTTCATGATAACTTTGTGATAGTTCGTTTTTGGTGAACTGCTAGTTTAATCGATTGGAATCGAGCCAATAAAAAGTGATTTTTCATTTCATGATAACTTTGGGTTTGTTCATTTTTGGCAAATTGCTAGTCCAATTCGATTGGAATCGAGCCAATGAAAAGTGGCTTTTGATTTCATGATAACTTCGGGTTTGTTCATTTTTGGCAAATTGCTAGTCCAATTCGATTGGAATCGAGCCAATGAAAAGTGGCTTTTGATTTCATGATAACTTCGGGTTTGTTCAATTTTGACGAATTGCTAGTCTAATTCGATTGGAATCGAGCCAAAGAAAAGTGGTTTTCATTTCATGATAACTTCGGGCTTGTTCGTTTTTGGCAAATGGCTAGTGCAAATTAATTGTAATCAAGGCAATGAAATGTAGCCTTTGATTTCGTAATAACTTCGGGGTTTGTTCGTTTTTGGCGAATTGCTATTAAATTCGATTGGAATCGAGCCAAAGAAAAGTGGTTTTTCATTTCATGATAACTTCGGGCTTGTTCATTTTTAGCGAATTGCTAATCTAAATCGATTGGAATCGAGCAAATGAAAAGTGGCTTTTGATTTCATGATAACTTTGGTTTTTTTCGTTTTTGTCCAATTGCTAGTCTAATTCGATTGAGATCAAGCCAACGAAAAATGGCTTTTGATTTTATGACAACTTCGGGTTTATTCATTTTAGGGGAATTGCTTGTCTAATTCGATTTGAATCGGGCCAAAGAAAAGTGGTTTTTCATTTCGTGATATCTTCGGGTTTGTTCATTTTTGATGAATTGCTAATCTAAATAGATTGGAATCCAGCCAATGAAAAGGGGCTTTTGATTTCCTGATAACTTCGGGTTTGTTCGTTTTTAGTGAATTGCTAGTCTAATCCAATTGGAATTGAGCCAATAAAAAGTGGTTTTTCATTTCATGATAACTTCGAATTTATTCGTTTTTAGCAAATTGCTAGTCTAATTTAATTCGAATCGAGCCAATGAAAAGTGATTTCAGATTTCATGATAACTTCGATTTTGTTCATTTTTCACGAATTGCTAGTCTAATTCAATTAGAATCGAGCTAATGAAAAGTGGTTTTTGATTTCATGATAAGTTCCGGCTTGTCCGTTTTTGGCGAATTGCTAGTCTAATGAGATTGGAATCGAGCCAAAGAAAAGTGATTTTTCATTTTATGATAGGATCGGGTTTGTTCGTTTTGGCGAATTGCTCGTCTAATTCGATTGGAATCGAGCTAATGAAAAGTGGCTTTTGATTTCATGATAACTTCGGGTTTGTTCTTTTTTGGCGAATTGCAAGTCTAATTCGATTGGAATCGAGCCCAAGAAAATTTGTTTTCCATTTCATGAGAACTTCAGATTTGTTTGTTTTTGGCGAATTGCTAGTCTAAATCGATTGGAATCGAGCAAATGAGAACTAGCTTTTGATTTCATGATAACTTCGAGTTTGTTCGTTTTTGGCGAATAGCTAGTCTAATTCGATTGGAATTGAGCCAAAGAAAAGTGGTTTTTCATTTCATGATAACATCAGGTTTGTTCATTTTGGCGAATTGCTCATCTAATTCGATTGGAATCGAGCTAATGAAACGTGGTTTTTGATTTCACGATAACTTTGGGTTTTTTCATTTTTGGGGAATTGCTAGTCTAATTCGATAGGAATCGATCCAATTAAAAGTGCTTTTTGATTTCATGGTAACTTTCGGTTCCTTTGTTTTTGGCCAATTGCTAGTCTAATTCGATTGGAATCGAGCCAAAGAAAAGTGATTTTTCATTTCAACACAACTTCAGGTTTGTTCATTTTTGGTGACTTGCCAGTCTAAATAGATTGGAATCGAGCTAATGAAAAGAGGCTTCTGAATTCATGATAACTTCGGGTTTGTTCGTTTTTGGCGAATTGCTAGTGAATTAGATTGGAATCGAACCAATAAAAAGTGGTTTTTCATTCCATGATAACTTCGGGTTTGTTCATTTTTGGTGAATTGCTCGTCTAATTCGATTGGAATCGAGCTAATGAAACGTGATTATTTATTTCACTATAACTTTGGGTGTTTTCATTTTTGGTGAATTGCTAGTCTAATTCGATAGGAATCGAGCCAATGAAAAGTGCTTTTTGATTTCATGATAAATTCGGGTTCGTTCATTTTTTACGAATTGCTAGTGTAATTCGATTGGAATCGAGCCAAATAAAAGTGGTCTTTCATTTCAAGATAACTTCGGGTTTGTTCATTTTTGGCGAATTGCTAGTCTAAATCGATTGGAATGGAGACAAAGAAAAGTGATTTTCCATTTCATGATAACTTTAGATTTGTTCATTTTTGGCGAATTGCTAGTCTAAATCGATTAGAATCGAGCCAATGAAAAGTGGCTTTTGATTTCATGATAATTTCGGGTTCGTTCGTTTTAAGCGAATTGCAAGTCTAATTCGATTGGAATCGAGCCGAAGAAAAGTGGTTTTTAATTTCACGATAACTTCGGCTTTGTTCGTTTTTGGCGAATTGCTAGTCTTAATCGATTGGAATCGAGCCAATGGAAAATGACTTTTGATTTCATGATGTCTTTGGGTTTGTTCATTATGGCGGATTGGTAGTCTAATTCGATTCGAATCCAGCTAATGAAAAGTTGTTTTTGATTTCATGATAACTTCGGATTTCTTCGTTTTTGGCGAATCGCTAGTCTAATTCGATTGGAATCGAGCCAATGAAAAGTGGTTTTTAATTCTGATGATAACTTCGGGTTTGTTCATTTTTGGCGAATTGCTAGTCTAATTCGATTGGAATCGAGCCAAAGAAAAGTGGTTGTTCATTTCAGGATAAATTCAGGTTTGTTCATTTTCGACGAATTGCTCGTCTAAATCGATTGGAATCAAGCTAATGAAAAGTTGATTTTGATTTCATGATAACTTCGGCTTTGTTAGTTTTTGGCGAATTGCTAGTCTTAATCGATTGGAATCGAGCCAATGGAAAATGACTTTTGATTTCATGATATCTTCGGGTTTGTTTATTTTGGCGAATTGGTAGTCTAATTCGATTCGAATCCAGCTAATGAAAAGTGGCTTTTGATTTCATGATAACTTCGAATTTCTTCATTTTTGGAGAATCGCTAGTCTAATTCGATTGGAATCGAGCCAATGAAAAGTGGTTTTTCATTTCACAATAACTTTGGCTATGTTCGTTTTTGGCGAATTGCTAGTCCAATTCGATTGGAATCGAGCCAATGAAAAGTGGTTTTTCATTTCACAATAACTTTGGCTATGTTCGTTTTTGGCGAATTGCTAGTCCAATTCGATTGGAATCGAGCCAATGAAAAGTGGCTTTTGATTTCATGATAACTTCGCGTTTGTTCGTTTTTGGCAAATTGCTAGTCTAAGTCGATTGGAATCGAGCCAATGAAAAGCAGCTTTTGATTTCATGATGACTTCGGGCTTGTTCGTTTTTAGCGATTTGATAGTCTAATTCAATTTGAATCGAGCCAAAGAAAAGTGATTTTTCATTTCATGATAACTTTGGGTGTGTTCGTTTTTGGCGAATTGCTATTCTAAATCGATTGAAATCGAGCTAATGAAGACTTGATTTTGATTTCATGATAACTTCGGGTTTGTTTGTTTTTGGCGAATTGCTAGTCTAATTTGATTGGAATCGAGACAATGAAAAGTAGTTTTTCATTTCATGATAACTTCAGGTTTGTTCCTTTTTGGCGAATTGCTATTGCCAATAAAAAGTAGCTTTTGGTTTTATGATAACTTCGGGTTTGTTCGTTTTTGGCGAATTGCTAGTGTAATTCGATTGGAATCGAGCTAAAGAAAAGTGGTTTTTCATTTCATGGTAACTTTGGATTTGTTCATTTTTATTGAATTGCATGTATAAATCGATTGGAATCGAGCCAATGAAAAGTGTCCTTTGATTTCATGATAACTTCAGGCTTGTTCGTTTTTTGCGATTTGCTAGTCCAATTCGGTTGGAATCGAGCTAATGAAAAGTGGATTTTGGTTCCTTGGTAACGTCTGGTTTGTTCATTTTTGTGAATTGCTAGTCTAATTCAATTGGAATCGGGCCCACGAAAAGTGGCTTTTGAATTCATGATAACTTCGCGTTTGTTATTTTTTGGCGAATTGCTAGACTAATTCGATTGGAATCGAGCCAACGAAAAGTGACTTTCAATTTCATGATAACTTTAGGTTTGTTCATCTTTGGCGAATTGCTAGTCTAATTCGATTAGAATCGTGCCAATGAAATATTGCTTTTGATTTGACAATAACTTCGAGTTTGTTCATTTTTTGTTAATTGCTAGTCTAAATCGATTGGAATATGGCCAATGAAAAGTGGTTTTTCATTCCATGATAACTTCGGGTTTGTTCATTTTTTCGAATTGCTAGTCCAATTTGATTGGAATCGAGCCGATGAAAAGTGGGTTTTGGTTTCTTGGTAACGTCTGGTTTGTTCATTTTTGTGAATTGCTAGGCTAATTCAATTGGAATCGGGCCAACGAAAAGTAGCTTTTGAATTCATGATAACTTCGCGTTTGTTATTTTTTGGCGAATTACTAGTCTAATTTGATTGGAATCGAGCCAACAAAAAGTGACTTTCAATTTCATGATAAATTCAGGTTTGTTCGTCTTTGGCGAATTGCTAGTCTAATTCGATTGGAATCGTGCCAATGAAATATTGCTTTTGATTTGACAATAACTTCGGGTTTGTTCATTTTTTGCGAATTGCTAGTCTAAATCGATTGGAATCGAGCCAATGAAAAGTTGTTTTTCATTCCATGATAACTTCGGGTTTTTTCATTTTTTGCGAATTGCTAGTCCAATTCGATTGGAATCGAGCCAATGAAAAGTGGTTTTTGGTTTCTTGGTAACGTCTGGTTTGTTCATTTTTGTGAATTGCTAGTCTAATTCAATTGGAATCGGGCCAACGAAAAGTGGCTTTTGAAGTCATGAGAACTTCGTGTTTGTTATTTTTTGGCCAATTGCAAGTCTAATTCGATTGGAATCGAGCAAACGAAATGTGGCTTTTGATTTTATGATAACTTCAGGTTTGCTTATTTTTGGCGAATTACTAGTCTAATTCGATTGGAATCAAGCCAAAGAAAAGTTGTTTTTCATTTCACGATAACTTCGGGTTTGTTCATTTTTGCCAAACTGCTAGTCTAAATAGATTGGAATCGAACCAAAGAAAAGGGGCTTTTGATTTCCTGATAATTCGGGTTTGTTCATTTTTGGCGAATTGCTAGTGTAATTCGATTGGAATCGAACGAATAAAAAGTGGTTTTTCGTTTCATGTTAACTTCCGGTTTGTTCGCTTTTGGCGAATTGCAAGTCTAAATCTATTGGAATCGAGCCAATGAAAAGGGACTTTTGATTTCAGGATAACTTTGGGTTTGTTCGTACTTTGCGAATTGCTAGTCTAATTCGATTGGAATCGAGCCAATGAAAAGTGGTTTTTCGTTTCACAATAACTTCAGGTTTGTTCGTTTTTGGCGAGTTGCTAGGCTAAATCGATTGGAATCGAGCAAATGAAAAGTGGTTTTTGATTTCATGATAACTTCGGGTTTGTTCATTTTTGGCGAACTGCTAGCCTAAAACGATTGGAATCGAGCTAATGAAAAGTGACTTTTGATTTCATGATAACTTCGGTTTGTTCATTTTTTGAGAATCGCTAGTGTAATTCAATTTGAATCGAGACAATGAAAAGTGACTTTTCATTTCATAATAACTTCGGGTTGTTCGTTTTTGGTGAATTGCTGGTCTAAATCGATTGGAATCGAGCAAATGAAAAGTGGTTTTTGATTTCATGATAACTTTGGGTTTGTTCGATTTTGGCGAATTGCTAGCCTAATTCGATTGGAATCGAAACAATGAAAAGTGGTTTTTCATTTCATGATAACTCCGGGATTGTTCGTTTTTGGCGAATTCCTAGTCTAAATCGATTGGAATAGAGCAAATGAAAAGTGGCTTTTGATTTCATGATAACTTTGGGTTTGTTCTTTTTTGGCGAATTGTTAGTCTAATTCGATTGGAATCGAGCCAATGAAAAGTGGTTTTTCATTTCACAATAACTTCATGTTCGTTCGTTTTTGGCGAATTGCTAGGCTAAATCGATTGGAATAGAGCAAATGAAAAGTGGTTTTTGATTTCATGATAACTTCGGGTTTGTTCGTTTTTGGAGAATTGCTAGTCTAAATCGATTGGAATCAAGACAACGAAAAGTGATTTTTCATGTCATGATAACTTCGGGTTTGCTCGTTTTTGGAGAATTGCTAGTCTAATTCAATTGGAATCGAGACAATGAAAAGTGGTTTTTCATTTCATGATAACTTCGGGTTTGTTCATTTTTGGGGAATTGCTAGTCTAATTCGATTGGAATCAAGCCAACAAAAAGTGGTTTTTCATTTCATAATAACTTCAGGTTTGTTCGTTTTTGGTGAATTGTTAGTCTAAATCGATTGGAATCAAGCAAATTAAAAATTGTTTTTAATTTCATGATAACTTTGGGTTTGTTCATTTTTGGCGAATTGCTAGCTTAATTCGATTGGAATCGAGCCAATGAGAAGTGCTTTTTGATTTCATGATAACTTCAGGTTTGATCGTTTTTGGAGAAATGCTAGTCTAACTCGATTGGAATCGAGACAATGAAAACTGGTTTTTCATTTCATGATAACTTCGGGTTTGTTCGTTTTTGGTGAATTGCTAGCCTAAATCGATTGGAATCAAGCAACTGAAAAGTGGCTTTTGATTTAATGATAACTTCGGGTTTGTTCTTTTTTGCGAATTGCTAGTCTAATTCGATTGGAATAGAGCCAATGAAATGTGGTTTTTCATTTTATGATAACTTCGGGTTTGTTCGTTTTTGGCGAATTGCTAGTCGAAATCTATTGGAATCGAGACGTTGAAAAGTAGTTTTTCATTTCATGATAACTTCAGGTTTGATCGTTTTTGGCGAATTGCTTGTCTAATTCGATTGGAATAGAGCCAATGAGAAGTGACTTTTTATTTCATGATAACTTCGGGTTTGTTCATATTTTGCGAATTGCTAGTCTAATTTGATTGGAATCGAGCCAATGAAAAGTGGTTTTTCATTCCACAATAACTTCAGGTTTGTTCGTTTTTGGGGAATTACTAGGCTAAATCGATTGGAATCGAGCAAATGAAAAGTGGTTTTTGATTTCATGATAACTTCGAGTTTGTTCATTTTTGGCGAACTGCTAGCCTAATTCGATTGGAATCGAGCCAATGAGAAGTGGATTTTGATTTCATGATAAATTCGGGTTTGTTCATTTTTGAAGAATTGCTAGTCTAATTCGATTGGAATCAAGATAACGAAAAGTGGTTTTTCATGTCATGATAACTTCGGGTTTGCTCGTTTTTGGAGAATTGCTAGTCTAATTCAATTGGAATCGAGACAATGAAAAGTTGTTTTTCATTTCATGATAACTTCGGGTTTGTTCATTTTTGGGGAATTGCTAGTCTAATTCAATTGGAATCAAGCCAACGAAAAGTGGTTTTTCATTTCATAATAACTTCGGGTTTGTTCGTTTTTGGCGAATTGTTAGTCTAAATCGATTGGTATCAAGCAAATTAAAAGATGTTTTTAATCTCATGATAACTTCGGGTTTGTTCATTTTTGGCAAATTGCTAGCCTAATTCGATTGGAATCGAGCCAATGAGAAGTGCATTTTGATTTCATGATAACTTTAGGATTGATCGTTTTTGGAGAATTGCTAGTCTAACTCGATTGGAATCGAGACAATGAAAACTGGTTTTTCATTTCATGATAACTTCGGGTTTGTTCGTTTTTGGCGAATTGCTAGCCTAAATCGATTGGAATCAAGCAAATGAAAAGTGGCTTTTGATTTAATGATAACTTCGGGTTTGTTCGTTTTTTGCGAATTGGTAGTCTAATTCAATTGGAATCGAGCCAATGAAAAGTGTTTTTTCATTACATGATAACTTCGAGTTTGTTCGTTTTTGGCGAATTGCTAGTCGAAATCGATTGGAATCGAGACGTTGAAAAGTAGTTTTTCATTTCATGATAACTTTGGGTTTGTTCGTTTTTGGCGAATTGCTGGTCTAAATCGATTGGAATCGAGCCAATGAAAATTGGCTTTTGATTTCATGATAACTTCAGGTTCGTTTGTTTTTGGCAAATTGCAAGTATAATTCGATTGGAATCGAGCCACAGAAAAGTGATTTTTAATTTCATGATAACTTCGGGTTTGTTTGTTTTTGGTGAATTGCTAGTATAAATCGATTGGAATCTAGCGAAAGAAAAGTAGCTTTTGATTTCGTGATATCTTCGAGTTTGTTCGTTATGGCGAATTAGTAGTCTAATTCGATTCGAATCCAGCTAATGAAAAGTGGTTTTTAATTTCATGATAAATTCAAATTTCTTCATTTTTTGCGAATTACTAGTCTAATTCGATTGGAATCGAGCCAAGGAAAAGTGGTTTTTCATTTCATGATAACTTCGGGTCTATTCATTTTTGGCGAATTGCTAGTCTAATTCGATTGGAATAGAGCCAATGAGAAGTGACTTTTTATTTCATGATAACTTCGGGTTTGTTCGTATTTTGCGAATTGCTAGTATAATTCGATTGGAATCGAGCCAATGAAAAGTGATTTTTCATTTCACAATAACTTCGGGTTCGTTCGTTTTTGGCAAATTGCAAGGCTAAATCGATTTGAATCGAGCAAATGAAAAGTGGTTTTTGATTTCATGATAACTTCGGGTTTGTTCGTTTTTGGCAAACTGCTAGCCTAATTTGATTAGAATCGAGCCGACGAGAAGTGGTTTTTGATTTCATGATAACTTCGGGTTTGTTCATTTTTGGAGAATTGCTAATCTAAATCGATTGGAATCAAGCAAATGAAAAGTGGCTTTTGATTTAATGATAACTTCGGGTTTGTTCGGATAACTTCGGGTTTGTTCGGATAACTTCGGGTTTGTTCGGATAACTTCGGGTTTGTTCGGATAACTTCGGGTTTGTTCGGATAACTTCGGGTTTGTTCGGATAACTTCGGGTTTGTTCGGATAACTTCGGGTTTGTTCGGATAACTTCGGGTTTGTTCGGATAACTTCGGGTTTGTTCGGATAACTTCGGGTTTGTTCGGATAACTTCGGGTTTGTTCGGATAACTTCGGGTTTGTTCGGATAACTTCGGGTTTGTTCGGATAACTTCGGGTTTGTTCGGATAACTTCGGGTTTGTTCGGATAACTTCGGGTTTGTTCGGATAACTTCGGGTTTGTTCGGATAACTTCGGGTTTGTTCGGATAACTTCGGGTTTGTTCGGATAACTTCGGGTTTGTTCGGATAACTTCGGGTTTGTTCGGATAACTTCGGGTTTGTTCGGATAACTTCGGGTTTGTTCGGATAACTTCGGGTTTGTTCGGATAACTTCGGGTTTGTTCGGATAACTTCGGGTTTGTTCGGATAACTTCGGGTTTGTTCGGATAACTTCGGGTTTGTTCGGATAACTTCGGGTTTGTTCGGATAACTTCGGGTTTGTTCGGATAACTTCGGGTTTGTTCGGATAACTTCGGGTTTGTTCGGATAACTTCGGGTTTGTTCGGATAACTTCGGGTTTGTTCGGATAACTTCGGGTTTGTTCGGATAACTTCGGGTTTGTTCGGATAACTTCGGGTTTGTTCGGATAACTTCGGGTTTGTTCGGATAACTTCGGGTTTGTTCGGATAACTTCGGGTTTGTTCGGATAACTTCGGGTTTGTTCGGATAACTTCGGGTTTGTTCGGATAACTTCGGGTTTGTTCGGATAACTTCGGGTTTGTTCGGATAACTTCGGGTTTGTTCGGATAACTTCGGGTTTGTTCGGATAACTTCGGGTTTGTTCGGATAACTTCGGGTTTGTTCGGATAACTTCGGGTTTGTTCGGATAACTTCGGGTTTGTTCGGATAACTTCGGGTTTGTTCGGATAACTTCGGGTTTGTTCGGATAACTTCGGGTTTGTTCGGATAACTTCGGGTTTGTTCGGATAACTTCGGGTTTGTTCGGATAACTTCGGGTTTGTTCGGATAACTTCGGGTTTGTTCGGATAACTTCGGGTTTGTTCGGATAACTTCGGGTTTGTTCGGATAACTTCGGGTTTGTTCGGATAACTTCGGGTTTGTTCGGATAACTTCGGGTTTGTTCGGATAACTTCGGGTTTGTTCGGATAACTTCGGGTTTGTTCGGATAACTTCGGGTTTGTTCGGATAACTTCGGGTTTGTTCGGATAACTTCGGGTTTGTTCGGATAACTTCGGGTTTGTTCGGATAACTTCGGGTTTGTTCGGATAACTTCGGGTTTGTTCGGATAACTTCGGGTTTGTTCGGATAACTTCGGGTTTGTTCGGATAACTTCGGGTTTGTTCGGATAACTTCGGGTTTGTTCGGATAACTTCGGGTTTGTTCGGATAACTTCGGGTTTGTTCGGATAACTTCGGGTTTGTTCGGATAACTTCGGGTTTGTTCGGATAACTTCGGGTTTGTTCGGATAACTTCGGGTTTGTTCGGATAACTTCGGGTTTGTTCGGATAACTTCGGGTTTGTTCGGATAACTTCGGGTTTGTTCGGATAACTTCGGGTTTGTTCGGATAACTTCGGGTTTGTTCGGATAACTTCGGGTTTGTTCGGATAACTTCGGGTTTGTTCGGATAACTTCGGGTTTGTTCGGATAACTTCGGGTTTGTTCGGATAACTTCGGGTTTGTTCGGATAACTTCGGGTTTGTTCGGATAACTTCGGGTTTGTTCGGATAACTTCGGGTTTGTTCGGATAACTTCGGGTTTGTTCGGATAACTTCGGGTTTGTTCGGATAACTTCGGGTTTGTTCGGATAACTTCGGGTTTGTTCGGATAACTTCGGGTTTGTTCGGATAACTTCGGGTTTGTTCGGATAACTTCGGGTTTGTTCGGATAACTTCGGGTTTGTTCGGATAACTTCGGGTTTGTTCGGATAACTTCGGGTTTGTTCGGATAACTTCGGGTTTGTTCGGATAACTTCGGGTTTGTTCGGATAACTTCGGGTTTGTTCGGATAACTTCGGGTTTGTTCGGATAACTTCGGGTTTGTTCGGATAACTTCGGGTTTGTTCGGATAACTTCGGGTTTGTTCGGATAACTTCGGGTTTGTTCGGATAACTTCGGGTTTGTTCGGATAACTTCGGGTTTGTTCGGATAACTTCGGGTTTGTTCGGATAACTTCGGGTTTGTTCGGATAACTTCGGGTTTGTTCGGATAACTTCGGGTTTGTTCGGATAACTTCGGGTTTGTTCGGATAACTTCGGGTTTGTTCGGATAACTTCGGGTTTGTTCGGATAACTTCGGGTTTGTTCGGATAACTTCGGGTTTGTTCGGATAACTTCGGGTTTGTTCGGATAACTTCGGGTTTGTTCGGATAACTTCGGGTTTGTTCGGATAACTTCGGGTTTGTTCGGATAACTTCGGGTTTGTTCGGATAACTTCGGGTTTGTTCGGATAACTTCGGGTTTGTTCGGATAACTTCGGGTTTGTTCGGATAACTTCGGGTTTGTTCGGATAACTTCGGGTTTGTTCGGATAACTTCGGGTTTGTTCGGATAACTTCGGGTTTGTTCGGATAACTTCGGGTTTGTTCGGATAACTTCGGGTTTGTTCGGATAACTTCGGGTTTGTTCGGATAACTTCGGGTTTGTTCGGATAACTTCGGGTTTGTTCGGATAACTTCGGGTTTGTTCGGATAACTTCGGGTTTGTTCGGATAACTTCGGGTTTGTTCGGATAACTTCGGGTTTGTTCGGATAACTTCGGGTTTGTTCGGATAACTTCGGGTTTGTTCGGATAACTTCGGGTTTGTTCGGATAACTTCGGGTTTGTTCGTATTTTGCGAATTGCTAGTATAATTCGATTGGAATCGAGCCATAGAAAAGTGATTTTTAATTTCATGATAACTTTGGGTTTGTTCGTTTTTGGTGAATTACTAGTCTAAATTGATTGGAATCTAGCGAATGAAAAGTGGCTTATGATTTCATGATATCTTCGAGTTTGTTCGTTATGGCGAATTAGTAGTCTAATTCGATTCGAATCAAGCTAATGAAAAGTGGTTTTTAATTTCATGATAAATTCGAATTTCTTCATTTTTTGCGAATTACTAGTCTAATTCGATTGGAATCGAGCCAAGGAAAAGTGGTTTTTCATTTCATGATAACTTCGGGTCTATTCATTTTTGGCGAATTGCTAGTCCAATTTGATTGGAATCGAGCCAACGAGAAGTGGTTTTTCATTTCATGATAACTTCGGGTCTATTCATTTTTGGCGAATTGCTAGTCTAATTCGATTGGAATAGAGCCAATGAGAAGTGACTTTTTATTTCATGATAACTTCGGGTTTGTTCGTATTTTGCGAATTGCTAGTATAATTCGATTGGAATCGAGCCAATGAAAAGTGGTTTTTCATTTCACAATAACTTCAGTTTCGTTCATTTTTGGCAAATTGGTAGGCTAAATCGATTGGAATCGAGCAAATGAAAAGTGGTTTTTGATTTCATGATAACTTCGGGTTTGTTCGTTTTTGGCAAACTGCTAGCCTAATTTGATTGGAATCGAGCCAACGAGAAGTGGTTTTTGATTTCATGATAACTTCGGGTTTGTTCATTTTTGGAGAATTGCTAATCTAAATTGATTGGAATCAAGACAACGAAAAGTGGTTTTTCATGTCATGATAACTTCGGGTTTGCTCTTTTTTGGAGTATTGCTAGTCTAATTCAATTGGAATCGAGACAATGAAAAGTGGTTTTTCATTTCATGATAACTTCGGGTTTGTTCATTTTTGGGGAATTGCTAGTCTAATTCGATTGGAATCAAGCCAATGAAAAGTGGTTTTTCATTTCGTTATAACTTCGGGTTTGTTCGTTTTTGGCGAATTGTTAGTCTAAATCGATTGGAATCAAGGAAATGAAAAGTTGTTTTTAATTTCATGATAACTTCGGGTTTGTTCATTTTTGGCGAATTGCTAGCCTAATTCGATTGGAATCGAGCCAATGAGAAGTGGTTTTTGATATCACGATAACTTCAGGTTTGATCGTTTTTGGAGAATTGCTAGTCTAATTCGATTGGAATCGAGACAATGAAAACTGGTTTTTCATTTCATGATAACTTCGGGTTTGTTAGTTTTTGGCGAATTGCTGGCCTAAATCGATTGGAATCACGCAAATGAAAAGTGACTTTTGATTTCATGATAACTCCGGGTTTGTTCATTTTTTTGGCGAATTGCTAGTCTAATTCGATTTGAATCGAGACAATGAAAAGTGGTTCTTCATTTCATGATAACTTCGGGTTTGTTCGTTTTATGCGAATTGCTAGTCTAAATCGATTGGAATCGAGCCAATGAAAAGTGGCTTTTGATTTCATGATAACTTCGAATTCATTCATTTTTGGCGAATTGCTAGTCTAATTCGATTTGAATCGAGACAATGAAAAGTGGTTCTTCATTTCATGATAACTTCGGGTTTGTTCGTTTTATGCGAATTGCTAGTCTAAATCGATTGGAATCGAGCCAATGAAAAGTGGCTTTTGATTTCATGATAACTTCGAATTCATTCATTTTTGGCGAATTGCAAGTCTAATTCGATTGGAATCGAGCCAAAGAAAAGTGGTTTTTAATTTCATGATAATTTTGAGTTTGTTCGTTTTTGGCGAGGTTCTAGTCTAAATCGATTGGAATCGAGTCAATTAAAAGTGGCTTTTGTTTTCAGGATATCTTCGGGTTTGTTCATTTTGACGAATTGGTAGTCTAATTCGATTCGAATCTAGCTAATTAAAAGTGATTTTTGATTTCATGATGACTTTGAATTTCTTCGTTTTTGGCTAATTACTAGTCTAATTCGATTGGAATAGAGCCAAGGAAAAGTGGTTTTTTATTTCATGATAACTTTGGGTTCGTTCATTTTTGGCGAATTGCTACTCTAAAACAATTGGAATCGAGCCAATGAAAAGTGACTTTTGATTTAATGATAACCTCAGGTTTTCTCATTTTTTACGAGTTGCTAGTCTAATTCGATTCGAATCGAGCCAATGAAAAGTGGTTTTTCATTTCATGATAACTTCGGGTTTGTTTGTTTTTTGGGGAATTGCTAGTCTAAAACGATTGGAATCGAGCAAATGAAAAGTGGCTTTTGATTTCATGATAACTTCGAGTTTGTTCATTTTTGGCGAATTGTTAGTCTAATTTGATTCGAATTGAGCAAATAAAAAGTGGTTTTTCATATCATGATAACTTCGAGTTTGTTCATTTTTGGCAAATTGCTAGTCTAAATCGATTGGAATCGAGCCAGTGAAAAGTCACTTTTTATTTCATGATAACTTTGGGTTTGTTCGTATTTTACGAATTACTAGTCTAATTCGATTGGAATTGTGCCAATGAAAAGTTGTTTTTGATTTCATGATAACTTCAGGTTTGTTCATTTTTGGCGAATTGCTAGTCTAAAACGATTGGAATCGAGCCAATAAAAGTGTTTTTTCATTCATGATAACTTCGGGTTTTTTTTTTGTTTTTGGAAAATTGCTAGTCTAAAACGATTGGAATCGAGCCAATGAAAAGTGTTTTTTCATTCGTAATAACTTCGGGTTTGTTTGTTTTTGGCGAATTGCTAGTCTAAATCGACTGGAATCGAGCCAATGAAAAGTGACTTTTGATTTCATGATAACTTCGGGTTTGTTCATTTTTTGAGAATCGCTAGTGTAATTCCATTTGATTCGAGCCAATGAAAAGTGGCATTTCATTTCATAATAACTTCGGGTTGTTCGTTTTTGGTGAATTGCTGGTCTAAATCGATTGGAATCGAGCAAATGAAAAGTGGTTTTTGATTTCATGATAACTTTGGGTTTGTTCGTTTTTGGCGAATTGCTAGGCTAATTCGATTGGAATCGAGCCAATGAAAAGTGGTTTTGATTTCATGACATCTTCGGGTTTGTTCATTTTTGGAGAATTGCTAGTCTAATTCGATTGGAATCAAGTCAATGAAAAGTGGTTTTTCATTTCGTGATAACTCCGGGATTGTTCGTTTTTGGCGAATTGCTAGTCTAAATCGATTGGAATAGAGTAAATGAAAAGTGGATTTTGATTTCATGATAACTTTGGGTTTGTTCTTTTTAGGCGAATTGTCAATCTACAATGAAAAGTGATTTTTCATTTTATGATAACTTCGGGTTCGTTCGATTTTGGCGAATTGCTAGTCGAAATCGATTGGATTCGAGACATTGAAAAGTAGTTTTTCATTTCATGATAACTTCGGGTTTGTTCGTTTTTGGCGAATTGCTGGTATAAATCGATTGGAATCGAGCCAATGAAAAGTGACTTTTGTTTTCATGATAACTTCAGGTTCGTTCATTTTTGGCAAATTGCAAGTCTAATTCGATTGGAATCGAGCCACAGGAAAGTAATTTTTAATTTCATGATAACTTCGGGTTTGTTTGTTTTTGGTTAATTGCTAGTCTAAATCGATTGGAATCTAGCCAATGAAAAGTGGCTTCTGATTTTATGATATCTTCGAGTTTGTTCATTATGGCGAATTAGTAGTCTAATTCGATTCGAATCCAGCTAATGAAAAGTGGTTTTTGATTTCATGAGAAATTCGAGTTTCTTCGTTTTTTGCGAATTACTAGTCTAATTCGATTGGAATCGAGCCAAGGAAAAGTGGTTTTTCATTTCATGATAACTTCGGGTTTATTCATTTTTGGCGAATTGCTAGTCTAATTCGATTGGAATAGAGCCAATGAGAAGTGAATTTTTATTTCATGATAACTTCGGGTTTATTCGTATTTTGCGAATTGCTAGTCTAATTCGATTGGAATCGAGCCAATGAAAAGTGGTTTTTCATTTCACGATAACTTCGGGCTTGTTCATTTTTGGCGAATTGCAAGTCTAAAACGATTGGTATCGAGCCAATGAAAAGTGACTTTTGATTTCATGATAACTTCGGATTTGTTCGTTTTTGGTGAATTGTTAGTCTAAAATGATAGGAATTGAGCGAATGAAAAGTGACTTTTGATTTCGTGATAACTTCGGGTTGTTCATTTTTTGCGAATTGCTAGTGTAATTCGATTGGAATCGAGCCATTGAAAAGTAGTTTTCATTTCATGATAACTTCGGATTTGTTCGATTTTGGCGAATTGCTAGTCTAAATCGATTGGAATCGAGACAATGAAAAGTGGTTTTTCATTTCACGATAACTTCGTGTTTGTTCATTTTTGGCGAATTGCTAGTCTAAATCGATTGGAATAGAGCCAATGAGAAGTGACTTTTTTATTTCATGATAACTTCGGGTTTGTTCTTTTTTTGCGAATTGCTAGTCTAAATCGATTGGAATCGAGCCAATGAAAAGTGGTTTTCATTTCGTGATAACTTTGGGTTTGTTTGTTTTTGGCGAATTGTTAGTCTAAAACGATTGGAATCGAGCCAGTGAAAAGTGGTTTTTCATTCCTTGATAACTTCGATTTTGTTCGCTTTTGGCAAATTGCTAGTCTAAATCGATAGGAATCGAGCGAATGAAAAATGACTTTTGATTTTGTGATAACTTCGGGTTTGTTCATTTTTTGCGAATTGCTAGTCTAATTCGATTGGAATCGAGCCACTGAAAAGTAGTTTTTCATTTCATGTTAACTTTGGGTTTGTTTGCTTTTGGCAAATTGCTAGTCTAAATCGATTGGAATCGAGCCATTGAAAATTGATTGCTAGTTTAAATCGATTGGAATCGGGCCAATGAAAAGTTGTTTTTGATTTTAGGAGAACTTCGGGTTTGTTCGTTTTTGGCAAATTGCTAGGCTAAATCGATTGGAATCGAGCAAATGGAAAGTGGTTTTTGATTTCATGATAACTTCAGGTTTGTTCATTTTTGGCGAACTGCTAGCCTAATTCGATTGGAATCGAGCCAATGAGAAGTGGTTTTTAATTTCATGATAACTTCGGTTTGTTCATGTTTGGAGAATTACTAGTCTAAATCGATTGGAATCAAGACAACGAAATGTGGTTTTTCATTTCACGATTACTTCCGGTTTGCTCGTTTTTGGAGAATTGCTAGTCTAATTCAATTGGAATCGAGACAATGAGAAGTGGTTTTTGATTTCATGATAACTTCGGGGTTGTTCATTTTTTTGGCGAATTGCTAGTCCAATTCGATTGGAATCAAGACAATGAAAAGTGGTTCTTCATTTCATGATAACTTCGGTTTTGTTCATTTTATGCGAATTGCTTGTTTAAATCGATTGGAATTGAGCCAATGAAAAGTGGCTTTTGATTTCATGATAACTTCGGGTTCGTTCATTTGTGGCGAATTGCAAGTCTAATTCTATTGGAATCGAGCCAAAGAAAAGTGATTTTTAATTTCATGATAATTTTGAGTTTGTTCATTTTTGGCGAGTTGCTAGTCTAAATCGATTTGAATCGAGCCAATGAAAAGTGGCTTTTGATTTCAGGATATCTTCGGGTTTGTTCGTTTTGGTGAATTGGCAGTCTAATTCGATTCGAATCCACCTAATGAAAAGTGGTTTTTGATTTCATGATAACTTCGAATTTCTTCATTTTTGGCGAATTACTAGTCTAATTCGATTGGAATCGAGCCAAGGAAAAGTGGTTTTTCATTTCATGATAACTTCGGGTTTGTTCATTTTTGTCGAATTGCTAGTCTAAATCAATTGGAATCGAGCCAATGAAAAGTGACTTTTGATTTCATGATAACTTCAGGTTTTTTCATTTTTTACGAATTGCTAGTCTAATTCGATTCGAGTCGAGCCAATGAAAAGTGGTTTTTTATTTCATGATAACTTCGGGTTTGTTCGTTTTTCGGCAAATTGCTAGTCTAAAACGATTGAAATCGAGCCAAAGAAAAGGGGTTTTTCATTTCATGATAACTTCAAGTTTGTTCATTTTTGACGAATTGCTATTCTAAAACGATTGGAATCGAGCCAATGAAAAGTGGTTTTTCATTTCATGATAACTTCGGGTTTGTTCATTTTTGACGAATTGCTAGTCTAAAACGATTGGAATCGAGCCAATGAAAAGTGAGTTTTTCATTTCATGATAACTTCGGGTTTGTTCGCTTTTGGCGAATTGCTAGTCTAAATCGATAGGAATCGAGCGAGCGAAAAGTGACTTTTGATTTCATGATAACTTCGGGTTTGTTCGATTTTGGCGAATTGCTAGTCGAAATCGATTGGAATCGAGATAATGAAAGGTGGGTTTTCATTTCATGATAACTTCGGGTTTGTTCATTTTTGGCGAATTGCTGGTCTAAATCGATTGGAATCGAGCCAATGACAGGTGGCTTTTGATTTCATGATAACTTCAGGTTCGTTCGTTTTTGGCAAATTGCAAGTCTAATTCGATTGGAATCGAGCCACAGAAAAGTGGTTTTTAATTTCATGATAACTTCGTGTTTGTTCATTTTTGGTGAATTGCTAGTCTAAATCGATTGGAATCTAGCTAATGAAAAGTGGCTTCAGATTTTATGATATCTTCGAGTTTGTTCGTTATGGGGAATTAGTAGTCTAATTCGATTCAAATCCAGCTAATGAAAAGTTGTTTTTGATATCATTATAACTTCGGATTTCTTCATTTTTGTCGAATTACTAGTCTAATTCGATTGGAATCGAGCCAAAGAAGAGTGGTTTTTCATTTCATGATAACATCAAGTTTGTTCATTTTCGGTGAATTGCTAATCTAAATCGATTGGAATCGAGCCAATGAAAAGTGACTTTTGATTTCATGATACCTCCGGGTTCGTTTATTTTTGGCGAATTGTAAGTCTAATTCAATTGGAATCGAGCCAAAGAAAAGTGGTTTTTAATTTCATGATAATTTCGAGTTTGTTCGTTTTTGGCGAGTTGTTAGTATAAATCGATTGGAATCAAGCCAATGAAAAGTGGTTTTTCATTTCATGATAACTTCGGGTTTGTTCATTTTTTGGCGAATTGCTAGTCTAAAACGATTGGAATCGAGCCAATGAAAAGTGGTTTTTCATTTCATGATAACTTCGGGCTTGTTCGCTTTTGGCGAATTACTAGTCTAAATCGATAGGAATCGAGCGAATGAAAAGTGACTTTTGATTTCATGATAACTTCGGGTTTGTTCATTTTTTGGGAAATTGCTAGTCTAAATCGATTGGAATAGAGCAAATGAAAAGTGGCTTTTGATTTCATGATAACTTCGGGTTTGTTCTTTTTTAGCGAATTTTTAGTCTAATTCGATTGAAATCGAGCCAAAGAAAAGGGGTTTTTCATTTCATGATAACTTCAGGTCTGTTCGTTTTTTACGAATTGCTAGTCTAAAACGATTAGAATCGAGCCAATGAAAAGTGGTTTTTCATTTCAAGATAACTTCGGGTTTGTTCGCTTTTGGCGAATTGCTAGTCTAAATCGGTAGGAATTGAGCGAATGAAAAGTGACTTTTGATTTCATGATAACTTCGGGTTTGTTCGATTTTGGAAAATTGCTAGTCGAAATCGATTGGAATCGAGACAAGGAAAAGTGGTTTTTCATTTCATGATAACTTCGGGTTTGTTCTTTTTTGGCGAATTGCTGGTCTAAATCGATTGGAATCGAGCCAATGAAAAGTGGCTTTTGATTTCATGATAACTTCACATTCGCTCGTTTTTGGCAAATTGCAAGTCTAATTCGATTGGAATCGAGCCACAGAAAAGTGGTTTTTAATTTCATGATAACTTCGGGTTTGTTCGTTTTTGGTGAATTGCTAGTCTAAATCGATTGGAATCTAGCTAACGAATAGTGGCTTCTGATTTCATGATATCTTCGAGTTTGTTCGTTATGGCGAATTTGCAGTCTAATTCGATTCGAATCCAGCTAATGAAAAGTTGTTTTTGGTATCATGATAACTTCGGATTTCTTCATTTTTGTCGAATTGCTTGTCTAATTCGATTGGAATCGAGCCAAGGAAGAGTGGTTTTTCATTTCATGATAACATTAATTTTGTTCATTTTCGGCGAAGTGTTAGTCTAAATCGATTGGAATCGAGCCAATGAAAAGTGACTTTTGATTTCATGGTAACTTCGGGTTCGTTCATTTTTGGCGAATTGTAAGTCTAATTCGATTGGAATCGAGCCAAAGAAAAGTGGTTTTTAATTTCATGATAATTTCGAATTTGTTCATTTTTAGCGAGTTGTTAGTCTAAACCGATTGGAATAGAGCCAATGAAAAGTGGCTTTTGGTTTCAAGATATCTTCGGGTTTGTTCATTTTGGCAAATTGGTAGTCTAATTCGATTCGAATCCAGCTAACGAAAAGTGGTTTTTAATTTCACGATAAATTCGAATTTCTTCGTTTTTGGCGAATTACTAGTCTAATTCGATTGGAATCCAGCCAAGGAAAATTGGTTTTTCATTTCACGATAACTTTGGGTTTGTTCATTTTTGGCGAATTGCTAGTTTAAATCGATTGGAATCGAGCCAATGAAAAGTGGTTTTTGATTTCAGGACAACTTCGGGTTTTATCGTTTTTGGCGAATTGCCAGTCTAATTTGATTGGAATTGAGCCAATGAAAAATGGTTTTTCATTCCATGATATCTTCGGGTTTGTTCATTTTTGGCGAATTGCTAGTCTAAATCGATTGGAATCGAGACAATGAAAAGTAGTTCTTCATTTCATGATAACTTCGGGTTTGTTCGTTTCATGCGAATTGCTAGCCTAAATCGATTGGAATTGAGCCAATGAAAAGTGCTATTGATTTCATGATAACTTTGGGTTTGTTCATTTTTGGCGAATTGCAAGTCTAATTCGATTGGAATCGAGCCAAAGAAAAGTGGTTTTTAATTTCATGATAATTTCGAGTTTGTTCGTTTTTGCCGAGTTGCTAGTCTAAATCGATTTTTAATCGAGCCAATGAAAAGTGGCTTTTGATTTCAGGATATCTTAGGGTTTGTTCATTTTGGCGAATTGGTGGTCTAATTCGATTCGAATCCAGCTAATGAAAGGTGGTTTTTGATTTTATGATAACTTCGAATTTCTTCATTTTTGGCGAATTACTAGTCTAATTCGATTAGAATCGAGCCAAGGAATAGTGGTTTTTCATTTCATGATAACTTCGAGTTTGTTCATTTTTGGCGAATTGCCAGTCTAATTCGATTGGAATCGAGACAATGAAAAGTGGTTCTTCATTTCATGATAACTTCGGGTTTGTTTATTTTATGCGAATAGCTAGTCTAAATCGCTTGGAATCGAGCCAATGAAAAGTGGCTTTTGATTTCCTGATAACTTAGGGTTCGTTCATTTTTGGCGAATTGCAAGTCTAATTCGATTGGAATCGAGCCAAAGAAAAGAGGTTTTTAATTTCATGATAACTTCGAGTTTGTTCGTTTTTGGTGAGTTGCTAGTCTAAATCGATCAGAATCGAGCCAATGAAAAGTGGCTTTTGATTTCAGGATATCTTCGGGTTCGTTCATTTTGGCGAATTGGTAGTCTAATTCGATTCGAATCTAGCTAATAAAACGTGGTTTTTGATTTCACGATAAAATCGAATTTCTTCATTTTTGACGAATTACTAGTCTAATTCGATTGGAATCGAGCCAAGGAAAAGTTGTTTTTCATTCCATGATAACTTCGAGTTTGTTCATTTTTGGCGAATTGCTAGTCTTATTCGATTGGAATAGAGCCAAGAAGAAGTGACTTTTTATTTCTTGATAACTTCGGGCTTGTTCGTATTTGGAAAATTGCTAGTCTAATTCGATTGGAATCGAGCCAATGAAAAGTTGTTTTTCATTTCATGATAACTTCGGGTTTGCTCATTTTTGGCGAATTGCTAGTCTAAAACGATTGGAATCGAGCCAATGAAAAGTGACTTTTGATTTCATGATAACTTAGGGTTTGTTCTTTTTGGTGAATAGCTAGTCTAAAACGATTGGAATCGAGCCAATGAAAAGTGTTCTTTCATTTCATGATAACTTCGGGTTTGTTTGTTTTTGGCGAATTGCTTGTCTAAATCGATTAGAATCGAGCCAATGAAAAGTGACTTTTGATTTCATGATAACTTCGGGTTTGTTCATTTTTTGAGAATTGCTAGTCTGATTCGAATGGAATCAAGCTAAAGAAAAGTGGCTTTTCATTTCATAATAACTTCAGGTTTGTTCGTTTTTTGAGAATTGCAAGTCTAAATCGATTGGAATCGAGCAAATGAAGAGTAGTTTTTGATTTCATGATAACTTCTGGTTTGTTCATTTTTGGCGAATTGCTAGCCTAGTTCGATTAAAATCGAGCCAATGAGAAGTTGTTTTTGGTTTCGTGATAACTTCAGGTTTGTTCGTTTTTGGAGAATTGCTAGTCTAATTCGTTCGGAATCGAGACAATGAAAAGTTGTTTTTCATTTCATGATAACTCCGGGATTGTTCATTTTTTACGAATTGCAAGTCTAAATAGATTGGACTCGAGCAAATGAAAAGTGGCATTCAATTTCACGATAACTTTGGGTTTGTTCTTTTTTGGCGAATTGTTATTCTAATTCGGTTGAAATCGAGCCAAAGAAAAGTGGTTTTTCATTTCATGATAACTTCTCAAGTTTGCTCGTTTTTGGCAAACTTCTAGTCTAAAACGATTGGTATCGAGCCAATGAAAAGTTGTTTTTCATTTCATGACAACTTCTCAAGTTCGCTCATTTTTGGCGAATTGCTAGTCTAAATCGATAGGAATCGAGCGAATGAAAAGTGACTTTTGATTTCATGATAACTTCGGGTTTGTTCATTTTTTACGAATTGCTAGTCTAATTCGATTAGAATCGAGCCAATGAAAAGAGGTTTTTCATTTCATGATAAATTCGGGTTTGTTCATTTTTGGTGAGTTGCTAGTCTAATCGATTGGAATCGAGCTAATGAAAAGTGGTTTTTCATTTCATGATAACTTCGGGTTTGTTCATTTTTGGCCAACTGCTAATCTAAATCGATTGGAATCGAGCCAATGAAAAGTGACTTTTGATTTCATGATAACTTCGCGTTCGTTCATTTTTTGCGAATTGCTAGTCTAATTCGATTGGAATCGAGCCAATGAAAAGTGGTTTTTCATTTCATGATAACTCCGGGATTGTTCGGTTTTGGTGAATTGCTAGTTTAAATCGATTGGAATCGAGCAAATGAAGAGTGGCTTTTGACTTCACGATAACTTCGGGTTTGTTCTTTTTTGGCGAATTGTTAGTCTAATTCGACTGAAATCGAGCCAAAGAAAAGTTGTTTTTCATTTCACGTTAACTTCAGGTTTTTTAATTTTTGGCGAATTGCTAGTCTAATTTGCTAGGAATCTAGCCAATGAAAAGTACTTTTTGATTTCATGATAACTTCGTGTTCGTTCGTTTTTGGCGAATTGCTAGTCTAATTCGATTGGAATCGAGCCAAAGAAAAGTGGTTTTTTGTTCCATGATTACTTCGGGTTTGTTCATTTTTGATGAATTGATAGTCTAAATCGATTGGAATCGAGCAAATGAAAAGTGGCTTTTGATTTCATGATAACTTTGGGTTTGTTCTTTTTTAGCGAATTGTTAGTCTAAGTCGATTGGAATCGAGCCGATGAAAAGTGGTTTTTCATTTCACGATAACTTCGGGTTTGTTCGTTTTATGCGAATCGCTAGTCTTAATCACTTGAAATCGAGCCAACGAAAAGTGGCTTTTGATTTCATGATAACTTCGAGTTTGTTTATTTTTGGAGAATTACTAGTCTAATTCGATTGGAATTGAGCCAATAAAAAGTGGTTTTTCATTTCATGATAACTTCAGGTTTGTTCGTTTCGGACGAATTCCCAGTCTAAAACGATTGGAGTCGAGCCAATGAAAAGTGGTTTTTCATTTTGTGATAACTTCGGGTTTGTTCGTTTTTGGCAAATTGCTAGTCTAAAATGATTGTAATCGAGCCAATGAAAAGTGGTTTTTCATTTCTTGGTAACTTCGGGTTTGTTCGCTTTCGGCGAATTGTTAGTCTAAATCGATAGGAATCGAGCGAATGAAAAGTGACTTTTGATTTAGTGATAACTTCGGGTTTTTTCATTTTTTGTGAATTGCTAGTCTAATTCGATTGGAATCGAGCCATTGAAAAGTAGTTTTTCATTTCATGATAACTTCGGGTTTGTTCGATTTTGGCGAATTGCCAGTCTAAATCGATTAGAATTGAGACAATGAAAAGTGGTTTTTCATTTCATGATAACTTAGGATTTGTTCATTTTTTGCGAATTGATAGTCTAAATCGATTGGAATCGGGCCAATTAAAAGTGGTTTTTGATTTTAGGACAACTTCGAGTTTGTTCGTTTTTGGCGAATTGCTAGTCTAATTTGATTGGAATTGAGCCAATGAAAAGTGGTTTTTCATTCTATGATATCTTTGGGTTTGTTCGTTTTTGGCGAATTGCTAGTCTAAATAGATTGAAATCGAGACAATGAAAAGTGGTTCTTCACTTCGTGATAACTTCAGGTTTGTTCGTTTCATGCGAATTGCTAGTCTAAATCGATTGGAATTGAGCCAATGAAAAGTAGCTTTTGATTTCATGATAACTTCGGGTTCGTTCATTTTCGGCGAATTGCAAGTCTAATTCGATTGGAATCGAGCCAAAGAAAAGTGGTTTTTAATTTCATGATAATTTCGAGTTTGTTCGTTTTTGGCGAGTTGCTAGTCTAAATCGATTGGAATCGAGCCAATGAAAAGTGGCTTTTGATTTCAGGATATCTTCGGGTTTGTTCGTTTTGGCGAATTGGCAATCTAATTTGATTCGAATCCAGCTAATGAAAAGTGGTTTTAGATTTCATGATAACTTCAAATTTATTCATTTTTGGCAAATTACTAGTCTAATTCGATTGGAATTGAGCCAAGGAAAAGTGGTTTTTCATTTCATGATAACTTCGAGTTTGTTCATTTTTGGCGAATTGCTAGTCTAATTCGATTGGAATCGAGACAATGAAAAGTGACTTTTGATTTCATGATAACTTCGGGTTTTTTCATTTTTTACAAATTGCCGGTCTAATTCGATTCGAATCGAGCCAATGAAAAGTGGTTTTTCATTTCATGATAACTTCGGGTTTGTTCTTTTTGGCGAATTGCTAGTCTAAGACGATTGGAATCGAGCAAATGAAAAGCGGCTTTTGATTTCACGATAACTTCAAGTTTGTTCGTTTTTGGCGAATTGCTAGTCTAATTCGATTGGAATTGAGCAAATAAAAAGTGGTTTTTCATTTCATGATAACTTCTCGAGTTTGTTCGTTTTTGGCGAATTGCTATTCTAAATTGATTGGAATCGAGCTAATGAAAAGTGGCTTTTGATTTCACTATAACTTCAGGTTTGTTCTTTTTTGACGAATTTTTAGTCTAATTCGATTGAAATCGAGCCAAAGAAAAGTGGTTTTTCATTTAATGATAACTTCTAAGGTTTGTTCGTTTTTGGCTAATTGCTAGTCTAAAACGAGTGGAATCGAGCCAATGAAATGGGGTTTTTCATTTCACGATAACTTCGGGTTTATTCGCTTTTGGCGAATTGCGAGTCTAAACCGATAGGAATCGAGCGAATGAAAAGTGACTTTTGATTTCGTGATTACTTCGGGTTTGTTCATTTTTTGTGAACTGCTAGTCTAATTCGATTGGAATCGAGCCAATGAAAAGTTGTTTTTCATTTCATGATAACCTCGGGTTTGTTCGTTTTTGGCGAATTGCTAGTCTAATCGATTCGAATCGAGCCAATGAAATGTGGTTTTTCATTTCATGATAACTTCTCGGGTTTGTTCGTTTTTGGCGAATTGCTAATCTGAATCGATTGGAATCGAGCAAATGAAAAGTGGCTTTTGATTTCACTATAACTTCGGGTTTGTTCTTTTTTGGCGAATTGTTAGTCTAATTCGATTCAAATCGAGCCAAAGAAAAGTGGTTTTTCGTTTCACGTTAACTTCAGGTTTTTAAATTTTTGGCGAATTGTGAGTCTAATTTGATAGGAATCGAGCCAACGAAAAGTGCTTTTTGATTTCATGATAACTTCGTGTTCGTTCGTTTTTGGCAAATTGCTAGTCTAATTCAATTGGAATCGAGCCAAAGAAACGTGGTTTTTCGTTTCAGGATTACCTCGGGTCTGTTCATTTTTGACGAATTGCTAGTCTAAATAGATTGGAATCGAGCCAATGATAAGGGGCTTCTGATTTCATGATGACTTCGAGTTTGTTCATTTTTGGCGAATTGCTAGTCTAATTCAATTGGAATCGAGCCAGTGAAAAGTGGCTTTTGATTTTATGATAACTTCGGGTTTGTTCGTTTTTCGCGAATTGCTAGTCTAATCGATTGGAATCGAGCCAATGAAAAGTGATTTTTCATTTCATGAAAACTTCTCGAGTTTGTTCGTTTTTGGCGAATTGTTAGTCTAAATCGATTGGAATCGAGCAAATGAAAAGTGGCTCTTGATTTCACGATAACTTCGGGTTTGTTCTTTTTTTGGCGAATTGTTAGTCCAATTCGATTGAAATCGAGCCAAAGAAAAGTTGTTTTTATTTCATGATAACTTCTCGGGTTTGTTCGTTTTTGGCGAATTGCTAGTCTAAAACGATTGGAATCGAGCTAATAAAAAGTGATTTTTCATTTCATGATAACTTCGGGATTGTTCGATTTTGGCGAATTGCTAGTCTAAATCGATTGGAATCGAGCAAATGAAAAGTAGCTTTTGATTTCACGATAACTTCGGGTTTGGTCTTTTTTGGCGAATTGTTAGTCTAATTCGATTCAAATCGAGCCAGAGAAAAGTGGTTTTTCATTTCACGTTAACATCAGGTTTTTTAATTTTAGGCGAATTGCTAGTCTAATTTGATAGGAATCGAGCCAATGAAAAGTGCCTTTTGATTTCATGATAACTTCGTGTTCGTTAGTTTTTGGTGAATTGCTAGTCTAATTCAATTGGAATCGAGCCAGAGAAAGGTGGTTTTTCGTTTCAAGATTACTTCGGGTTTGTTCATTTTTCACGAATTGCTAGTCTAATTCGATTGGAATCGAGCCAGTGAAAAGTGGCTTTTGATTTCATGATAACTTTGGGTTTGTTCGTTTTTCGCGAGTTGCTAGTCTAATAGATTGGAATCGAGCCAATGAAAAGTGGTTTTTCATTTCATGATAACTTCTCGGGTTTGTTCGTTTTTAGCGAATTGCTAGTCTAAATCGATTGGAATCGAGCAAATGAAAAGTGGCTCTTGATTTCACGATAACTTCGGGTTTGTTCTTTTTTGCCGAATTGTTAGTCCAATTCGATTGAAATCGAGCCAAAGAAAAGTTGTTTTTTATTTCATGATAACTTCTCGGGTTTGTTCATTTTTGGCGAATTGCTAGTCTAAAACGATTGGAATCGAGCCAATGAAAAGTGGTTTTTCATTTCATGATAACTCCAGGATTGTTCGGCTTTGGCGAATTGCTAGTCTAAATCGATTGGAATCGAGCAAATGAAAAGTGGTTTTTGATTTCATGATAACTTCGGGTATGTTCCTTTTTGGCGAATTGCTAGCCTAATTCGATTGGAATCGAACCAACGAGAAATAGTTTTTCATTTCATGACAGCTTCAGGTTTGTTAATTTTTGGAGAATTGCTAGTCTAATTCGATTGGAATCGAGACATTGAAAAGTTATTTTTGCTTTCATGATAACTTCGGGTTTGTTCCTTTTTGGCGAATCGCTAGCCTAATTCGATTGGAATCGAGCCAATGAGAAGTAGTTTTTCATTTCATGACAACTTCAGGTTTCTTCATTTTTGGAGAATTGCTAGTCTAATTCGATTGGAATCGAGACAATGAAAAGTGGTTTTTCATTTCATGATAACTCCGGGAGTGTTCATTTTTGGCGAATTGCTAGCCTAAATCGATTGGAATCGAGCAAATGAAAATTGACTTTTGATTTCACAATAACTTCGGGTTTGTTCTTTTTTGGCGAATTTTTAGTCTAATTCGATTGAAATCGAGCCAACGAAAAGTGGTTTTTCATTTCACGTTAACATCAGGTTTTTTAATTTTTGGCGAATTGCTAGTCTAATTTGATAGGAATCGAGCCAATGAAAAGTGCTTTTTGATTTCATGATAACTTCGTGGTCGTTCATTTTTGCCGAATTGCTAGTCTAATTCAATTGGGATCAAGCAAAAGAAAGGTGGTTTTTCATTTCAAGATTACTTCGGGTTTGTTCATTTTTGACGAATTGCTAGTCTAAATAGATTGGAATCGAGCCATTGATAAGGGGCTTCTGATTTAATGATAACTTCGGGTTTGTTCGTTTTTGGCGAATTGCTAGTCTAATTCGATTGGAATCGAGCCAGTGAAAAGTGGCTTTTAATTTCATGACAACTTCGGGTTTGTTCATTTTTGGCAAATTGCTAGTCTAAAACGATTGGAATCGAGCCAATGAAAAGTGGTTTTTCATTTTTGGCCAATTGCTAATCTAAATCGATTGGAATCGAGCCAATGAAAAGTGACTTTTGATTTCATGATAACTTCGAGTTTGTTCATTTTTTGCGAATTGCTAGTCTAATTCGATTGGAATCCAGCCAATGAAAAGTGGTTTTTCATTTCATGATAACTCCAGGATTGTTCGGCTTTGGCAAATTGCTAGTCAAAATCGATTGGAATAGAGCAAATGAAAAGTTGTTTTTGATTTCATGATAACTTCGGGTTTGCTCCTTTTTGGCGAATTGCTAGCCTAATTCAATTGGAATCGAGCCAATGAGAAATAGTTTTTCATTTCATGACAACTTCAGGTTTGTTCATTTTTGGAGAATTGCTAGTCTAATTCGATTGGAATCGAGACAATGAAAAGTGGTTTTTGATTTCATGATAACTTCGGGTTTGTTCCTTTTTGGCGAATTGCTAGCCTAATTCGATTGGAATCGAGCCAATGAGAAGTAGTTTGTCATTTCATGACAACTTCAGGTTTCTTCATTTTTGGAGAATTGCTAGTCTAATTCGATTGGAATCGAGACAATGAAAAGTGGTTTTTCATTTCATGATAATTCCGGGAGTGTTCATTTTTGGCGAATTGCTAGCCTAAATCGATTGGAATTGAGCAAATGAAAATTGGCTTTTGATTTCATGATTACTTCGGGTTTGTTCTTTTTTGGCGAATTTTTAATCTAATTCGATTGAAATCGAGCCAAAGAAAAGTGTTTTTTCATTTCATGACAACTTCAGGTTTGTTCATTTTTTACGAATTGCTAGTCTAAAACGATTGGAATCGAGCCAATGAAAAGTGATTTTTCATTTCTTGATAACTTTGGGTTTGTTCATTTTTGGCGAATTGCTAGCCTAAAATGATTGGAATCGAGCAAATGGAATGTAGTTTTTCATTTAATGATAACTTCGGGTTTGTTCGCTTTCGACGAATTGCTAGTCTAAATCGATAGGAATCGACGGAATGAAAAGTGATTCGATTTCATGATAACTTCGGGTTTGTTCATTTTTTTCGAATTGCTAGTCTAATTCGATTGGAATCGAGCCAATGAAAAGTGGTTTTTCATTTCATGATAACTCCAGGATTTTTCGATTTTGGCAAGTTGCTAGTCTAAATCGATTGGGATCGAGCAAATGAAAAGTGGCTTTTGATTTCACGATAACTTCAGGTTTGTTCTTTTTTGGCGGATTGTTAGTCTAATTCTATTGAAATCGAGCCAAAGAAAAGTGGTTTTTCATTTCACGTTGACTTCAGGTTTTTTAATTTTTGGCGAATTACTAGTCTAATTTGATAGGAATCGAGCCAATGAAAAGTGCTTTTTGATTTCACGATAACTTCGTGTTCGTTCATTTTTGGCGAATTGCTAGTCTAATTCAATTGGAATCGAGCCAAAGAAAAGTGGTTTTTCGTTTCAAGATTACTTCCGATTTGTTCATTTTTGACGAATTGCTAGTCTCAATAGATTGGAATCGAACCAATGATAAGGGGCTTCTGAGTTCACGATAACTTCGGGTTTGTTCGTTTTTAGCAAATTGCTAGTCTAATTTGATTGGAATCGAGCCAGTGAAAAGTGGCTTTTGATTTCATGATAACTTTGGGTTTGTTCATTTTTCGCGAATTGCTAGTCTAGAACTATTGGAATCGAGCCAATGAAAAGTGGTTTTTCATTTCATGAGAACTTCGGGTTTGTTCTTTTTTGGCCAATTGCTAATCTAAATCGATTGGAATCGAGCCAATGAAAAGTGACTTTTGATTTCACGATAACTTTGGGTTTGTTCATTTTTTGAGAATTGCTAGTCTAATTTGATTGGAATTGAGCCAATGAAAAGTGGTTTTTCATTTCATGGTAACTCTAGGATTGTTTGGTTTTGGCGAATTGCTAGTCTAAATCGATTGGAATCGAGCAAATGAAAAGTGGTTTTTGATTTCATGATAACTTCGGGTTTGTTCGTTTTTGGCGAATTGCTAGCCTAATTCGATTGGAATCGAGCCAATGAGAAGTAGTTTTTGATTTCATGACAACTTTAGGTTTGTTCGTTTTTGGAGAATTGCTAGTCTAATTCGATTGGAATCGAGACAATGAAAAGTGGTTTTTCATTTCATGATAACTCCGGGATTGTTCATTTTTGGCGAATTGCTAGTCTAAATCGATTGGAATCGAGCAAATGAAAATTTGCTTTCAATTTCACGATAACTTCGGGTTTGTTCTTTTTGGGCGAATTTCTAGTCTAATTCGATTGAAATCGAGCCAAAGAAAAGGGGTTTTTCATTTCATTATAACTTCAGGTTTGTTCATTTTTTACGAATTGCTAGTCTAAAACGACTGGAATCGAGCCAATGAAAAGTGGTTTTTCATTTCATGATAACATCGGGTTTGTTCATTTTTGGCGAATTGTTAGTCTAAAACGATTGGAATCGAGCCAATGGAAAGTGGTTTTTCATTTCATGATAACTTCGAGTTTGTTCATTTTTGGCGAATTGCTAGTCTAAAACGATTGGAATCGAGCTAATGAAATGTAGTTTTTCATTTCATGATAACTTCGGGTTTGTTCACTTTTGGCGAATTGCTAGTCTAAATCAATAGGAATCGAGGGAATGAAAAGTGACTTTTGATTTCATGATAGCTTCGAATTTGTTCGTTTTTTGCGAATTGCTTGCCTAAATTGATTGGGATCGAGCAAATGAAAAGTGGTTTTTTATTTCATGATAACTTCGGGTTTGTTCGTTTTTGGCGAATTGCTAGTCTAATTCGATTGGAATCAAGCCAGTGAGAAGTAGTTTTTGATTTAATGACAACTTCATGTTTGTTCGTTTTTGGAGAATTGTTAGTCTAATTCGATTAGAATCCAGACAATGAAAAGTGGTTTTTCATTTCATGATAACTCCGGGATTGTTCATTTTTGGCGAATTGCTAGTCTAAATCGATTGGAATCGAGCAAATGAAAAGTGGCTTTTGATTTCACGATAACTTCGGGTTTGTTCTTTTTTGCCGAATTTTTAGTCTAATTCGACTGAAATCGAGCCAAAGAAAAGTGGTTTTTCATTTCATGATAACTTCAGGTTTGTTCGTTTTTTACGAATTGTTAGTCTAAAACGATTGGAATCGTGCCAATGAAAAGTGGTTTTTCATTTCATGATAACTTCGGGTTTGTTCATTTTTGGCGAATTGCTAGTCTAAAACGATTGGAATCGAGCCAATGAAATGTAGTTTTTCATTTCATGATAACTTCGGGTTTGTTCGCTTTTGGCGAATTGCTAGCCTAATTCGATTGGAATCGAGCCAATGAGAAGTAGTTTTTGATTTCATGATAACTTCAGGTTTGTTCATTTTTGGAGAATTGGTAGTCTAATTCGATTGGAATTGAGCCAATGAAAAATGGTTTTTCGTTTCAAGATTACTTCGGGTTTGTTCATTTTTGACGAATTGCTAGTCTAAATAGATTGTAATTGAGCCAATGATAAGGGGCTTTTGATTTTACGATAACTTCGGGTTGGTTCGTTTTTGGCGAATTGCTAGTCTAATTCGATTGGAATCGAGCCAGTGAATAGTGGCTTTTGATTTCATGATAACTTCGGGTTTGTTCATTTTTGACGAATTGCTAGTCTAAAATGATTGGAATCGAGCCAATGAAAAGTGTTTTTTCATTTCATGATAACTTCAGGTTTGTTCTTTTTTAGCAAATTGCTAGTCTAAATCGATTGGAATCGAGCAAATGAAAAGTGTCTTTTGATTTCATGATAACTTTGGGTTTGTTCATTTTTTGAGAATTGCTAGTCTAATTCGATTGGAATCGAGCCAATGAAAAGTGGCTTTTCATTTCATAATAACTTTGACTTTGTTCCTTTATTGTGGATTGCTAGTCTAAATCAATTGGAATCGAGCAAATGAAAAGTGGTTTTTGATTTCATTATAACTTCGGGTTTGTTCATTTTTGGCGAATTGCTAGCCTAATTCAATTGGAATCGAGCCAATGAGAAGTGGTTTTTGATTTCATGACAACTTCAGGTTTGTTCATTTTTGGAGAATTGCTAGTTTAATTCGATTGGAATCGAGCCAATGAAAAGTGGTTTTTCATTTCATGATAACTTCGGGTTTGTTCATTTTTGGCGAATTGCTAGCCTAAAACGATTGGAATCGAGCCAATGAAATGTAGTTTTTCATTTCATGATAACTTCGGGTTTGTTCGCTTTTGACGAATTCCTAGTCTAAATCGATAGGAATCGAGCGAATGAAAAGTGACTTTTGATTTCATGATAACTTAGGGTTTGTTCATTTTTTGTGAATTACTAGTCTAATTCCATTGGAATCGAGCCAATGAAAAGTGGTTTTTTCATTTCATGATAACTTCGGGTTTGTTCATTTTTGGCGAGTTGCTAGTCTAATTCAATTGGAATAGAGCCAAGGAAACGTGGTTTTTCATTTCATGGTAACTTCGGGTTTGTTCGTGTTTGGCGGATTGCTAGTCTAAGTCGATTGGAATCTAGCCAATGAAAAGTGGCTTTTGATTTCATGATAGCTTCGGGTTTGTTTGTTTTTGGTGAATAACTAGTCTAATTCGATTGGAATCGAGCAAAACAAAAGTGATTTTTCATTTCATGATAACATCGGGTTTCTTCGTTTTGGCGAATTGCTCGTCTAATTCAATTGGAATCGAGCTAATGAAAAGTGGTTTTTGATTTCACGATAACTTTGGGTTTGTTCATTTTGGCGAATTGGTAGTGTAATTTGATTCGAATCCAGCTAATGAAAAGTAGTTTTTGATTTCATTATAATTTCGGATTTCTTCATTTTTGGCGAATTGCAAGTCTAATTTGATTGGAATTGAGCCATTGATTTTTGGTTTCATGATAACTTCGGGTTGGTTCATTTTTCGCGAATGGCTAGTCTAATTCGATGAGCTAATGAAAAGTAGATTTTGATTCCCTGATAACTTTGGGTTTGTTCATTTTTTTTGAACTGCTAGTCTAATTCGATTGGAATCGAGCTAATAAAAAGTGATTTTTTGTTTCATGATAACTTCGGGTTGTTTGTTTTTGGCGAATTGCTAGTCTAAATCGAAAGGAATCGAGCAATTGAAAAGTGGCTTTTGATTTCATGATACCTTCGGGTTTGTTCATTTTTGGCGAATTGCTAGTCTAATTCGATTGGAATCGAGCCAAAGAAAAGAGGGTTTTCATTTCATGATAACTTCAGGTTTGTTCATTTTGGTTGAATTGCTAGTTTAAATCGATTCGAATCGAACCAATGAAAAGTGACTTTTGATTTCATGATAACTTCGGGTTTGCTCATTTTTGGCGAATTGCTAGTCCAATTCGATTGGAATCGAGCCAACAAAAAGTGGTTTTTTTATTTCATGATATCTTCGGGTTTGTTCATTTTTTGCGACTTGCTAGTCTAAATCGATCGGAATCGAGCCAACGAAAAGTGGCTTTTGATTTCATGATATCTTCGGGTTTGTTCATTTTGGCGAATTGGTAGTCTAATTAGATTCGAATCTGGCTAATGAAAAGTGGTTTTTTGATTTCATGATAACTTCGAATTTGTTCATTGTTTGAGAATTGCTAGTCTAATTTGATTGGAATTGAGCCTATGAAAAGTGGTTTTCTATTTCATGGTAACTTCCGATTTGTTCTTTTTTGGCGATTTGCTAGTCTAATTCGATTGGAATCGTGCCAATGAAAAGTAGCTTTTGATCTCATGATATCTTCGGGTTTGTTCGTTTTAGTGAATAGGTAGTCTAATTCGATTCGAATCCAGCTAATGAAAAGTGGTTTTTGATTTCATGATAACTTCGGATTTGTTCATTTTAGGCGAATTTCTAGTCTAATTCGATTGGAATCGAGTTAATGAAAAGTTTTTTTTGATTTCATGACAACTTCGGGTTTGTTCATTTTTGGCGAATTGCTAGTCTAATTCGATTGGAATCCAGCCAATGAAAATTGGTTTTTGATTTCATGATAACTTCGGGTTTGTTCCTTTTTTGGCGAATTGCTAGTCTAATTCGATTGGAATCGAACCAAAGAAAAGTGGTTTTTCATTTCATGAGAACTTCGGGTTTGTTCATTTTTGGCGAATTGCTTGTCTAAATCGATTGGAATCGAGCTAATGAAAGGTGGTTTTTCATTCCACAATAACTTCGGGTTTGTTCGTTTTGGCGAATTGCTTTTGCAATTCGATTAGAATCGAGCTAATGAAAAGTGGATTTTGATTTCATGATAACTTCGGGTTTGTTCATTTTTGGCGAATTGCTAGTTTAATTCGATTGGAATCGAGCCAATGAAATGTGGCTTTTGATTTCACGATAACTTTGGGTTTTTTCATTTTTGGCGAGTTGCTAGTCTAATTCGATTGGAATCGAGCTAATGAAAATCGATTTTTGATTTCATGATAACTTCGGGTTTGTTCATTTTTGGCGAATTGCTAGTCTAATTCGATTGGAATCAAACCAAAGAAAAGTGGTTTTCATTTCATGATAACTTCGGGTTTGTTCATTTAGGTGAATTGCTTGTCTAAATCGATTGGAATCGAGCCAATGAAAGGTGGTTTTTCATTCCATAATAACTTCGGGTTTGTTCGTTTTGGCGAATTGCTTGTGTAATTCGATTGGAATCGAGCTAATGAAAAGTGGATTTTGATTTCATGATAACTTCTGGTTTGTTCATTTTTGACGAATCGATAGTCTAAATCGATTGGAATCGAGCCAATGAAAGGTGGCTTTTCATTCCATGATAACTTCGGGTTTGTTCGTTTTGGCAAATTGCTTGTGTAATTCGATTGGAATCGAGCTAATGAAAAGTGGATTTTGATTTCATGATAACTTCGGGTTTGTTCATTTTTGGCGAATTGCTAGTTTAATTCGATTGGAATTGTGCCAATAAAATGTGGCTTTTGATTTGACGGTATCTTTGGGTTTCTTCATTTTTGACGAATTGCTAGTCTAATTCGATCGTAATCGAGCCAATGAAATGTGGTTTTTGATTTCATGATAACTTCGGATTTAATCATTTTTGGCGAATTGCTAGTCAAATTTGACTGGAATTGATCCAATGAAAAGTGGTTTTTGATTTCATGATCTCTTCGGCTTTTGTTCGTTTTAGCGAATTGGTATTCTAATTCGATTGGAATCCCGCTAATGAAAAGTGGTTTTTCACTTCATGATAACTTTGGGTTTGTTCGTTTTTGGCGAATTGCTAGTCTAATTTGATTGGAATTGATCCAATGAAAAGTGGTTTTTGATTTCATGGTAACTTCGGATTTAATCGTTTTTGGCGAATTGCTAGTCAAATTTGATTGGAATTGATCCAATGAAAAGTGGTTTTTGATTTCACGATAATTTCGGATTGGTTCATTTTTGGCGAATTGCTAGTCTAATTTGATTGGAATTTATCCAATGAAAAGTGGTTTTTGATTTCATGATAACTTCTGGTCTGTTTGTTTTTTGCGAATTGCTAGTCCAATTCGATTCGAATCGAACCAATGAAAAGAGGTTTTTGATTTTATGGTAACTTCTGGTTTGTTCACTTTTCGTGAATTGCTAGTCTAATTCGATTGAATTGAGCCAATGAAAAGTTGTTTTTGATTTCATGATAACTTCGGGTTTGTTCTTTTTTGCGAATTGCTAGTCTAATTCGATTGGAATCGAGCCAATGAAAAGCGATTTTTCATTTCATGAAAACTTCAGGTTTGTTCCTTTTTTGCGAATTACTAGTCCAATTCGATTGGAATCAAGCCAATGAAAAGTGGTTTTTGGTTTCTTGATAACTTCGGGTTTGTTCGTTTTTGTGAATTGCTAGTCTAATTTGATTGAATTGAGCCAATGAAAAGTGGTTTTTAATTTCATGATAACGTTGGGTTTGTTCGTTTTTGGCAAATTGCTAGTCCAATTCGATTGGAATCGAGCCAATGAAATGTGGCTTTTGATTTCACGATAACTTTGGGTTTTTTCATTTACGGCGAATTGCTAGTCTTATTCCATTGGAATCGAGCTAATGAAAACTGGTTTTTGATTTCATGAAAACTTTGGTTTTGTTCATTTTATTCGAATTGCTTGTCTAATTCGACTGGAATAGAGTTAATGAAAAGTTGTTTTTGATTTCATGACAACTTCGAGTTCGTTCATTTTTGGCGAATTGCTAGTCTAATTCGATTGGAATCCAGCCAATGAAAATTGGTTTTTGATTTCATGATAACTTCGGGTTTGTTCATTTTTGACGAATTGCTAGTCTAATCCGATTGGAATCAAACCAAAGAAAAGTGGTTTTTCATTTCATGAGAACTTCGGGTTTGTTCATTTTTGGCGAATTGCTTGTCGAAATCGATTGGAATCGAGCCAATGAAAGGTGGTTTTTCATTCCATGATAACTTCGGGTTTGTTCGTTTTGGCGATTTGCTTGTGCAATTTGATTAGAATCGAGCTAATGAAAAGTGGATTTTGATTTCATGATAACTTCGGGTTTGTTCATTTTTGGCGAATTGCTAGTTTAATTCGATTGGAATCGAGCCAATGAAATGTGGCTTTTGATTTCATGATAACTTTGGGATTTTTCATTTTCGGCGAATTGCTAGTCTAATTCGATTGGAATCGAGCTAGTGAAAATCGGTTTTTGATTTCATGATAACTTCGGGTTTGTTCGTTTTTGGCAAATTGCTAGTCTAATTCAATTGTAATCGAACCAAAGAAAAGTGGTTTTTCATTTCATGATAACTTCGGGTTTGTTCATTTTAGGCGAATTGCTTGTCTAAATCGATTGGAATCGAGCCAATGAAAGGTGGTTTTTCATTCCATAATAACTTCGGGTTTGTTCGTTTTGGCGAATTGCTTGTGTAATTCGATTGGAATCGAGCTAATGAAAAGTGGATTTTGATTTCATGATAACTTCTGGTTTGTTCATTTTTGGCGAATTGCTAGTCTAAATCGATTGGAATCGAGCCAATGAAAGGTGGCTTTTCATTCCATGATAACTTCGGGTTTGTTTCTTTTGGCGAATTGCTTGTGTAATTCGATTGGAATCGAGCTAATGAAAAGTTGTTTTGATTTCATGATAATTTCGGGTTTGTTGATTTTTGGCGAATTGCTAGTTTAATTCGATTTGAATCGTGCCAATAAAATGTGGCTTTTGATTTGACGATATCTTTGGGTTTCTTCATTTTTGGCGAATTGCTAGTCTAATTCGATCATAATCGAGCCAATGAAATGTGGTTTTTGTTTTCACGATAACTTTGGATTTAATCATTTTTTGCGAATTGCTAGTCAAATTTTACTGGAATTGAGCCAATGAAAAGTGGTTTTTGATTTCATGATATCTTCAGCTTTTCTTTGTTTTAGCGAATTGGTATTCTAATTCGATTGGAATCCCGCTAATGAAAAGTGGTTTTTGACTTCATGATAACTTTGGGTTTGTTCGTTTTTAGCGAATTGCTAGTCTAATTTGATTGGAATTGATCCAATGAAAAGTGATTTTTGATTTCATGGTAACTTCGGATTTAATCGTTTTTGGCGAATTGCTAGTCAAATTTGATTGGAATTGATCCAATGAAAAGTGGTTTTTGATTTTACGATAACTTCGAATTTGTTCGTTTTTAGCGAATTGCTAGTCTAATTTGATTGGAATTTATCCAATGAAAAGTGGTTTTTGATTTCATGATAACTTCTGGTTTGTTCGCTTTTGGTGAATTGCTAGTCCAATTCGATTCGAATCGAGCCAATGAAAAGTGGTTTTTGATTTCATGATAACTTCTGGTTTGTTCGCTTTTGGTGAATTGGTAGTCTAATTCGATTGAATTGAGCCTATGAAAAGTGGTTTTTGATTTCATGATAACTTCGGGTTTGTTCGTTTTTGGCGAATTGCTTGTCCAATTCGATTGGAATCGAGCCAATGAAATGTGGCTTTTGATTTCACGATAAATTTTGATTTTTTCATTTTTTGGTGAATTGCTAGTCTAATTCGATTGGAATCGAGCCAATGAAAAGTGATTTCTCATTCCATAATTACTTCGGGTTTTTTTTCTTTTTGGCGAATTGCTATTCTAATCGTTTGGAATCGAGCTAATGAAAGCTTGTTTTTGATTTCATGATAACTTTGGGTTTTTTCGTTTTAGGCGAATTGCTAGTCTAATTCGATTGGAATTGAGCCAATGAAATGTGGCTTTTGATTTCACGATAACTTTGGGTTTTTTCATTTTCGGCGAATTGCTAGTCTAATTCAATGGGAATCGAGCTAATGAAAATCGGTTTTGGATTTCATGATAACTTTGGGTTTGTTCGTTTTAGGCGAATTGCTAGTCTAATTCGATTGGAATCGAGTTAATGAAAAGTTGTTTTTGATTTCATGACAACTTCGGATTTGTTCATTTTTGGTGAATTGCTAGTCTAATTCGATTGGGTCAAGCCAATGAAAATTGGTTTTTGATTTCGTGATAACTTCGGGTTTGTTCGTTTTTGGCGAATTGCTAGTCTAATTCGATTGGAATCGAACCAAAGAAAAGTGGTTTTTCATTTCATGATAACTTCGGGTTTGTTCATTTTTGGCGAATTTCTTGTCTATATCGATTGGAATCGAGCCAATGAAAGGTGGTTTTTCATTCCATAATAACTTCGGATTTGTTCGTTTTGGCGAATTGCTTGTGTAATTCGATTGGAATCGAGCTAATGAAAAGTGGATTTTGATTTCATGATAACTTCTGGTTTGTTCATTTTTGGCGAATTGCTAGTCTAAATCGATTGGAATCGAGCCAATGAAAGGTGGCTTTTCATTCCATGATAACTTCGGGTTTGTTTCTTTTGGCGAATTGCTTTTGTAATTCGATTGGAATCGAGCTAATGAAAAGTGGTTTTGATTTCATGATAATTTCGGGTTTGTTGATTTTTGGCGAATTTCTAGTTTAACGCGATTTGAATCGTGCCAATAAAATGTGGCTTTTGATTTGACGATATCTTTGGGTTTCTTCATTTTTGACGAATTGCTAGTCTAATTCGATCGTAATCGAGCCAATGAAATTTGGTTTTTGATTTCATGATAACTTCGGATTTAATCATTTTTGCGAATTGCTAGTCAAATTTGACTGGAATTGATCCAATGAAAAGTGGTTTTTGATTTCATGATGTCTTCGGCTTTTTTTCGCTTTAGCGAATTGGTATTCTAATTCGATTGGAATCCCGCTAATGAAAAGTGGTTTTTGACTTCATGATAACTTTGGGTTTGTTCGTTTTTGGCGAATTGCTAGTCCAATTTGATTGGAACTGATCCAATGAAAAGTAGTTTTTGATTTCATGGTAACTTCGAATTTAATCGTTTTTGGCGAATTGCTAATCAAATTTGATTGGAATTGAACCAATGAAAAGTAGTTTTTGATTTCATGATAATTTCGGATTGGTTCATTTTTGGCGAATTGCTAGTCTACTTTGATTGGAATTTATCCAATGAAAAGTGGTTTTTGATTTCATGATAACTTCTGGTCTGTTTGTTTTTTGCGAATTGCTAGTCCCATTCGATTCGAATCGAACCAATGAAAAGAGGTTTTTGATTTCATGATAACTTCATGTTTGTTCGCTTTTCGTGAATTGCTAGTCTAATTCGATTGAATTTAGCCTACGAAAATTGGTTTTTGATTTCATGATAACTTCGGGTTTGCTCGTTTTTGGCGAATTGCTAATCCAATTCGATTGGAATCGAGCCAATGAAATGTGGCTTTTGATTTCACGATAAATTCTGATTTTTTCATTTTTGGTTAATTGCTAGTCTAATTCCATTAGAATCGAGCCAATGAAAAGTGATTTTTCATTCCATAATTACTTCGGGTTTTTTTCTTTTTGGCGAATTGCTAGTCTAATCGATTGGAATCGAGCTAATGAAAACTGGTTTTTGATTTCATGATAACTTTGGGTTTGTTCGTTTTAGGCGAATTGCTAGTCTAATTCGATTAGAATGGAGTAAATGAAAAGTTGTCTTTGATTTCATGACAACTTCGGGTTTGTTCATTTTTGGTGAATTGCTAGTCTAATTCGATTGGAATCGAGCCAAAGAAAAGTGGTTTTTCATTTCATGAGATCTTTGGGTTTGTTCATTTTTGGCGAATTGCTTGTCTAAATCGATTGGAATCAAGCTAATGAAAGGTGATTTTTCATTTGATGATAACTTCGGGTTTGTTCGTTTTGTCGAATTGCTTGTGTAATTCGATTGGAATCGAGCTAATGAAAAGTGGATTTTGATTTCATGATAACTTCGGGTTTGTTCATTTTTGGCGAATTGCTAGTCTAAATCGATTGGAATCGAGCCAATGAAAGGTGGCTTTTCATTCCATGATAACTTCAGATTTGTTCGTTTTGGCGAATTGCTTGTGTAATTCGATTGGAATCGAGCTAATGAAAAGTGGCTTTGATTTCATGATAACTTGGGGTTTGTTCATTTTTGGCGAATTGCTAGTTTAATTCGTTTGGAATCGTGCCAATAAAATGTGGCTTTTGACGATATCTTTGGGTTTCTTCATTTTTGGCGAATTGCTAGTCTTATTCGATCGTAATCGAGCCAATGAAATGTGGTTTTTGATTTCATGATAACTTCGGATTTAATCATTTTTTGCGAATTGCTAGTCAAATTTGACTGGAATTGATCCAATGAAAAGTGGTTTTTGATTTCGCGATATCTTCGGCTTTTGTTCGTTTTAGCGAATTGGTATTCTAATTCGATTGGAATCCCGCTAATGAAAAGTGGTTTTTGATTTCTTGATAATTTCAGATTGGTTCATTTTTGGCGAATTGCTAATCTAATTTGATTGGAATTTATCCAATGAAAAGTGGTTTTTGATTTCATGATAACTTCAGGTTTGTTCGCTTTTGGTGAATTGCTAGTCTAAATCGATTGGAATCGAGTCAGTGAAAAGTGGCTTTTGATTTCATGATATCTTCAAATTTGTTCATTTTAGAGAATTGGTTGTCTAATTCGATTGAAATCCTGGTAATTAAAAGTGGCTTTTGATTTCAAGATGACTTCGAGTTTGTTCATTTTTTGCGAATTGCTAGTCTAATTAGATTAGAATTGATCCAATGAAAAGTTGTTTTTGATTTCATGATAACTTTAGGTTTGTTCGTTTTTGGCGAATTGCTAGTGTAATTCGATTGGAATCGAGCCAATGAAAAGTGGTTTTTAACTTCATGATAACTTTGGTTTGTTCATTTTTGATGAATTACAAGTCTAATTTGATTGGAATTGATCCAATGAAAGCTTGTTTTTGATTTCATGATAACTTTGGATTTGTTCATTTTTGGCGAATTGCGAGTCACATTTGATTGGAATTGATCCAATGAAAAGTTGTTTTTCATTTCATGATAACTTCGGATTGGTTCGCTTTTGGCGAATTACTAGTCTAATTCGATTGGAATTTATCCAATGAAAAGTAGTTTTTGAATTCATGATAACTTTGGGTTTGTTCATTTTTGGCGAATTGCTAGTCTAAATCGATTGGAATCGAGCCAATGAAAAGTAGATTTTGATTTCATGATAACTTCGGGTTTGTTTGCTTTTAGCGAATTGCTAGTCTAAATCGATTGGAATCGAGTCAATGAAAAGTGGCTTTTGATTTCATGATATCTTCGAGTTTGTTCATTTTGGAAATTGGTAGTCTAATTCGATTGCAATCCAGGTAATTAAAATTGGCTTTTGATTTCAAGATAACTTCGGGTTTGCTCTTTTTCGGCAATTTGGTAGTCTAATTTGATTGGAATTGAGCCAATGAAAAGTCATTTTTGATTTCACAATAACTTCGGTTTTGTTCATTTTTTGCGAATTGCTAGTCTAATTCGATTGGAATCGAGCCAATGAAAAGCGATTTTTCATTTCATGATAACTTCAGGATTATTCGTTTTTTGCGAATTACTAGTCCAATTCGATTGGAATCGAGCCAATGAAAAATGGTTTTTGGTTTCTTGATAACGTCGGGTTTGTTCATTTTTGTGCATTGCTAGTCTAATTCGATTGAATTGAGCCAATGAAAAGTGGTTTTTAATTTCATGTTAACTTCGGGTTTGTTCATTTTTGGCGAATTGCTAGTCCAGTTCGATTGGAATCGAGCCAATGAAATGTGGCTTTTGATTTCACGATAACTTCGGGTTTTTTCATTTTTAGCGAATTGCTAGTCTAATTCGATTGGAATCGAGCCAATGAAAAGTGATTTTTCGTTCCATGATTTTTTTGGGTTTTTTTCTTTTTAGCGAATTGCTAGTCTAATCGATTGGAATCGAGCTAATGAAAACCGGTTTTTGATTTCATGATAACTTCGTGTTTGTTCGCTTTTGGCGAATTGCTAGTTTAAATCGATTGGAATTGAGCCAATGAAAAGTGGCTTTTGATTTCATGATAACTTCGAGTTTGTCCGTTTTCAGCGAATTGCTAGTCTAAATCGATTGGAATCGAGCCAAAGAAAAGTGGTTTTTGACTTCATGATGACTTCGGGTTTGTTCATTTTTGGCAAATTGCTAGTCTAAATCGATTGGAATCGACCCTATGAAACGTGGCTTTTGATTTAATGATAACTTAGGGTTTCTTCGGTTTTGGCGAATTGCTAGTCTAATTCGATTGGAATTAAGCCAAAGAAAAGTGCTTTTTAATTTCATGGTAACTTCGAGTTTGTTCGTTTTTGGCGAATTGCTTTTCTAAATTGATTGGAATCGAGCAATTGAAAAGTAGCTTTTGATTTCTTGATATCTTTGGGTTTGTTCGTTTTAGCGAATTTGTAGTCTAATTCGATTGGAATGCAGCTAATGAAAAGTGGTTTTCAATTTAACGATAACTTCGAATTTGTTCATTTTTAGCGAATTTCTAGTTTAATTTGATTGGAATTGAGCACATGAAAAGTGGTTTTTGATTTCATGATATCTTCGGGTTTGTTCGCTTTGGCGAATTGCTAGTCTAATTCAATTGGAATTGAGCCAATGAAAAGTGATTTTTGACTTTATGATAACTTCGAGTTTGTTCATTTTTTGGCGAATTGCTAGTCTAAATAGATTGGAATCCAGCTAATGAAAAGTGATTTTTGATTTCATGATAACTTCGGGTTTGATCATTTTTGGTGAAATGCTAGTCTAAATCGATTGGAATCGAGCCAATGAAAGGTGGTATTTCATTTCAAGATAACTTAGGGTTTGTTCGTTTCTGTCGATTTGATAGTCTAAACTGATTTGAATTGAGCCAATGAAAAGTGGCTTTTGATTTCATGATAACTTTGGGTTTGTTCATTTTTGCCGAATTGCTAGTCTAATTCGATTGGAATCCAACTAATGAAAAGTGATTTTTCATTTCATTATAACTTCAGGTTCGTTCGATTTTGGCAAAATGCTAGTCTAATAGATTGGAATCCAACTAATGAAAAGTGGTTTTTGATTTCATGATAAATTTGAATTTGTTCGTTTTTGGTGAATTGCTAGTCTAATTCGATTGGAATTGAGCCAGTGAAAAGTGGTTTTTAATTTCATGATATCTTCTGATTTGTTCATTTTTGCAAATTGCTAGTCTAATTCGATTGTAATCGAGCCAATTAAAAGTTGTTTTTGATTTCATGATAACTTCGGCTTTGTTCGGTTTTGGCGAATTGCTAGTATAATTTGTTTGAAATTGAGCCAATAAAAAGTGGCTTTTGATTTCGTGATAACTTCAGGCTTGTCCATTTTGGTGAATTGCTAGTCTAATTCGTTTGGAATCACGCTAATGAAAAGTGATTTTTGATTTCATGATAACTTCGGGTTTGTTCATTTTTGGCGAATTGCTGGTCTAATTCGATTGAAATCGAACCAATGAAAAGTTGTTTTTGATTTCATGATAACTTCGAGTTTGTTCATTTTTTAGCAAATGGCAAGTCTAATTCGATTGGAGTCGAGCCAATGAAAAGTTGTTTTTGATTTCATGATAACTTCGGGTTTGTTCTTTTTTGGCGAATTGCTAGCCTAATTCGATTGGAATCGAACCAATGAAAATTGATTTTTCATTTCATGATAACTTCGGGTTTGTTCGGTTTTTGGTGAATTGCTAGTCCAAATCGATTGGAATCCAGCTAATGAAAAGTGGTTTTTGATTTCATGATAACTTCATATTTGTTCGTTTTTTGCGAATTGCTAGTCTAATTTGATTGGAATCGAGCCAATGAGAAGTGGTTTTTGACTTCATGATAACTTCGAGTTTGTTCGTTTTTGGCGAATTGCTAGTCTAATCGATTGGGACCAAGCCAAAGAAAAATGGCTTTTGATTTCCTGATATATTTGGATTTGTTCGTTTTTGGCGAATTACTAGTCTAATTCGATTGGAATTGAGCCAATGAAAAGTGGTTTTTGATTTCATGATATCTTCGCGTTTGTTCGTTTTGGCAAATTGCTAGTCTAATTCGATTGGCATCGAGCTAACGAAAAGTGGTTTTTGATTTCATGATAACTTCGGGTTTGTTTATTTTTAACTAATTGCTAGTCTAATTCTATTATAATCGAGCCAATCAAAAATTGTTTTTGATTTCATGATGACTTTCGATTTGTTCGATTTAGGCAAATTGCTAGTCTAATTTGATTGAAATTGAGCCAATGAAAAGTGGCTTTTGATTTCATGATAACTTTGGGTTTGTCCATTTTGGCGAATTGCTAGTCTAATTCGATTGGAATCCAACCAATGAAAAGTTGTTTTCGATTTCATGACAACTTCGGGTTTGTTCATTTCTGGCGAATTGCTAGATTGGAATCGAACCAATGAAAAGTTGTTTTTGATTTCATGATAACTTCAGGATTGTTCGTTTTTGGCGAATGGGTAGTCTAATTCGATTGGAGTTGAGCTAATGAAAAGTTATTTTTGATTTCATGATAACTTTGGGTTTGTTCTTTTTTGGCGAATTGCTAGTCTAATTCGATTGGAATCGAACCAACGAAAACTGATTTTTCATTTCATGATAACTTCGGGTTTGTTCGATTTTTGGCGAATTGCTAGTCTAAATCGATTGGAATCCAGCTAATGAAAAGTGGTTTTTGATTTCATGATAACTTCAGATTTGTTCATTTTTGGCATTGCTAGTCTAATTTGATTGGAATCGAGCCAATGAAAATTGGTTTTTGACTTCATGATAACTTCAAGTTTGTTCGTTTTTGGCAAATTGCTAGTGTAATCGATTGGGACCCAGCCAATAAAAAGTGGTTTTTGATTTCATGATAAATTTGGATTTGTTCATTTTTGGCAAATTGCTAGTCTAATTCGATTGAAATTGAACTAATGAAAAGTGGTTTTTGATTTCTTGATGTCTTCGCATCTGTTCGTTTTGGCGAATCGCTAGTCTAATTCGATTGGCATCGAGCTAATGAAAAGTGGCTTTTGATTTCATAATAACCTTGGATTTGTTCATTTTTGGTGAATTGCTAGTCTAATTTGATTGTAATCGAGCCAATCAAAAGTTGTTTTTGATTTCATGATAACTTCGAGTTTGTTCGATTTCGGTGAATTGCTAGTCTAATTTGATTAAAATTGAGCCAATGAAAAGTGGCTTTTGATTTCATGAAAACTTCGGGTTGGTCCATTTTGGCGAATTGCTATTCTAATTCGATTGGAATCGAACCAATGAAAAGTTGTTTTTGATTTCATGATAACATCGGGTTTATTCATTTTTGGCGAATTGCTAGCCTAATTCGATTGGAATCAAGCCAATGAAAAGTTGTTTTTGATTTCATGATAACTTCAGGTTTGTTCTTTTTTGGCGAATTGCAAGTCTAATTCAATTGGAATCGAACTAATGAAAAGTGATTTTTTCATTTCATGATAACTTCCGATTTGTTCGTTTTGGGTGAAATGCTAGTCTAAATCAATTGGAATCGAGCCAATGAAAAGTGGCTTTTGATTTCATGATAACTTCAGGTTTGTTCATTTTTGGCCAATTGCTAGTCTAAATCAATTGGAATCGACCCAATGAAACGTGGCTTTTGATTTCATGATAACTTAGGGTTTGTTCAATTTTGGCGAATTGCTAGTCCAATTCGATTAGAATCGAGCCAAAGAAAAGTGCTTTTTCATTTCATGGTAACTTCGGGTATGTTCGTTTTTGGCGAATCGCTTTTCTAAATTGATTGGAGTCGAGCGATTGAAAAGTAGCTTTTGATTTCTTGATAACTTCGGGTTTGTTCGTTTTAGAAAATTGGTAGTCTAATTCGATTGGAATGCAGCTAATGAAAAGTGGTTTTTGATTTAACGATAACTTCGAATTTGTTTGTTTTTAGGGAATTGCTAGTCTAATTTGATTGGAATTGAGCCAATGAAAAGTGGTTTTTGATTTCATGATATCTTCGGGTTTGTTCGCTTTGGCGAATTGCTAGTCTAATTCGATTGGAATTGAGCCAATGAAAAGTGATTTTGACTTCATGATAACTTCGAGTTTGTTCATTTTTTGACGAATTGCTAGTGTAATCGATTGGAATCCAGCTAAAGAAAAGTAGTTTTTGATCGCATGATAACTTTGGGTTTGTTCATTTTTGGCGAATTGCTAGTCTAAATCGATTGGAATCGAACCAATGAAAAGTGATTTTTCATTTGATGATAACTTCGGGTTTGTTCATTTTTGGCGAATTGCTAGTCTAATTTGATTGGAATCGAGCCAATGAAAAGTTGTTTTTGACTTCATGAAAACTTCGAGTTTGTTCGTTTTTGGTGAGTTGCTAGTCTAATTGATTGGGACCCAGCCAATGAAAAGTGCTTTTTGATTTCTAGATATCTTCGCGTTTGTTCGTTTTGGAGAATTGCTTGTCTAATTCAATTGAAATTGAACTAATGAAAAGTGGTTTTTGATTTCTTAATGTCTTCGCGTTTGTTCATTTTGGCGAATTGCTAGTCTAATTCGGTTGGCATCGAGCTAATGAAAAGTGGTTTTTTATTTCATGATAACTTCGGGTTAGTTTATTTTTGACGAATTGCTAGTCTAATTCGATTGTAATCGAGCCAATCAAAAGTTGTTTTTGATTTCATGATAACTTCGGGCTCGTTCGGTTTTGGTGAATTGCTAGTCTAATTTGATTGAAATTGAGCCAATGAAAAGTGGCTTTTGATTTCATGATAACTTCGGGTTTGTCAATTTTGGCGAATTGCAAGTCTAATTCGATTGGAATCGAACCAATGAATTTTTTTTATTTCATGATAACTTCGGGTTTGTTCATTTTTGGCGAATTGCTTGTCTAATTCGACTGGAATCGAGCTAATGAAAAGTTATTTTTGATTTCATGATAACTTCGGGTTCGTTCTTTTTTGGCGAATTGCAAGTCTAATTCGTTTGGAATCGAACCAATGAAAAGTGATTTTTCATTTCATGATAACTTCAGGTTTGTTCATTTTTGGCGAATTGCAAGTCTAAATCGATTGGAATCAAGCCAATGAAAAGTGGCTTTTGATTTCTTGATAACTTCGAGTTTGTTCATTTTTTTGTGAATTGCTAGTGTAATCGATTGGAATCCGGCTAATGAAAAGTGATTTTTCATTTCACGACAAATTTGGAATTGTTCATTTTTGGTTAATTGCTAGTCTAGTTCGATTGGAATTGAGGCAATGAAATGTGGTTTTTGATTTCATGATAACTTCGGGTTTGATCGTTTTTTGCGAACTGCTAGTCTAAATCAATTGGAATCGAGCCAATGAAAAGTGGTATTTCATTTCAAGATAACTTCGGGATTGTTTATTTTTGCCGAATTGCTAGTCTAAATTGATTGGAATCGATCAAATGAAAAGTGGCTTTTGATTTCGTGATAACTTCGGGTTTGTTCATTTTTGCTGAATTGCTAGTCGAATTCTATTGAAATCGAGCCAAAGAAAAGTCGTTTTTCATTTCATTATAAGCTCGGGTTTGTTCGTTTTTTGGCGAATTGCTAGTCTAAATCGATTGGAATCCAGCTAATGAAAAGTGGTTTTTGATTTCATGATAACTTCAGATTTGTTCGTTTTTATAATTTGATTGGAATCGAGCCAATGAAAGTGGTTTTTGACTTCATGATAACTTCGAGTTTGTTCGTTTTTGGCGAGTTGCTAGTCTAATTTGATTGGGACCCAGCCAATGAAAAGTGGTTTTCGATTTCTTGATATCTTCGCGTTTGTTCGTTTTGGCGAATTGCTAGTCTAATTCGATTGAAATTGAACCAATGAAAAGTGGTTTTTGATTTCTTGATTTTTTCGCGTTTGTTCGTTTTGATGAATTGCTAGTCTAATTCGATTGGCATCGAGCTAATGAAAAGTGGTTTTTGATTTCATGATAAATTCGGGTTTGTTCGTTTTTTGTGAATTGCTCATCTAATTCGATTGTAATCGAGCCAATCAAAAGTTGTTTTTGATTTCATGATAACTTCGGGTTTGTTCGGTTTTAGCGAATTGCTAGTCTAATTTGATTGAAATGGAGCCAATGAAAAGTGGCTTTTGATTTCATGATAACTTCGGGTTTGTCCATTTTAGCGAATTGCAAGTCTAATTCGATTGGAATCGAACCAATGAAAAGTTTTTTTTGATATCATGATAACTTCGGGTTTGTTCATTTTTGGCGAATTGCTAGTCTAATTCGATTGGAATCGAGCCAATGAAAAGTTATTTTTGATTTCATGATTACTTCGGGTTCGTTCTTTTTTGGCGAATTGCAAGTCTAATTCGTTTGGAATCAAACCAATGAAAAGTGATTTTTCATTTCAAGATAACTTCGGGTTTGTTCATTTTTTGGCGAATTGCTAGTCTAAATCGATTGGAATCGAGCCAATGAAAAGTGGCTTTTGATTTCATGAAAACTTCAAGTTTGTCCGTTTTGGCGAATTGCTAGTCTAATTCGATTGGAATCGAGTCAAAGAAAAGTGGTTTTTGATTTCATGATAACGTCGGGTTTGTTAATTTTTGCAAATTGCTAGTCTACATCGATTGGAATCGACCCAATGAAACGTGACTTTTGATTTCATGATAACTTAGGGTTTGTTTTGTTTTGGCGAATTGCTAGTCCAATTCGATTGGAATCGAGCCAAAGAAATGTACTTTTTCATTTAATGGTAACTTCGGGTTTGTTCGTTTTTGGCGAATTACTTTTCTAAATCGATTGGATTCAAGCAATTGAAAAGTAGCTTTTGATTTCTTGATATCTTCGGGTTTGTTCGTTTTAGCGAATTAATAGTCTAATTCGATTGGAATGCAGCTAATGAAAAGTTGTTTTTGATTTAACAATAACTTCGAATTTGTTTGTTTTTAGTGAATTGCTTGTCTAATTTGATTGGAATTGAGCCAATGAAAATTGGTTTGTGATTTCATGATATCTTCGGGTTTGTTCGCTTTGGCAAATTACTAGTCTAATTCGATTGGAATTGAGCCAATGAAAAGTGGTTTTTGACTTCATGATAACTTCGAGTTTGGTTATTTTTGGCGAATTGCTAGTGTAATCGACTGGAATCCAGGTAATGGAAAGTTGTTTTTGATTTCATGATAAATTTGGATTTGTTCATTTTTGGCGAATTGCTAGTCTAATTCGATTGGAATTGAGCCAGTGAAAAGTGGTTTTTGATTTCATGATATCTTAGGGTTTGTTCGTTTTGGCAAATTTCTAGTCTAATTCAATTGGAATTGAGCCAATGAAAAGTGGTTTTTGATTTCAAGATAACTTCGGGTTTGTTCGTTTTTGGCGAATTGCTAGTCTAATTTGATTGGAATCGAGCCAAAGTAAAGTGGTTTTTGATTTCATGATAACTTTGGGTTTGTTCATTTTTGACGAATTACTAGTCTAAATCGATTAGAATCGAACCAATGAAAAGTGATTTTTCATTTGATGATAACTTCGGGTTTGTTAACTTTTGGCGAATTCCTAGTCTAAATCGATTGGAATCTAGCTAATCAAAAGTGGTTTTTGATTTCATGATAACTTCGGGTTTGATCGTTTTTGGCGAGCTGCTGGTCTAAATCAATTGGAATTGAGCCAATGAAAAGTGGTATTTCATTTCAAGATAACTTCGGGTTTGTTCATTTTTGCCGAATTGCTAGTCTAAATTGATTGGAATCGAGCAAATGAAAAGTGGCTTTTGATTTCATGATAACTTCGGGTTTGTTCATTTTTGCCGAATTGCTAGTCGAATTCTATTGGAATCGAGCCAAAGAAAAGTGGTTTTTCATTTCATTATAACTTTGGGTTTGTTCGTTTTTTGGCGAATTGCTAGTCTAAATCCATTGGAATCCAGCTAATGAAAAGTGGTTTTTGATTTCATGATAACTTCGAATTTGTTCATTTTTGGCGAATTGGTAGTCTAATTTGATTGGAATCAAGCCAATGAAAAGTGGTTTTTGACTCATGATAACTTCGAGTTTGTTCGTTTTTAGCAAGTTGCTAGTCTAATCGATTGGGACCCACCCAATGAAAAGTGGTTTTTGATTTCTTGATATCTTAGCGTTTGTTTGTTTTGGCAAATTCCTTGTCTAATTCGATTGAACTTGAACCAATGAAAAGTTGTTTTTGATTTCTTGATTTTTTCGCGTTTGTTCTTTTTGGCGAATTGCTAGTCTAATTCGATTGGCATCGAGCTAATGAAAAGCAGTTTTTGATTTCATTATAACTTTGGGCTTGTTCATTTTTGGCGAATTGCTCGTCTAATTCGATTGTAATCGAGCCAATCAAAAGTTGTTTTTGTTTTAATGATAACTTCGGGTTTGTTCGATTTTAGTGAATTGCTAGTCTAATTTGATTGAAATTGAGCCAATGAAAAGTGGCTTTTGATTTCATGATAACTTCGGGTTTTTCCATTTTGGCGAATTGCAAGTCTAATTCGATTGGAATCGAACCAATGAAAAGTTTTTTTTTGATTTCATGAAAACTTCGGGTTCGTTCTTTTTTGGCGAATTGCAAGTCTAATTCGTCTGGAATCGAACCAATGAAAAGTGATTTTTCATTTCATGATAACTTTGGGTTTGTTCGTTTTTGGCGAATTGCTAGTCTAAATCGATTGGAATCGAGCCAATGAAAAGTGGCTTTTGATTTCATGATAACTTCGACTTTGTCTGTTTTTGACGAATTGCTAGTCTAATTCGATTGGAATCGAGCCAAAGAAATGTGGTTTTTGATTTCATGATAACGTCGGGTTTGTTAATTTTTGCGAATTGCTAGTCTAACTCGATTGGAATCGACCCAATGAAATGTGGCTTTTGATTTCATGATAACTTAGGGTTTGTTCGGTTTTGGCGAATTGCTAGTCCAATTCGATTGGAATCGAGCCAAAGAAAAGTGCTTTTTCATTTCATGGTAACTTCGGGTTTGTTCGTTTTTGGCGAGTTGCTTTTCTAAATCGGTTGGATTCGGGCAATTGAAAAGTAGCTTTTGATTTCTTGATATCTTCGGGTTTGTTCGTTTTAGCGAATTGGTAGTCTAATTCGATTGGAATACATCTAATGAAATGTTGTTTTTGATTTAACGATAACTTCGAATTTGTTCATTTTTAGAATTGCTTGCCTAATTTGATTGGAATTGAGCCAATGAAAATTGGTTTGTGATTTCATGATATCTTCGGGTTTGTTCGCTTTGGCGAATTACTAGCCTAATTCGATTGGAATTGAGCCAATGAAAAGTGGTTTTTGACTTCATGATAACTTCGAATTTGGTGGTTTTTAGCGAATTGCTAGTGTAATCGATTGGAATCCAGCTAATGAAAAGTTGTTTTTGATTTCATGATAAATTTGGATTTGTTCATTTTTGGCGAATTTCTAGTCTAATTCAATTGGAATTGAGCCAATGAAAAGTGGTTTTTGATTTCATGATATCTTAGGGTTTGTTCGTTTTGGCAAATTACTAGTCTAATTCGATTGTAATTGAGCCAATGAAAAGTGGTTTTTGATTTCATGATATCTTAGGGTTTGTTCGTTTTGGCAAATTGCTAGTCTAATTCAATTGGAATTGAGCAAATGAAAAGTTGTTTTTGATTTCAAGATAATTTCGGGTTTGTTCGTTTTTGGCGAATTGCTAGTCTAATTTGATGGGAATCGAGCCAAAGAAAAGTGGTTTTTGATTTCATGATAACTTTGGGTTTGCTCATTTTTGGCGAATTGCTAGTCTAGATCGATTAGAATCGAACCAATGAAAAGTGATTTTTCATTTGATGATAACTTCGGGTTTGTTAATTTTTGGCGAATTCCTAGTCTAAATCGATTGGAATCCAGCTAATGAAAAGTGGTTTTTGATTTCATGATAACTTCGGGTTTGATCGTTTTTGGCGAACTGCTAGTCTAAATCAATTGGAATCGAGCCAATGAAAAGTGGTATTTCATTCCAAGATAACTTCGGGTTTGTTCATTTTTGCCGAATTGATAGTCTAAATTGATTGGAATCGAGCAAATGAAAAGTGGTTTTTGATTTCATGATAACTTTGGGTTTGTTCATTTTGCTGAATTGCTAGTCGAAATCGAATAGAATCGAGCCTATGAAAAGTGGTTTTTCATTTCATTATAACTTCGGGTTTGTTCATTTTTTGGCGAATTGCTAATCTAAATCGATTGGAATCCAGCTAATGAAAAGTGGTTTTTCATTTCATGATAACTTCGAATTTGTTCATTTTTGGCGAATTGCTAGTCTAATTTGATTGGAATTGAGCCAATGAAAAGTGGTTTTTGACTTCATGATAACTTCGAGTTTGTTCATTTTTGTCAATTGCTAGTCTAATCGATTGGGACCGAGTCAATGAAAATTGGTTTTTGATTTCATGATAAATTTGGATTTGTTCGTTTTTGGTGAATTGCTAGTCTAATTCGATTGGAATTGAGCCAATGAAAAGTGATTTTTGATTTCATGATAAATTTGGATTTGTTCGTTTTTGGCGAATTGCTAGTCTAATTCGATTGGAATTGAGCCAATGAAAAGTGGTTTTTGATTTCATGATATCTTTGCGTTTGTTCATTTTGACGAATTGCTAGTCTAATTCGATTGTAATCGAGCCAATCAAAAGTTGTTTTTGATTTCATGATAACTTCGGGTTTGTTTGGTCTTGGAGAATTGCTAGTCTAATTTGATTGAAATTGTGCCAATGAAAAGTGGCTTTTGATTTCATGATAACTTCGGGTTTGTCCATTTTGGTGAATTGCTAGTCTAATTCGATTGGAATCGAACCAATGGAAAGTTGTTTTTGATTTCACGATAACTTCGTGTTTGTTCATTTTTGGCGAATTGCTAGTCTAATTTGATTGGAATCGAGCCAATGAAAAGTTGTTTTTGATTTCATGAAAACTTCGGGTTCGTTATTTTTTGGCGAATTGCAAGTCTAATTCGTTTGGAATCGAACCAATGAAAAGTGATTTTTCATTTCAGGATAACTTCGGATTTGTTCGTTTTTGGCGAATTGCTAGTCTAAATTGATTGCAATCGAGCCAATGAAAAGTGGCTTTTGATTTCATGATAACTTCAAGTTTGTCCCTTTTTGGTGAATTGCTAGTATAATTTGATTGGAATCAAGCCAAAGAAAAGTGGTTTTTGATTTCATGATAATTTCGGGTTTGTTTATTTTTGGCAAATTGCTAGTCTAAATCGATTGGAATCGACCCAATGAAACGTGGCTTTTGATTTCCTAATAACTTAGGGTTTTGTTCGGTTTAGCGTATTGCTAGTCTAATTTGATTGGAATCGAGCCAAAGGAAATTGCTTTTTCATTTCATAGTAACTTTGGGTTTGTTCGTTTTTGGCGAATTGCTTTTCTAAATCGATTGGAGTTGAGCAATTGAAAAGTGGCTTTTGATTTCTTGATATCTTCGGGTTTGTTCGTTTTAGCGATTTGGTAGTCTAATTCGATTGAAATGCAACTAATTAAAAATGGTTGTTGATTTAACGATAGCTTTGAATTTGTTCGTTTTTGGCGAATTGCTGGTCTAATTTGATTGGAATTGAGCCAATGAAAACTGGTTTTTGACTTCATGATAACTTCGAGTTTGTTCGTTTTTAGCGAATTGCTAGGGTAATCGATTGGAACCGAGCCAATGAAAAGTGGTTTTCGACATCATGATAACTTCGAGTTTCTTCATTTTTGGCGAATTGCTAGTGTAAGCGATTGGAATCTAGCTAATGAAAAGTGGTTTTTGATTTCATGATACATTTGGATTTGTTCATTTTTGGCGAATTGCTAGTCTAATTCGATTGGAATTGAGCCAATGAAAAGTGGTTTTTGATTTCATTATATCTTAGGGTTTGTTCGTTTTAGCGAATTGCTAGTCTAATTTGATTGGAATTGAGCTAATGAAAAGTTGTTTTTGATTTCATGATAACTTCGAGTTTGTTCATTTTTAGCGAATTGCTAGTGTAAACGATTGGAATCTAGCTAATGAAAAGTGGTTTTTGATTTCATGATAAATTTGGATTTTTTCATTTTTGGCGAATTGCTAGTCTAATTCGATTGGAATTGAGCCAATGAAAAGTGGTTTTTGATTTCATTATATCTTAGGGTTTGTTCATTTTGGCGAATTGCTAGTCTAATTTGATTGGAATTGAGCTAGTGAAAAGTTGTTTTTGATTTCATGATAACTTTGGATTTGTTCGTTTTTGGCGAATCGCTAGTCTAATTCGATTGGAATCGAGACAAAGAAAAGTGATTTTTGATTTCATGATAACTTTGGGTTTGTTCATTTTTGGTGAATTGCTAGTCTAAATCGATTGGAATCGAACCAATGAAAAGTGATTTTTCATTTGATGATAACTTCGGGTTTGTTCATTTTTAGCGAATTGCTAGTCTAAATCGATTGGAATCCAGCTAATGAAAAGTAGTTTTTGATTTCATGATAACTTTCGGTTTGTTCGTTTTTGCCGAATTGCTAGTCTAAATTGATTGGAATCGAGCCAATGAAAAGTGGCTTTTGATTTCATGATAACATTGGGTTTCTTCATTTTTGCCGAATTGCTAGTCTAATTCGATTGGGATCGAGCCAAAGAAAAGTGGTTTTTCATTTCATTATAACTTCGGGTTTGTTCTTTTCTTGGCGAATTGCTAGTCTAAATCGATTGGAATTGACCCAATGAAACATGGCTTTTGATTTCATGATAACTTAGGGTTTGTTCGGTTTAGCGTATTGCTAGTCTAATTCGATTGGAATCGAGCCAAAGGAAATTGGTTTTTCATTTTATGGTAACTTTGGGTTTGTTCGTTTTTGGCGAATTGCTTTTCTAAATCGATTGGAGTCGTGCAATTGAAAAGTGGCTTTTGATTTCTTGATATCTTTGGGTTTGTTCGTTTTAGCGAATTGGTAGTCTAATTCGATTGGAATGCGGCTAATTAAAAATGGTTGTTGATTTAACGATAGCTTTGAAACTGTTCGTTTTTAGCTAATTGCTAGTCTAATTTGATTGGAATTGAGCCAATGAAAACTTGTTTTTGACTTCATGATAACTTCGAGTTTGTTCGTTTTTAGCGAATTGCTAGGGTAATCGATTGGAACTGAGCCAATGAAAAGTGGTTTTAGACATCATGATAACTTCGAGTTTGTTCATTTTTGGCGAATTGCTAGTGTGAACGATTGGAATCTAGCTAATGAAAAGTGGTTTTTGATTTCATGATACATTTGGATTTGTTCATTTTTGGCGAATTGCCAGTCTAATTCGATTGGAATTTAGCCAATGAAAAGTGGTTTTTGATTTCATGATATCTTAGGGTTTGTTCGTTTTGGCGAATTGCTAGTCTAATTTGATTGGAATTGAGCTAATGAAAAGTTGTTTTTGATTTCATTATAACTTTGGGTTTGTTCGTTTTTGGCGAATCGCTAGTCTAATTCGTTTGGAATCGAGACAAAGAAAAGTGAATTTTGATTTCATGATAACTTTGGGTTTGTTCATTTTTGGCGAATTGCTAGTCTAAATCGATTGGAATCGAACCAATGAAAAGTGATTTTTCCTTTGATGATAACTTCAGGTTTGTTCATTTTTAGCGAATTGCTAGTCTAAATCGATTGGAAGAAATTGAGCCAATGAAATGTGGCTTTTCATATCATGATAACTTCGTGTTTGTCCATTTTGGCGAATTGCTAGTCTAATTCGATTGGAATCGAAAAAATGAAAAGTTATTTTTGATTTCATGATAAGTTCGGGTTTGTTCATTTTTGGCGAATTGTTAGTCTAACTCGATTGGAATTGAGCCAATAAAAAGTTGTTTTTGATTTCATGATAACATCGGGTTTGTTCTTTTTTGGCGAATTGCAAGTCTAGTTCGATTGGAGTCGAACTAATGAACAGTGATTTTTCATTTCATGATAACTTAGGGTTTGTTCTTTTTTGGCAAATTACTAGCCTAAATCGATTGGAATCAAGTCAATGAAAAGTGATTTTTGATTTAACGATAACTTCGAATTTGTTCCTTTTTGGCGAATTGCTAGTCTAATTTGATTGGAATTGAGCAGATGAAAAGTGGTTTTCGATTTCATGATATCTTCGGGTTTGTTCACTTTGGCGAATTGCTAGTCTAATTCGATTGGAATTGAGCCAATGAAAAGTGGTTTTTGACTTCATGATAACTTCGAGTTAGTTCGTTTTGGCGAATTGCTAGTGTAATCGATTGGAATCCAGCTAATGAAAAGTGGTTTTTGATTTCATGATAAATTTGGATTTGTTCATTTTTGGCGAATTGCTAGTCTAATTCGATTGGAATTGAGCCAACGAAAAGTGGTTTTGATTTCATGAAAACTTCGGGTTTGTTCATTTTCGGCAAATTGCTAGTCTAATTCGTTTGGAATCGAGCCAAAGAAAAGTGGTTTTTGATTTCATGATAACTTTGGGTTTGTTCATTTTTGGCGAATTGCTAGTCTGAATCGAATGGAATCGAACCAATGAAATGTGATTTTTCATTTGATGATAACTTCGGGTTTGTTCATTTTTGGCGAATTGCTAGTCTAAATCGATTGGAATCGAGCCAAAGAAAAGTGACTTTTGATTTCATGATAACTTCTAGTTTGTTCGTTTTTAACGAATTGCTAGTCTAATTCGATTGGAATCGAGCCAAAGAAAAGTGGTTTTTGATTCCATGATAACTTCGGGTTTGTTCATTTTTGGCAAATTGCTAGTCTAAATCGATTGGAATCGAGCGAGTGAAACGTGGCTTTTGATTTCATGATAACTTCTTCTTTGTTCGTTTTCGCAAATTGCTAGTCTAATTCGATTGGAATCGAGCTAATGAAAAGCGGTTTTTCATTTCATGATAACTTCGGGCTTGTTCATTTTTGGCGAATTGAAGTCTAATTCGAACGGAATCTAGCTAATGGAAAGTTGTTTTTGATTTCACGATAACTTCGGGTTTGCCCATTTTTGGCGAATTGCTAGTCTAATTCCATTGGAATCAAGCTAATGAAAAGTTGTTTTTGATTTCATGATAACTTCGGGTCTGTTAGTTTTTGGCAAATTGCTAGTCTAAATGGATTGGAATCCAGCTAATGAAAAGTGGTTTTTGATTTCATGATAACTTCGGGTTTGATCGTTTTTGGCGACTTGCTAGTCTAAATCGAATGGAATCGAGCTAATGAAATGTGGTATTTCGTTTCATGATAACTTCGGGTTTGGTCGTTTTTACCGAATTGCTAGTCTAAATAGATTGGAATCCAGCGAATGAAAAGTGATTTTTTTTTCATGATAACTTCAGGTTTGATCATTTTTGGTGAATTGATACTCTAATTCGATTGGAATCAAGCCAAAGAAATGTGGTTTTTCATTTCATTATAACTTCGGGTTTGTTCATTTTTTGGCAAATTGCTAGTCTAAATCGATTGGAATCCAGCTAATGAAAAGTGGTTTTTGATTTCATGTTAACTTCGAATTTGTTCGTTTTTAGCAAATTACTAGTCTAAAAAGTTGTTTTTGACTTCATGATAACTTCGAGTTTGTTCGTTTTTGGCAAATTGCTAGTCCAATCGATTGAATCCGGCTAATGATAAGTGGTTTTTGATTTCGTGATAAATTTAGATTTGTTCGTTTTTGGCGATTTGCTAGTCTAATTCGATTGGAATTAAGCAAATGAAAAGTGATTTTTCATTTCATGGTACCTTTGAGTTTGCTCATTTTTGGCGAATTACGAGTCTAAATTGACTGGAAACGAGCCAATGAAAAGTGGTTTTTCATTTCATGATTAATTCGGGTTTGTTCGTTTTTGGCGAATTGCTAGTCTAAATCAAATGGAACCGAGCCAATGAAAAGTGGTATTTCATTTCATGATAACTTCGGGTTTGTTCCTTTTTGCCGAATTGGTAGTCTAAATTGATTGGAATCAAGCCAACAAAAAGTGGCTTTCAATTTCATGATAACTTCGGGTTTGTTCATTTTTTGCGAATTGCTAGTCTAATTCGATTTGAATCGAGCCAAAGAAATGTGGTTTTTCATTTCATTATAACTTCGGGTTTGTTTGTTTTTTGGCGAATTGCTAGTCTAAATCGATTGGAATTCGGCTAATGAAAAGCGGTTTTTGATTTCATGATAACTTCGGATTTGTTCAATTTTGGCGAATTGCTAGTCTAATTTGATTGGAATTGGGCATTTGAAAAGTGGGTTTTGACTTCATGATAACTTCGAGTTTGTTCGTTTTTGGCAAATTGCTAGTCCAATCGATTGAAATCCAGCTAATGATAAGTGGTTTTTGATATCGTGATAAATTTGGATTTGTTCATTTTTAGCGAATTGCTAGTCTAATTCGATTGGTATTGAGCCAATGAAAAGCAGCTTTTCATTTCATGAAAACTTCGGGTTTGTTCATTTTTAGCGAATTGCGAGTCTAAATCGACTGAAAATGAACCAATGAAAAGTGGTTTTTCATTTCATGACAAATTCGGGTTTGTTCTTTTTGGCGAATTGCTAGTATAATTAGATTGGAATCTAGCTAATGAAAAGTGGTTTTTGATTTCATGATAACTTTGGGTTTGTTCGTCTTTGGTGAATCGCGAGTCCAATTCCATTGGAATCAAGCCATTGAAAAGTTGTTTTTGATTTCATGATAACTTCGGGTCTGTTCATCTTTGGCGAATTGCTAGTCCAAATAGATGGGAATCCAGCTAATAAAAAGTGGTTTTTGATTTCTTGATAACTTCGGGTTTGATCATTTTTGACGAATTACTAGTCTAAATCGATTGGAATTGAGCCAATGAAAAGTGGTATTTCATTTCATGATAACTTCGGGTTTGTTCATTTTTGCCGAATTGCTAGTCTGAATTGATTGGAATCAAGACAATGAAAAGTGGCTTTCGATTTCATGATAACTTCGGGTTTGTTCATTTTTTGCGAATTGCTTGTCTAATTCGATTGGAATTGAGCCAAAGAAATGTGGTTTTTCATTTCATTATAACTTCGGGTTTGTTCATTTTTTGGCAAATTGCTAGTCTAAATCGAATGGAACTCGGCTAATGAAAAGTGGTTTTTGATTTCATGATAACTTCGGATTTGTTCATTTTTCGTGAATCTCTAGTCTAATTTGATTGGAATTGGGCCAATGAAAAGTGGTTTTTGATTTCATGATAACTTCGAGTTTGTTCGTTTTTGGCAAATTGCTAGTCCAATCGATTGAAATCCAGCTAATGATAAGTGGTTTTTGATTTCGTGATAAATTTGGATTTCCTCATTTTTAGCGAATTGCTAGTCTAATTCGATTGGAATTGAGCCAATGAAAAGCGGCTTTTCATTTCTTGACAACTTCGGGTTTGTTCATTCTTGGCGAATTGCGAGTCAAAATCGACTGAAAACGAGCCAATGAAAAGTGGTTTTTCATTTCATGACAAATTCGGGTTTGTTCTTTTTGGCTAATTGCTAGTCTAAATTCGATTGGAATCTAGCTAATGAAAAGTGGTTTTTGATTTCATGATAACTTAGGGTTTGTTCGTCTTTGGTGAATTGCTAGTCCAATTCCATTGGAGTCAAGCTAATGAAAATTTATTTTTTATTTCATAATAACTTCGGGTCTGTTCATCTTTGGCGAATTACTAGTCCAAATAGATGGAATCCATCTAATAAAAAGTGGTTTTTGATTTCTTGAAACTTCGGGTTTGATCATTTTTGGCGAATTACTAGTCTAAATCGAATGGAATCGAGCCAATGAAATGTAGTATTTCGTTTCAAGATAACTTCGGGTTTGTTCGTTTTTGTCGAATTGCTAGTCTAAATAGATTGGAATCCAGCAAATGAAAAGTGGTTTTTGATTTCATGATAACTTTGGGTCTGTTCATTTTTGGCTAATTGCTAGTCCAAATAGATTGGAATCCAGCTAATGAAAAGTGGTTTTCGGATAACTTCGGGTTTGATTATTTTTGGCGAATTGCTAGTCTAAATTGAATGGAATCGAGCCAGTGAAAAGTGGTATTTCGTTTCATGATAACTTTGGATTTGTTCGTTTTTGCCGAATTGCTAGTCTAAATAGATTGGAATCGAGCTAATGAAAAGTGGTTTTTGATTTCATGATAACTTCGGGTTTGATCATTTTTGGCGAATTGCTAGTCTAAATCGATTGGAATCGAGCCAATGAAAAGTGGTATTTCATTTCATGATAATTTCGGGTTTGTTCATTTTTTCCGAATTGCTAGTCTAAATTGATTGTAATCAAATCAATGAAAAGTGGCTTTCGATTTCATGATAACTTCGGGTTTGTTCATTTTTTGTTAATTGTTGGTCTAATTCGATTGGAATCGAGCCAAAGAAATGTGGTTTTTCATTTCATTATAACTTCGGGTTTTGTTCGTTTTTTGGCAAATTGCTAGTCTAAATCGATTGGAATTCGGCTAATGAAAAGTGGTTTTGGATTTCATGATAACTTCGGATTTGTTCATTTTTGGCGAATTGCTAGTCCAATTTGATTGGAGTTGGGCCAATGAAAAGTGGTTTTTGACTTCATGATAACTTCGAGTTTGTTCGTTTTTGGCAAATTGCTAGTCCAATCGATTGAAATCCAGCTAATGATAAGTGGTTTTTGATTTCGTGATAAATTTGGATTTGTTCGTTTTTGGCGAATTGCTATCCTAATTCGATTGGAATTGAGCCAATGAAAAGCGGCTTCTCATTTCATGATAACTTCGGGTTTGTTCATTTTTGACGAATTGCAAGTCTAAATCGACTGAAAACGAGCCAATGAAAGGTGGTTTTTCATTTCATGAAAAATTCGGGTTTGTTCTTTTTGGCGAATTGCTAGTCTAATTCAATTGGAATCTAGCTAATGAAAAGTGGTTTTTGATTTCATGATAACTTTGGGTTTGTTCATCTTTGGTGAATTGCTAGTCCAATTCCATTGGAATCAAGCGAATGAAAAGTTGTTTTTGATTTCATGATAACTTCAGGTCTGTTCATCTTTGGCGAATTACTAGTCCAAATAGATTGGAATCCAGCTAATAAAAAGTGGTTTTTGATTTCTTGATAACTTCGGGTTTGATCATTTTTGGCGAATTACTAGTCTAAATCGAATGGAATCGAGCCAATGAAAAGTAGTATTTCGTTTCAAGATAACTTCGGATTTGTTCATTTTTGCCGAATTGCTAGTCTAAATAGATTGGAATCCAGCAAATGAAAAGTGGTTTTTGATTTCATGATAACTTCAGGTCTGTTCGTTTTTGCCGAATTGCTAGTCCAAATAGATTGGAATCCAGCTAATGAAAAGTGGTTTTTGATTTCATGATAACTTCGGGTTTGATCATTTTTGGTGAATTGCTAGTCTAAATCGAATGGAATCGAGCTAATGAAAAGTGGTATTTCGTTACATGATAACTTCGGGTTTGTTTGTTTTTACCGAATTGCTAGTCTAAATAGATTTGAATCCAGCTAATGAAAAGCAATTTTTTATTTCATGATAACTTCGAGTTTGATCATTTTTGGCGAATTGTTAATCTAAATCGATTGGAATTGAGCCAACGAAAAGTGGTATTTCATTTCATGATAATTTTGGGTCTGTTCATTTTTGGCGAATTGCTAGTCTAAATTGATTGGAATCGAGCCAACCAAAAAGAGGCTTTCGATTTCATGATAACTTCGGATTTGTTCATTTTTGGCGAATTGCTAGTCTAATTCGATTGGAATCAAGCCAACGAAATGTGGTTTTTCATTTCATTATAACTTCGGGTTTGTTCGTTTTTCGGCAAATTGCTAGTCTAAATCGATTAGAATCCAGCTTACGAAAAGTGGTTTTTGATTTCATGATAACTTTGGGTTTGTTTGTTTTTGGCGAATTGCTAGTCTAATTTGATTGGAATTGAGCCAATGAAAAGTGGTTTTTGACTTTATGATAACTTCTAGTTTGTTCATTTTTGGAAAATTGCTAATCCAATCAATTGGAATGCAGCTAAGGATAAGTGGTTTTTGATTTCATGATAAATTTGGATTTGTTCGTTTTTGGCGAATTGCTAGTCTAATTTGATTGAAATTGAGCCAATGAAAAGCGGTTTTTCATTTCATGATAACTTCGGGTTTGTTCATTTTTGGCTAATTGCGAGTCTAAATCGACTGGAAACTAGCCCATGAAAAGTGGTTTTTCGTTTCATGATAAGTTTGGGTTTGTTCTTTTTTACGAATTGCTAATCTAATTCGATTAGAATCTACCTAATGAAAAGTGGTTTTTGATTTCATGATAACTTCGGGTTTGTTCGTTTTTGGAAAATTGCTAGTCTAGTACCATTGGAATCAAGCCAATGAAAAGTTGTTTTTGATTTCATGATAACTTCGGGTCTTTTCATTTTTGGCGAAATGCTAGTCTAAATAGGTTGGAATCCAGCTAATGAAAAGTGGTTTTTGATTTCATGATAACTTCGGGTTTGATAATTTTTGGCGAATTACTTCTCTAAATCGAATGGAATCGAGCCAATGAAAAGTGGTATTTCGTTTCATGATAACTTCGGGCTTGTTCGTTTTTTCCGAATTGCTAGTCTAAATAGATAGGGATCGAGCTAAAGAAAAGTGGTTTTTGATTTCATTATAACTTCGGGTTTGTTCATTTTTTGGCGAATTGATACTCTAATTCGATTTGAATCAAGCCAAAGAATTGTGGTTTTTCATTTCATTATAACTTTGGGTTTGTTCCTTTTTTGGCAAATTGCTAGTCCAAATCGATTGGAATCCAGCTAATGAAAAGTGGTTTTTGATTTCATGTTAACTTCGAATTTGTTCGTTTTTAGCAATTACTAGTCTATAAAAGTGCTTTTTTGACTTTATGATAACTTTGAGGTTGTTCGTTTTTGGCAAATTGCTAGTCCAATCGATTGGAATCTGGCTAATGATAAGTGGTTTTTGATTTCGTGATAAATTTAGATTTGTTTGTTTTTGGCGATTTGCTAGTCTAATTCAATTGGAATTAAGCAAATGAAAAGCGGTTTTTCCTTTCATGATAACTTCGGGCTTCCTCATTTTTGGCCAATTGCGTGTCTAAATCGACTGGAAACGAGCCAATGAAAAGTGGCTTTTCATTTCATGATAAATTTGGGTTTGTTCGTTTTTGATGAATTGCTAGTCTAAATCGAATTGAATCGAGCCAATGAAAAGTGGTATTTCGTTTCATGATAACTTCGGGTTTGTTCGTTTTTGGCGAATTCCTAGGCTAAATAGATTGGAATCCAGCTAATGAAAAGTGGGTTTAGATTTCATGATAACTTCGGGTTTGATTATTTTTGGCGAAACGCTAGTCTAAATCGAATGGAATCGAGCTAGTGAAAAGTGGTATTTGGTTTCATGATAACTTCGGGTTTGTTCATTTTTGCTGAATTGCTAGCCTAAATAGATTGGAATCGAGCTAATGAAAAGTGGTTTTTGATTTCATGATAACTACAGATTTGATCATTTTTGGCGAATTGCAAGTCTAAATCGATTGGAATCAAGCAAATGAAAAGTGGTATTTCATTTCATGATAACTTCAGGTTTGTTCATTTTTGGCGAATTGCTAGTCTAAATTGATTGGAATCGAGCCAATGAAAAGTGGCTTTCGATTTCATGATAACTTCGGGTTTGTTCATTTTTTGCGAATTGCTAGTCTAATTCTATTGGAATCGAGCAAAAGAAATGTGGTTTTTCATTTCATTATAACTTCAAGTTTGTTCATTTTTTGGCAAATTGCTAGTCTAAATCGATTGGAATTTGGCTAATGAAAAGTAGTTTTTGATTTCATAATAACTTCGGATTTGTTCATTTTTGGCGAATTACTAGTCTAATTTGATTGGAATTGGGCCAATGAAAAGTGGTTTTTGACTTCATGATAACTTCAAGTTTGTTCGTTTTTGGCAAATTGCTAGTCCAATCGATTGAAATCCAGCTAATGATAAGTGGTTTTTGATTTCGTGATAAATTTGGATTTGTTCGTTTTTAGCGAATTGCTAGTCTAATTCGATTGGAATTGAGCCAATGAAAAAAGGCTTTTCATTTCATGACAACTTCGGGTTTGTTCATTTTTGGCAAATTACAAGTCTAAATCGATTGAAAACGAGCCAATGAAAAGTGATTTTTCATTTCATGATAAATTTGGGTTTGTTATTTTTGGCGAATTGCTAGTCTAATTCAATTGGAATCTAGCTAATGAAAAGTGATTTTTGATTTCATGATAACTTTGGGTTTGTTTCTCTTTGGTGAATTGCTAGTCCAATTCCATTGGAATCAAGCCAATGAAAAGTTGTTTTTGATTTCTTGATAACTTCGGGTTTGATCATTTTTGGCGAATTACTAGTCTAAATCGAATGGAATCGAGCCAATGAAAAGTAGTATTTCGTTTCAAGATAATTTCGGGTTTGTTCATTTTTGACGAATTCCTAGTCTAAATAGATTGGAATCCAGCAAATGAAAAGAGGTTTTTGATTTCATGATAACTTCGGGTCTGTTCATTTTTGGCGAATTGCTAGTCCAAATAGATTGGAATCCAGCTAATGAAAAGTGGTTTTTGATTTCATGATAACTTCGGGTTTGATCATTTTTGGCGAATTGCTAGTCTTAATCGAATGAAATTGAGCCAATGAAAAGTGGTATTTCGTTTCATGATAACTTCGGGTTTGTTTGGTTTTGTCGAATTCCTAGTCTAAATAGATTGGAATCCAGCAAATGAAAGTGGTTTTTGATTTCATGATAACTTCGGGTCTGTTCATTTTTGGCGAATTGCTAGTCCAAATAGATTGGAATCCAGCTAATGAAAAGTGGTTTTTGATTTCATGATAACTTCGGGTTTGATCATTTTTGGCGAATTGCTAGTCTAAATCGAATGGAATTGAGCCAATGAAAAGTGATATTTCGTTTCATGATAACTTCGGGTTTGATTGGTTTTGTCGAATTACTATTCTAAATAGATTGGAATCCATCTAATGAAAAGAAGTTTTTTATTTCATGATAACTTCGTGTTTGATCGTTTTTGGCGAATTTCTAGTCTAAATCGATTGGAATCGAGCCAATGAAAAGTGATATTTCATTTCATGTTAATTTCGAGTTTGTTCATTTTTGGCGAATTCCTAGTCTAAATTGATTGGAATCGAGCCAATGAAAAGAGGCTTTCGATTTCATGGCAACTTCGGATTTGTTCATTTTTGGCGAATTGCTAGTCTAATTCGATTGGAATCGAGCCAAAGAAATGTGGTTTTTCATTTCATTATAACTTCGGGCTTGTCTATTTTTTGGCAAATTGCTAGTCTAAATTGATTGGAATCCAGTTAATGAAAAGTGGTTTTTGATTTCATGATAACTTCGGATTTCTTTGTTTTTGGCGAATTGCTAGTCTAATTTGATTGGAATTGAGCCAATGAAAAGTGGTTTTTGACTTTATGATAACTTCGAGTTTGTTCATTTTTGGAAAATTGCTAATCCAATCGATTGGAATACAGCTAATGATAAGTGGTTTTCGATTTCGTGATAAATTTGGATTTGTTCGTTTTTGGCGAATTGCTAGTCTAATTCGATTGGAATTGAGCCAATGAAAAGCGGTTTTTCATTTCATGATAACTTTGGATTTGTTCATTTTTGGCGAATTGCGAGTCTAAATCGACTGGAAACTAGCCAATGAAAAGTGGTTTTTCATTTCATGATAAATTCGGGTTTGTTCTTTTTTTGCGAATTGCTAATCTAATTCGATTGGAATCTAGCTAATGAAAAGTGGTTTTTGATTTCATGATAACTTCGGGTTTGTTCATTTTTGGCAAATTGCTTGACTAATTCCATTGGAATCAGGCCAATGAGAAGTTGTTTTTGATTTCCTGATAACTTCGGGTCTGTTAGTTTTTGGCGAATTGCTAGTCTAAATAGATTGGAATCCAGCTAATGAAAAGTGGTTTTTGATTTCATGATAACTTCAGGTTTGATCATTTTTGGCGAATTACAAGTCTAAATCGAATGGAATCGAGCCAATGAAAATGTGGTATTTCGTTTCATGATAACTTCGGGTTTGTTCATTTTTGCCGAATTGCTAGTCTATATAGATTGGAATCGAGCTAAAGAAAAATGGTTTTTGATTTCATTATAACTTCGGGTTTGTTCATTTTTTGGCGAATTGCTAGTCTTATTCGATTGTAATCGAGTAAGTTAAAAGTTGTTTTTGATTTCATAATAACTTCGCGTTTGTTCAGTTTTGGCGAATTGCTAGTCTAATTTGATTTAAATTGAGCCAATGAAAAGTGGCTTTTGATTTCCTGATAACTTCGTGTTTGTCCATTTTGGCGAATTGCTAGTCTAATTCGATTGGAATCGAGCTAATGAAAAGTGGTTATTGATTTCATGATAACTTTGGATTTTTTCATTTTTGGAAAATTGCTAATCTAAATCGATTGGAATCGAGCCAGTGAAACGTGGCTTTTGATTTCTTGATAACTTCGTCTTTGTTCGTTTTTCGTAAATTGCTAGTCTAATTCGATTGGAATCGAGCCAATGAAAAGCGGTTTTTCATTGCATGATAACTTCGGGTTTGTTCATTTTTGGCGAATTGCGAGTCTAAATCGACTGGAAATGAACCAATGAAAAGTTGTTTTCATTTCATGATAAATTCAGGTTTATTCTTTTTGGCGAGTTGAAGTCTAATTTGAATGGAATCTAGCTAATGAAAGTTGTTTTTAATTTCACGATAACTTCGGGTTTGTTCTTTTTTGGCGAAGTGCTAGTCTAATTCCATTGGAATCAAGCCAATGAAAAGTTGTTTTTGATTTCATGATAACTTCGGGTCTGTTCGTTTTTTGGCGAATTGCTAGTCTAAATAGATTGGAATCCAGCTAATGAAAAGTGGTTTTTGATTTCATGATAACTTCGGGTTTGATCATTTTTGGCGAATTGCCAGTCTAAATTGAATGGAATTGAGCTAATGACAAGTGGTATTTCATTTCATGATAACTTCGGGTTTGTTCGTTTTTGTCGAATTGCTAGTCTAAATAGATTGGAATCCAGTGAATGAAAAGTGATTTTTTATTTCATGATAAATTCAGGTTTGACCTTTTTTGGTGAATTGCTAGTCTAAATCAATTGGAATCGAGCCAATGAAAAGTGGTATTTCATTTCATGATAACTTCGGGTCTGTTCATTTTTGGCGAATTGCTAGTCTAAATTGATTGGATTCGAGCCAATGATAAGTGGCTTTCGATTTCATGATAACTTCGGACTTGTTTGTTTTTAGCGTATTGATACTCTAATTCGATTGGAATCAAGACAAAGAAATGTGGTTTTTCATTTCATTATAACTTCGGGTTTGTTCATTTTTTGGCAAATTGCTAGTCTAAATCGATTGGAATCCAACCAATGAAAAGTGGTTTTTGATTTCATGTTAACTTCGAATTTGTTCGTTTTTAGCAAATTAATAGTCGATAAAAGTGGTTTTTGACTTCATGATAACTTCGAGTTTGTTCGTTTTTGGCAAATTGCTATTCCAATCGATTGGAATCCAGCTAATGATAAGTGGTTTTTGATTTCGTGATATATTTAGATTTGTTCATTTTTGGCGATTTGCTAGTCTAATTCGATTGGAATTGAGCCAATGAAAAGCAGTTTTTCATTTCATGATAGCTTCGGGTTTGTTCATTTTTGGCGAATTGCAAGTCTAAATCGACTGGAAACAAGCCAATGAAAAGTTGTTTTTGATTTCATGATAACTTCGAGTTTGTTCATTTTTGGCGAATTGCTAGTCTAATTCGATTGGAATCGAGCCACTAAAAAGTGGTTTTTGAGCTCATGATAACTTCAGGTTTGTTCTTTTTGGGCGAATTGCTAGTCTAAATAGATTGGAGTCCAGCTAATGGAAAGAGGTTTTTGATTTCATCATAACTTCGGGTTTGATCGTTTTTGGCGAATTGCTAGTCTAAATCGATTGGAATCGAGCCAAGGAAAGGTGGCTTATGATTTCATGATAACTTCAGGTTTATTCGTTTCTGGCGAATTGCTAATCTAATTCGATTGGAATCTAGCTAATGAAAAGTGGTTTTTGATTTCATGATAACTACGGGTTTGTTCATTTTTGGCGAATTGCTAGTCTAATTCGATTGGAATCGAACCAATGAAAAGCGGTTTTTCATATCATAATAACTTCGGGTTTGTTCATTTTTAACGAATTGCGAGTCTAAATTGATTGGAATCGAGCCAATGAAAAGTGGTTTTTCATTTCATGAGTAATTCGTGTTCGTTCATTTTGGCGAATTGCTAGTCTAATTCGATTGGAAACTAGCTAATGAAAAGTGGTTTTTGATTTCCAAATAAATTCGAGTCTGTTCATCTTTGGCGAATTGCTAGTCTAATTCCATTGAAATCGAGCCAATGAAAAGTTATTTTTGATTTCATGATAACTTCGGGTTTGTTCATTTTTGGCGAATTGCTAGTCTAAATAGATTGGAATCCAGCTACTAAAAAGTAGTTTTTTATTTCATGATAACTACGGGTTTGTTCATTTTTGGCAAATTGCTAGTCTAATTCGATCGGAACCGACCCAATGAAAAACGATTTTTCATATCATAATAACTTCGGGTTTGTTCATTTTTGGCGAATTGCGAGTCTAAATCGATTGGAATCGAGCCAATGAAAAGTGATTTTTCATTTCATGATTAATTCGTATTTGTTCATTTTAGCGAATTGCTGGTCTAATTCGATTGGAATCTAGCTAATGAAAAGTGGTTTTTGATTTCCTAATAACTTCGAGTCTTTTCGTCTTTGGCGAATTGCAAATCTAATTCCATTGGAATTGAGCCATCGAAAAGTTGTTTTTGATTTCATGATAACTTCGGCTTTGTTCATTTTTGACGAATTGCTAGTCTAATTCGATTGGAATCAATAATTGGCTTTCGATTTCATTATAACTTCGAGTTTGTTCATTTTCGGCGAATTGCAAGTCTAAATCAATTGGAATCTAGCTAATGAAAAGTGATTTTTCATTTCATGATAACTTCGGGTTTGTCCATTTTTTGTGAATTGCAAGTCTAAATCAATTAGAATCGAGCCAATGAAAAGTGGCTTTCGATTTCATTATAACTTCGGGTTTGTTCGTTTTTGGCGAATTGCTAGTCTAATTCAATTGGAATCGAGCCAAAGAAATGTGGTTTTTCATTTCATTATAACTTCGGGTTTGTTCGTTTATTGGCAAAGTGCTAATCTAAATCGATTGGAATCCAGCTAATGAAAAGTGGTTTTTGATTTCACGATAACTTCGGATTTGTTTGTTTTTGGCGAATTGCTAGTCTAATTTGATTGGAATCAAGCCAATGAAAAGTGATTTTCACTTCATGATAAATTCAGGTTTGTTCCCTTTGGCGAATTGCTAGTCTAATTCGATTGGAATCTAGCTAATGAAAAGTTGTTTTTGATTTCATGATAACTTCAGGTTTGTTCGTTTTTAGCGAATTGCTAGTCTAATTCCATTGGAATCGAGCCAATAAAAAGTTGTTTTTGATTTCATGATAACTTCGGGTCTGTTCATCTTTGGCGAATTGCTAGTCCAAATAGATTGGAATCCAACTAATAAAAAGTGGTTTTTGATTTCTTGATAACTTCGGGTTTGATCATTTTTGGCGAATTACTAGTCTAAATCGAATGGAATCGAGCCAATGAAAAGTAGTATTTCGTTTCAAGATAACTTCGGGTTTGTTCATTTTTGCCGAATTCCTAGTCTAAATAGATTGGAATCCAGCAAATGAAAAGTGGTTTTTGATTTCATGATAACTTCGGGTCTGTTCATTTTTGGCGAATTGCTAGTCCAAATAGATTGGAATCCAGCTAATGAAAAGTGGTTTTTGATTTCATGATAACTTCGGGTTTGATCATTTTTGGCGAATTGCTAGTCTAATTTGATTGGAATTGAGCCAATGAAAAGTGGTTTTTGACTTCCTGGTAACTTCGAGTTTGTTCGTTTTTGGCAAATTTCTAGTCCAATCGATTGGAATCCGGCTAATGATAAGTGATTTTTGATTTCGTGATAAATTTGGATTTGTTCGTTTTTGGCGAATTGCTAGTCTAATTCGATTGGAATTGAGCCAATGAAAAGGGGTTTTTCATTTCATGATAACTTTGGGTTTGTTCATTTTTGGTGAATTACGAGTCTAAATCGACTCGAAACTAGCCAATAAAAAGTGGTTTTTCATTTCATGATAAATTCGGGTTTGTTCTTTTTGGGAAATTTCTATTCTAATTCGATTGGAATCTAGCCGATGAAAAGAAGTTTTTGATTTCATGATAACTTCGGTTTGTTCGTTTTTGGCGAATTGCTAGTCTAAATCGAATGGAATCAAGCCAATGAAAAGTGGTATTTCGTTTCATGATAACTTCGGGTTTGTTCGTTTCTGCCGAATTGCTAGTCTAAGTAGATAGGAATCCAGCTAATGAAAAGTGGTTTTTGATTTCATGATAACTTCGGGTTTGATAGTTTTTGGCGAATTGCTAGTCTAAATCGATTGGAATCGAGCCAGTGAAAAGTGGTATTTCATTTCATGATAACTTCGGGCTTGTTCAGTTTTCCCGAATTGCTAGTCTAAATTGTTTGGAATCGAGCCAATGAAAAGTGGCTTTCGATTTCATGATAACTTCGGGTTTGTTAGCGAATTGCTAGTCTAATTCGATTGGAATCGAGCCAAAGAAATGTAGTTTTTCATTTCATTATAACTTCGGGTTTGTTCGTTTTTTGGCAAATTGCTAGTCTAAATCGACTGGAATCCAGCTAATGAAAAGTGGGTTTTTATTTCATGATAACTTCGGATTTGTTCGTTTTGGCGAATTTCTAGTCTAATTTGATTGGAATTGAGCCAATGAAAAGTGGTTTTTGACTTCCTGATAACTTCGAGTTTGTTCATTTTTGGCAAATTTCTAGTCCAATCGATTGGAATCCGGCTAATGATAAGTGATTTTTGATTTCGTGATAAATTTGGATTTGTTCGTTTTTGGAGAATTGCGAGTCTAACTTAATTGGAAACTAGCCAATGAAAAGTGTTTTTTCCCTTCATGATAAATTTAGTTTTGTTCCTTTTGGCGAATTGCTAGTCTAATTCAATCGGAATCTAGCTAATGAAAAGTTGTTTTTGATTTCATGATAACTTCAGGTTTGTTCGTTTTTAGCGAATTGCTAGTCTAATTCCATTAGAATCAAGCCAATGAAAAGTTGTTTTTGATTTCATGATAACTTCGGGTCTATTCATTTTTGGCGAATTGCTAGTCTAAATAGATTGGAATCCGCTAATGAATAGTGGTTTTTAATTTCATGATAACTTCGAGTTTGATCATTTTTGACAGATTGCTAGTCTAAATCGAATGGAATCGAGCTAATGAAAAGATGTATTTCGTTTCATGATAACTTTAGGTTTGTCCATTTTTGCCGAATTGCTAGTCTAAATAGATTGAAATCCAGCTAAAGAAAAGTGGTTTTTGATTTCATGATAACTTCGAGTTTGATCGTTTTTAGCGAATAGCTAGTCTAAATTAATTAGAATCAAGCCAATGAAAAGTGGTATTTCATTTCATGATAACTTTGGGTTCGTTCATTTTTGGCGAATTGCTAATCTAAATCGATTGGAATCGAGCCAATGAAAAGTGGCTTTTGATTTCATGATAATTTCGTGTTTGTTCGTTTTTGGCGAATTGCTAGTCTAATTCGATTGGAATTGAGCAAATGAAAAGTGGTTTTTGACTTCATGATGTCTTCGGGTTTGTTCGTTTTTGGCAAATTGCTAGTCCAATCGATTTGAATCCATCTAATGATAAGTGGTTTTTGATTTCATGATAAATTTGGATTTGTTCGTTTTTGGAGAATTGCTTGTCTAATTCGATTGGAATTGAGCCAATGAAAAGCGATTTTTCATTTCGTGATAACTTCGGGTTTGTTCATTTTTGGCGACTGGAAACTGGCCAATGAAAAGTGGTTTTTCATTTCATGATAAATTCAGGTTTGTCCTTTTTGGGAATTGCTTGTCTAATTCGATTGGAGTCTAGCTAATGAAAAGAAGTTTTTGATTTCATGATAACTTCAGGTTCGTTCATTTTTGGCGAATTGCTAGTCTAAATCGAATGGAATCAAGCCAATGAAAAGTGGTATTTCGTTTCATGATAACTTCGGGTTTGTTCGTTTCCGCCGAATTGCTAGTCTAAATAGATTGGAATCCAGCTAATGAAAAGTGGTTTTTGATTTCATGACAACTTCGGGTTTGATCGTTTTTGGCGAATTGCTAGTCTAAATCGATTGGAATCGAGCCAATGAAAAGTGGTATTTCATTTCATGATAACTTCTAGTTTGTTCAGTTTTCCCGAATTGCTAGTCTAAATTGATTGGAATTGACCCAATGAAAAGTGGCTTTCGATTTCATGATAACTTCGGGTTTGTTCATTTTTGGCAAATTACTAGTCTAAATTGAATGGAATCGAGCCAATGAAAGGTGGTATTTCGTTTCATTATGACTTCGGGTTTGTTTGTTTTTGCCGAATTGCTAGTCTAAATAGATTGGAATCCGGCTCATGAAAAGTGGTTTTTGATTTCATGGTAACATCGAGTTTATTCGTTTTTGGCAAATTGCTTGTCCAATCGATTGGAATCCAGTTAACGATAAGTGGTTTTTGATTTTGTGCTAAATTTGGATTTGTTTATTTTTGGTGAATTGCTAGTTTAATTTGATTGGAATTGAGCCAATGAAAGGTGGTTTTTGACTTCATGATAACTTTGAGTTTGTTCGTTTTTGGCAAATTGCTAGTCCAATCGATTGGAATCCAACTAATGATAAGTTCTTTTTGATTTTGTGATAAATTTGGATTTGTTCGTTTTTGACAAATTGCTAGTCTAATTCGATTGGAATTGAGCCAATGAAAAGTGGCTTTTGATTTCATGATATCTTCGTGTTTGTTTGTTTTGGCGAATTGCTAGTTTAATTCGATTGGAATCGTGCTAATGAAAAGTGGTTTTTGATTTCAGGATAACTTTGGCTTTGTTCATTTTTAACGAATTGCTAGTCTAATTCGATTGTAATCGAGCCAATGAAAAGTGGTTTTTGATTTCATGATAACTTCGGGTTTGTTAATTTTTAGCGAATTGCTTGTCTAATTCGATTGGAATCGAACCAATGAAAAGTTATTTTTGATTTCATGATAACTTCGTGTTTGTTTGTTTTTGCCGAATTGCTAGTCTAAATAGATTGGAATCCAGCTAATGAAAAGCGATTTTTCATTTTATGATAACTTCGGGTTTGTTCGTTTTTGACGAACTGCTAGTCTAAATCGATTGGAATCAAGCCAATGAAAAGTGGATTTTGATTTCATGATAACTTCGAGTTTGTTTGTTTTTGACGAATTGCTAGTCTAATTCGATTGGAATCGAGCCACAGAAAAGTGGATTTTGATTTCATGATAAGTTCGGGCTTGTTCATTTTTGGCAAATTGCTAGTCTAAATCGATTGGCATCGAGCTAATGAAACATAGCTTTGGATTTCATGATAACTTAGGATTTGTTCGATTTTGGCAAATTACTAGTCTAATTCGATTGGAATCGAGCCAAAGAAAACTGGTTTTTCATTTCATGGTAACTTCGAGTTTGTTCGTTTTTGTCGAATTGCTTTTCGAAATCGATTGGAATCGAGCGATTGAAAAGTGGCTTTTATTTCATGATATATTCGGGTTTGTTCATTTTGACGAATTGGTAGTCTAATTCGATTGAAATGCAGGTAATGAAAAGTGGTTTTTGATTTAACGATAACTTCAGATTTGTTCATTTTTGGCGAATTGCTAGTCTAATTTGATTGGAATTGAGCCAATAAAAAGTGGTTTTTGATTTCATGATTACTTCGGGTTTGTTCGTTTTTCGTGAATAGCTAGTCTAATTCTATTGGAATCGAGCCAATGAAAAGTAATTTTTCATTTCATGATAACTTCGGGTTTGTTCATTTTTGGCGAATTACGAGTCTAAATCGACTGGAATCAAGCCAATGAAAAGTGGTTTTTCACGTCATGATAAATTCGAGTTTATTTTTTTTAGGTGAATTGCTAGTCTAATTCGATTGGAATCTTGCTAATGAAAAGTTGTTTTTGATTTCATGATAACTTCGTGTTTGTTCGTTTTTGCCCAATTGCTAGTCTAAATAGATTGGAATCCAGCTAATGAAAAGTGATTTTTCATTTTATGATAACTTCGGGTTTGTTCATTTTTGACGAACCGCTAGTCTAAATCGATTGGAATCAAGCTAATGAAAAGTGGATTTTGATTTCATGATAACTTCGAGTTTGTTTATTTTTGACGAATTGCTAGTCTAATTCGATTGGAATCGAGCCACAGAAAAGTGGATTTTGATTTCATGATAAGTTCGGGCTTGTTCATTTTTGGCAAATTACTAGTCTAAATCGATTGGCATCGAGCTAATGAAACGTAGCTTTTGTTTTCATGATAACTTAGGGTTTGTTTGGCTTTGGCAAATTACTAGTCTAATTCGATTGGAATCGAGCCAAAGAAAAGTGGTTTTTCATTTCATGGTAACTTCGAGTTTGTTCATTTTTGTCGAATTGCTTTTCTAAATCGATTGGAATCGAGCAATTGAAAAGTGGCTTTTGATTTCATGATATATTCGGGTTTGTTCATTTAGACGAATTGTTAGTCTAATTCGATTGAAATGCAGGTAATGAAAAGTGTTGTTTGATTTCAAGATAACTTCAGATTTGTTAATTTTTGATGAATTGCTAGTCTAATTTGATTGGAATTGAGCCAATAAAAAGTGGTTTTTTATTTCATGATTACTTCGGGTTTGTTCATTTTTCGTGAATAGCTAGTCTAATTCTATTGGAATTGAGCAAATGAAAAGCAATTTTTCATTTCATGATAACTTCGGGTGTGTTCATTTTTGGCGAATTACGAGTCTAAATCGACTGGAATCAAGCCAATGAAAAGTGGTTTTTCACTTCATGATAAATTCGGGTTTGTTTTTTTAGGCGAATTGCTTGTCTAATTCGATTGGAATCTTGCTAATGAAAAGTTGTTTTTGATTTCATGATAACTTCGTGTTTGTTCGTTTTTGTCGAATTGCTAGTCTAAATAGATTGGAATCCAGCTAATGAAAAGTGATTTTTCATTTTATGATAACTTCGGGTTTGTTCGTTTTTGGCGAACTGCTAGTCTAAATCGATTGGAATCAAGCCAATGAAAAGTGGATTTTGATTTCATGATAACTTCGAGTTTGTTTGTTTTTGACGAATTGCTAGTCTAATTCGATTGGAATCGAGCCAAAGAAAAGTGGTTTTTCATTTCATTATAACTTCGAGTTTGCTCGTTTTTTGGCGAATTGCTTGTCTAAATCGATTGGAATCCAGCTAATGAAAAGTGATTTTTGATTTCATGATAACTTTGGATTTGTTCGTTTTTTACGAATTGCTAGTCTAATTTGATTGGAATCGAGCCAATGAAAGTGGTTTTTGACTTAATGATAACTTCGAGTTTGTTCATTTTTGGCGAATTGCTAGTCTAATTTGATTGAAATTAAGCCAATGAAAAGTGGCTTTTGATTTCATGATAACTTTTGGTTTGTTCATTTTGGTGAATTGCTAGTCTAATTCGATTGGAATCGAACCAATGAAAAGTTATTTTTGATTTCATTATAACTTCGGGTTTGTTCATTTTTGGCGAATTGCTAGTCTAATTCGATTGAAATCGAGCCAATGAAAAGTTGTTTTTGATTTTATGATAACTTCGGGTTTGTTCCTTTTTGGCGAATTGCAAGTCTAATTCAATTGGAATCGAGCCAATGAAAAGTGATTTTTCATTCATGATAACTTCGGGTTTGTTCGTTTTTGGCGAATTGCTAGTCTAAATCAGTTGGAATCGAGCCAATGAAAAGTGGCTTTTGATTTCATGATAACTTCTAGTTTGTCCATTTTTGGCAAATTGCTAGTCTAATTCGATTGGAATCGAGCCAAAGAAAAGCAGTTTTTGATTTCATGATAACTTCTAGTTTGTTCATTTTTGGCAAATTTCTATTCTAAATCGATTGGAATCGACCCAATGAAACGTAGCTTTTGATTTCATGATAACTAAGGGTTTGTTCGATTTTGGCGAATTGCTAGTCTAATTCGATTGGAATCGAGCCAAAGAAAAGTGGTTTTTCATTTCATGGTAACTTTGGGTTTGTTCGTTTTTGGCTTTTGATTTCTTGATATCTTCGGGTTTGTTCGTTTTAGCGAATTGGTAGTCTAATTCGATTGGAATGCAGCTAATGAAAAGTGGTTTTTGATTTAATGTTAACTTTGAATTCAATCGATTTTGGCGAATTGCTAATTGAATTGGATTGGAATTGAGCCAATGAAAAGTGGTTTTTGATTTCATGATGTCTTCGGATTTGTTCGTTTTGACGAATTGCTAGCCTAATTCGATTGGAATTGAGCCAATGAAAAGTTGTTTTTGACTTCATGTTAACTTCAAGTTTGTTCGTTTTTGCCGAATTGCTAGTGTAATCGATTGGAATTGAGCCAATGAAAAGTGTCTTTTGATTTCATGATACCTTGGGGTTTGTTCTTTTTGGCGAATTGCTAGTCTAATTCGATTGTAATCGAGCCAATTAAAAGTTGTTTTTGATTTCATGATTACTTCGGGTTTGTTTGGTTTTGGCGAATTGCTAGTCTAATTTGATTGAAATTGAGCCGATGAAAAGTGGCTTTTTATTTCATGATATCTTCTTGTTTGCTCGTTTTGGCGAATTACTAGTCTAATTCGATTGGAATCGAGCTAATGAATAGTTGTTTTTGATTTCAAGATAACTTCGGGTTTGTTCGTTTTTGAGGAATTGCTAGTCTAATTGATTGTAATCGAGCCAATTAAAAGTTGTTTTTGATTTCATAATAACTTCGGGTTTGTTCGGTTTTGGCGAATTGCTAGTCTAATTCGATTGGAATCGAGCCAATGAAAAGTGGTTTTTCATTTTTGATGATATCTTTGGGTTTGTTCATTTCTGGCAAATTCCTAGTCTAAATCGATTGGAATCGAGCCAATGAAAAGTGGATTTTGATATCATTATAACTTTGGGTTTGTTCATTTTTGGCGAATTGCTAGTCTAATTTGATTGGAATCGAACCAATGAAAAGTGGCTTTTGATTTCATGATAACTTCGAGTTTGTTCATTTTGGCGAATTGCTAGTGTAATTCGATTGGAATCGAGCCCAGAAAAAGTGGTTTTTGATTTCATGATAACTTCAGGTTTGTTCATTTTTGGCAGATTGCTAGTCTAAATCGATTAGAATTGAACCAATGAAACGTGGCTTTTGATTTCATGATAAATTTGGGTTTGTTCATTTTTGGCGAATTCCTTGTCTAATTCCATTGGAATCAAGCCAATGAAAAGTTGTTTTTGATTTCATGATAACTTCGGGTCTATTTGTTTTTGGCGAATTGTTAGTCGAAATAGATTGGAATCCAGCTAATGAAAAGTGGTTTTTGATTTCATGATAACTTCGGGTTTGTTCATTTTTGCTGAATTGCTAGTCTAATTCGACTGTAATCGAGCCAATTAAAAGTTGTTTTTGATTTCATGACAACTTCGGGTTTATTCGATTTTGGCAAATTGCTAGTCTAATTTGATTGAAATTGAACCAATGAAAAGTTGCTTTTGATTTCATGATATCTTCGAGTTTGTCCGTTTTGGCGAATTTTTAGTCTAATTCGATTGGAATCGAGCTAATGAAAAGTGGTTTTTGATTTCAGGATAATTTCGTGTTTGTTCATTTTTGGCAAATTGCTAGTCTAATTGGATTGTAATTGAGCTAATGAAAAGTGGTTTTTAATTTCATGATATCTTCGGGTTTGTTCCTTCTGGCAAATTGCTAGTCTAATTCGATTGGAATCGAGCTAATGAAAAGTGGTTTTTGATTTCATGATAACTTCGGGTTTGTTCGTTTTTGGCGAATTGCTAGTCTAATTCGATTGGAATCGAGCTAATGAAAAGTGGTTTTTGATTTCATGATAACTTCGGGTTTGTTCGTTTTTGGCGAATTGCTAGTCTAAATTGATTAGAATCCAGCCAATGAAAAGTTGATTCTGATTTCATGATAACTTTGGATTTGTTCGTTTTTGGCGAATTGCTAGTCTAATTTGATTAGAATTGAGCCAATGAAAAGTTGTTTTTGACATCATGATAACTTCGAGTTTGTTCATTTTTGGCGAATTGCTACTCTAATCGATTGGAATCCAGCTAATGAAAAGTAGTTTTTGATTTCATGATAAATTTGGATTTGTTCATTTTTAGCGAATTGCTAGTCTAATTCGATTCGAATTGAGTGAAAAGTGGTTTTTGATTTCATGATATCTTCGGGTTTCTTCATTTTGGGGAATTGCTAGTCCAATTCAATTGGAATCGGGCTAATGAAAAGTGGTTTTTGATTTCATGATAACTTCGGGTTTGTTCGCTTTTGCTTAATTGCTAGTCTAATTCGACTGTAATTGAGCCAATTAAAAGTTGTTTATGATTTCATGATAACTTCGGGTTTGTTTGGATGTGGCAAATTGCTAGTCTAATTTGATTGAAATTGAACCAATGAAAAGTGGCTTTTGATTTCATGATAACTTCGGGTTTGTCCGTTTTGGCAAATTGCTAGTCTAATTCGATTGGAATCGAGCTAATGAAAGGTGGTTTTTATTTCAGGATTACTTCGGGTTTGTTTATTTTTGGCGAATTGCTAGTCTACTTCGTTTGTAATCGAGCCAATTAAAATTTATTTATGATTTCATGGTAACTTCGGGTTTGTTCGGTTTTGGCGAATTGCTAGTCTAATTTGATTGAAATTGAGCCAATGAAAAGTGGCTTTTGATTTTTTGATAACTTCGAGTTTATCCATTTTGGCGAATTGCTAGTCCGTTTCGATTGGAATCGTGCTATTGAAAAGTGGTTTTTGATTTCATGATACCTTCGGGTTTGTTCATTTTTTGGCGAATTGCTAGGCTAATTCGATTGGGATCTAGCCAATGCAAAGTTGTTTTTGATTTCATGATAACTTAGGGTTTGTTCTTTTTTGGCGAATTGCTTGTCTAATTCGATTGGAATTGAACCAATGAAAAATGATTTTTCATTTCATAATAACTTCGACTTTGTTCGTTATTGGCGAATTGCTAGTCTAAATCGATTGGAGTCGTGCCAATGAAAAGTTGTTTTTGGTTTCATGATAACTTCAAGTTTGTTCATTTTTGGCAAATTACTAGTGTAATTCGATTGGAATCGAGCCAAAGAAAAGTGGTTTTTGATTTCATGATAACTCCGGGTTTGTTTATTTTTGGCAAATTGCTAGTGTAATTCGATTGGAATCCAGCCAATAAAAGTAGTCTTTGATTTCATGATAACTTCAGATTTGTTCGTCTTTTGATGAATTGCTAGTCTAATTTGATTGGAATTGAGCCAATGAAAAGTAGTTTTTGACTTCATGATAACTTTGAGTCGGTTTATTTTTGGCAAATTGCTAGTCTAATCGATTGGAATCCAGCTAATGAAAAGTGGTTTTTGACTTCATGATAACTTCAAGTTTGTTCATTTTTTGGTGAATTGCTAGTCTAATCGATTGGAATCCAGCTAATGAAAAGTGTTTTTTGATTTCATGATAAATTTGGATTTGTTCGTTTTTGGCAAATTAATAGTCTATTTCGATTCGAAGTAAGCCAATGAAAAGTGGTTTTTGGTTTCATGATATCTTCGGGTTTGTTCCTTCTGGCGAATTGCTAGTCTAATTCGATTGGAATCGAGCTAATGAAAAGTGGTTTTTGATTTCATGATAACTTCGGGTTTCTTCATTTTGGTGAATTGCTAGTCGAAATCAATTGGAATCAAGCCAATGAATAGTGGTTTTTGATTTCATGATAACTTCGAATTTGTTCGCTTTTGGAAAATTGCTAGTCTAAATAGATTGGAATCGATCCAATGAAATGTGGCTTTTGATTTCATGATAACTTCGGGTTTGTTCATTTTTGGTGAATTGCTAGTCTAATTTGATTGATACTGAGCCAATGAAAAGTGGCTTTTGATTTCATGATAACTTCGGGTTTGTTCATTTTTGGTGAATTGCTAGTCTAATTCAATTGGAATCGAGCTAATGAAAAGTGGTTTTTGATTTACGGATAACTTCGGATTTGTTCGTTTTTGCCCATTGCTAGTCTAATTCGATTGTAATCGAGCCAATTAAAAGTTGTTTTTGATTTCATGATAACTTTGGGTTTGTTCGATTTTAGCGAATTGCTAGTCTAATTTGATTGATACTGAGCCAATGAAAAGTGGCTTTTGATTTCATGATAACTTCGGGTTTGTCCATTTTGGCGAATTGCTAGTCTAATTCGATTGGAATCGAGCTAATGAAAAGTGGTTTTTGATTTCATGATAACTTCGGGTTTCTTCATTTTGGTGAATTGCTAGTCGAAATCGATTGGAATCAAGCCAATGAAAAGTGGTTTTTGATTTCATGATAACTTCGAATTTGTTCGCTTTTGGCAAATTGCTAGTCTAAATAGATTGGAATCGATCCAATGAAATGTGGCTTTTGATTTCATGATAACTTCGGGTTTGTTCATTTTTGGTGAATTGCTAATCTAATTCGATTGGAATCGAGCTAATGAAAAGTGGTTTTTAATTTACGAATAACTTCGGATTTGTTCGTTTTTGCCCATTGCTAGTCTAATTCGATTGTAATCGGGCCAATTAAAAGTTGTTTTTGATTTCATGATAACTTTGGGTTTGTTCGGTTTTAGCGAATTGCTAGTCTAATTTGATTGATACTGAGCCAATGAAAAGTGGCTTTTGATTTCATGATAACTTCGGGTTTCTTCATTTTGGTGAATTGCTAGTCGAAATCGATTGGAATCAAGCCAATGAAAAGTCATTTTTGATTTTATGATAACTTCGGGTTTCTTCATTTTGGTGAATTGCTAGTCGAAATCGATTGGAATCAAGCCAATGAAAAGTCATTTTTGATTTTATGATAACTTCGGTTTGTTTATTTTTAGCAAATCGCTAGTCTAAATCGATTGGAATCGAGCCAATGAAATGTGGCTTTTGATTTCATGATAACTTCGGGTTTGTTCATTTTTGGTGAATTGCTAGTCTAATTCGATTGGAATGGAGCTAATGAAAAGTGGTTTTTGATTTACGGATAACTTCGGATTTGTTCGTTTTTGCCCATTGCTAGTCTAATTCGATTGTAATCGAGCCAATTAAAAGTTGTTTTTGATTTCATGATAACTTTAGGTTTGTTCGGTTTTAGCGAATTGCTAGTCTAATTTGATTGATACTGAGCCAATGAAAAGTGGCTTTTGATTTCATGATAACTTCGGGTTTGTCCATTTTGGCGAATTGCTAGTCTAATTTGATTGGAATCGAGCTAATGAAAAGTGGCTTTTGATTTTATAATAACTTTCGGTTTGTTCATTTTTGGCGAATTGCTAGTCTAATTCGAATGGAATCGAGCGAAAGAAAAGTGGTTTTTGATTTTATGATAACTTCGGTTTGTTTATTTTTAGCAAATCGCTAGTCTAAATCGATTGGAATCGAGCCAATGAAATGTGGCTTTTGATTTCATGATAACTTAGGGTTTGTTTGGTATTGGCAAATTGGTAGTCTAATTTGATTGGAATCAAGCCAAAGAAAAGTGGTTTTTCATTTCATGGTAACTTCAGGTTTGTTCATTTTTGGCTAATTACTTTTCTAAATCGATTGGAATCGAGCAATTGAAAAGTGGCTTTTGATTTCATGATATCTTTGGGTTTGTTCGTTTTGACGAATTGGTTGTCCAATTTGATTGGAATGCATCTAACGAAAAGTAGTTTTTGATATAATGATAACTTCAGATTTGTTCATTTTTGGCGAATTGCTAGTCTAATTTGATTGGAATTGAGCTAATGAAAAGTGGTTTTTGATTTCATGATATCTTCGGGTTTGTTCCTTTTGGCGAATTGCAATTCTAATTCGATTGGAATCGAGCTAATGAAAAGTGGTCTTTGATTTCATGATAACTTCGGGTTTGTTCATTTTTAGCAAATTGCTTGTCTAAGTCGATTGTAATCCAGCCAATTAAAAGTTATTTTTGATTTCATGATAACTTCGGGTTTATTCGATTTTGGCGAATTGCAAGTCTAATTTGATTGAAATTGAGCCAATGAAGAGTGGCTTTTGATTTCATGATATCTTCGGGTTTGTTCGTTTTGGCGAATTGCCAGTCTAATTCGATTAGAATCGAGCTAATAAAAAGTGGCTTTTGATTTCACAATAACTTCGGGTTTGTTCGTTTTTGGCGAATTGCTAGTCTAATTTGATTGTAATCGAGCCAACTAAAAGTTATTTTTGATTTTATGATAACTTTGGGTTTCTTCGATTTGGCGAATTGCTAGTCTAATTTGATTGAAATTGAGCCAATGAAAAGTGGCTTTTGATTTCATGATAACTTCGGGTTTGTCCATTTTGGCGAATTGCTAGTCTAATTCGATTGGAATCAAGCTAATGAAAAGTGACTTTTGATTTTATGATAACTTCGGGTTTGTTCATTTTTGGCGAATTGCTCGTCTAATTTGATTGGAATCAAGCCAAAGAAAAGTGGATTTTGATTTCATAATAACTTCAGGTTTGTTCATTTTTTACAAATTGCTAGTCTAAATCGATTGGAATCGAGCCAATGAAGTGTGGCTTTTGATTTCATGATAACTTAGGGTTTGTTTGGTTTTGGCGAATTGGTAGTCTAATTCGATTGGAATCGAGCCAAAGAAAATGGTTTTTCATTTCATGGTAACTTTGGGTTTGTTCATTTTTGGAGAATTGCTAGTCTAATTCGATTGTAATTGAGCCAATTAAAAGTTGCTTTTGATTTCATGATAACTTTGGGTTTGTTCGGTTTTGGCGAATTGCTAGTCTAATTCGATTGGAATCGAGCCAAAGAAAAGTGGTTTTTCATTTCATGGTCACTTCGGGTTTGTTCGTTTTTATCGAATTGCTAGTCTAATTCGATTGGAATCAAGCCAAAGAAAAGTGGTTTTTCATTTCATGGTACTTCGGGTTTGTTCATTTTTATCGAATTGCTTTTCTAAATCGATTGGAATCGAGCAATTGAAAAGTGGCTTTTGATTTCATGATATCTTCGGGTTTGTTCGACTTGGCGAATTGGCAGTTTAATTCGATTGGAATGCAGCTGATGAAAAGTGGTTTTTGATTTAAAGATAACTTCGGATTTCTTCATTTTTGGCAAATTGCTAGTCTAATTTGATTGAATTGAGCCAATAAAAAGTGGTTTTTTATTTCATGATTACTTCGGGCTTGCTCATTTTTCGCGAATTACTAGTCTAATTCGATTGGAATCGAGTCAATGAAAAGCGATTTTTCATTTCATGATAACTTCAGGTTTTTTCATTTTTGGCGAATTGCGACTCTAAATCGACTGGAATCGAGCAAATGAAAAGTGGTTTTTCATTTTATGATAAATTCTGGTTTGTTCTTTTTGACGAATTGTTAGTCTAATTCTATTGGAATCAAGCTAATGAAAAGTGGTTTTTGATTTCATGATAACTTCGGGTTTGTTCGTTTTTGGTGAATTGCTAGTCTAAATAGATTGGAATCCAGCTAATGAAAAGTGGTTTTTGATTCCATGATAACTTCGGGTTTGATCATTTTTGGCGAATTGCTAGTCTAAATCGATTGGAATCGAGCCAATGAAAAGTGGTATTTCATTTCCTGATAACTTCGGGTTTGTTCGTTTTTGTCGAATTGCTAGTCTAAATAGATTGGAATCCAGCTAATGAAAAGTGGTTTTTGATTTCATGATAACTTTCGATTTGATCGTTTTTAGCGAATTGCTAGTCTAAATCGATTGGAATCGAGCCAATGAAAAGTGGTATTTCATTTCATGATAACTTCGGGTTTGTTTGTTTTTACCGAATTGCTAGTCTAAATTGATAGGAATCGAGCTAATGAAAAGTGGCTTTTGATTTCATGATAACTTCGAGTTTTTCATTTTTGGTGAATTGCTAGTCTAATTTGATTGGGATTGAGCCAATGAAAAGTGGTTTTTCACTTCATGATAATTTCGAGTTTGTTCATTTTTGGCGAATTGCTAGTCGAAACGATTGGAATCCAGCGAATGAAAAGTGGTTTTTGATATAATGATAAATTTCGATTTGTTCATTTTTGGCGAATTGCTAGACTACTTCGATTGGAATTGAGCCAATGAAAAGTGGTTTTTGATTTAATGATATCTTCGGGTTTGTTCGCTTTGGTGAATTGCTAGCCTAATTCAATTGGAATCGAGCTAATGAAAAGGGGTTTTTGACTTCATGATAACTTCGTGTTTGTTCTTTTTTGGCGAATTGCTAGTCTAATTCGATTGTAATCGAGCCAATTAAAAGTTGTTTTTGATTTCATGACAACTTCGGGTTTGTTCGATTTTGACGAATTGTTAGTCTAATTTGATTAAAATTGAGCTAATGAATATTGGCTTTGGATCTCATGATAACTCCGGGTTTGTCCATTTTGGCGAATTGCTAGTCTAATTCGATTGGAATCGAGCAAATAAAAAGTTGTTTTTGATTTCATGACAACTTCGGGTTTGTTCGATTTTGACGAATTGTTAGTCTAATTTGATTGAAATTGAGCTAATGAATATTGGCTTTGGATCTCATGATAACTCCGGGTTTGTCCATTTTGGCGAATTGCTAGTCTAATTCGATTGGAATCGAGCCAATAAAAAGTTGTTTTTGATTTCATGATAACTTCGGTTTGTTCTTTTTTGGCGAATTGCTAGTCTAATTCGATTGGAATCGAACCAATGAAAAGTGATTTTTCATTTCATGATAACTCGGGTTTGTTCGTTTGTGGCGAATTGCTAGTCTAAATCGATTGGAATCGAGCCAATGAAAAGTGGCTTTTGATTTCATGATAACTTTGCGTTTGTTCGTTTTTGGCGATTTGCTAGTCTAATTCGATTGGAATCGAGCCAAAGGAAAGTGGTTTTTGATTTCACGATAACTTCGGGTTTGTTCATTTTTCGCAAATTACTAGTCTAAATTGATTAGAATCAAGCTAATGAAACGTGGCTTTTGATTTCATGATAACTTGGGGCTTTTTCGGTTTTGGCGAATTGCTAGTCTAATTCGATTGGAATCGAGCCAAAGAAAAGTTGTTTTTCATTTCATGGTAACTTCGGGTTTATTCGTTTTTGGCGAATTGCTTTTCTAAATCGATTGGAATAGAGCAATTGAAAAGTGACCTTTGATTTCAGGATATCTTCGGGTTTGTTCATTTTGACGAATTGGTAGTCTAATTCGATTGGAATGCAGCTAATGAAAAGTGGTTTTTAATTTAATGATAAGTCCGGATTCGTTTGTTTTTGGCGAATTGCTAGTCTAAATTGGTTGGAATTAACCCAATGAAAAGTGGTTTTTGATTTCATGGTAACTTCGGGTTTGTTGATTTTTCACGAATTGCTTGTCTAATTCGATTGGAATCGAGCCAATGAAAAGCGGTTTTCATTTCATGATAACTTCGGGTTTGTTCATTTTGGCGAATTGCCAGTCTAAATCGACTAGAATCGAGCAAACAAAAAGTGGTTTTTCATTTCATGACAAATTCGGGTTTGTTCTTTTTAGCAAATTGCTAGTCTAATTTGATTGGAATCTAGCTAATGAAAAGTGGTTTTTTATTTCATGATAACTTTGGGTTTGTTCATTTTTGGCGAATTGCTAGTCTAATTCCATTGGAATCAGGCCAATGAAAAGCTGTTTTTGATTTCATGATAACATCTGATCTGTTCATTTTTGGCGAATTGCTAGTCTAATTGATTGGAATCCAGTGAATGAAAAGTGGTTTTTAATTTCATGATAACTACGGGTTTGATCCTTTTTGGCGAATTGTTAGTCTAAATCGATTGGAATCGAGCCAAAAAAAGTAGTATTTCAATTCATGATAACTTCGGATTTGTTCATTTTTTGCGAATTCCTAGTCTAAATTGATTGGAATCCAGCTAATGAAAAGTGATTTTTGATTTCATGATAACTTCTGGTTTGATCGTTTTTGGCGAATTGCTAGTCTGATTCGATTGGAATCGAGCCAATGAAAAGTGGTTTTTCATTTCATGATAACTTCGAATTTGTTCATTTTTGGCAAATTGCTAGTCTAAATTGATTGGAATCGAGCCAATGAAAAGCAACATTTGATTTCATGATAACTTTGGGTTTTTCATTTTTGGGGAATTGCAAGTCTAATTCGATTGGAATCGAGCCAAAGAAAAGTGGGTTTTCGTTTCATTATAACTTCGGGTTTGTTCGTTTGGCGAATTGCTAGTCTAAATCGATTGGAATCCAGCTATTGAAAAATTGTTTTTGATTTCATGATAACTTCGGGTTTGTTCCTTTTTGGAGAATCGCTAGTCTAATTCGATTGGAATCGAGCCAATAAAAAGTGGTTTTTGATTCCATGATAACTTCGGGTTTGCTCTTTTTTGGCGAATTGCAAGTCTAATTCCAATTGAATCTGGCCAATGAAAAGTGGTTTTTCATTTCATGATAACATCGGGTTTGTTCATTTTTGGTGAATTGCGAGTCTAAATCGAGTGGAATCGAGCCAATGAAAAGTGGTTTTTCATTTCATGATAAATTCTGGTTTGTTCTTTTTGATGAATTGCTAGCCTAATTCATTTGGAATCTAGCTAACGAAAAGTGGTTTTTGATTTCATGATAACTTCAGGTTTGTTCATTTTTAGGAAATTGGCAGTCTAATTCCATTGGAATCGAGCTAATGAAAAGTTGTTTTTAATTTCATGGTAACTTCGAGTCTGTTCGTTTTTGGCGAATTGCTAGTCTAATTCGATTGGAATCGAGCCAATGAAAAGTGGTTTTTGATTTCATGATAAGTTCGAGTTTGTTCTTTTTTGGCGAATTGCTAGTCTAATTCGATTGGAATCTAGCAAATAAAAAGTGGTTTTTGATTTCATGATAGGTTAGGGTTTGTTCTTTTTTGGCGAATTGATAGTCTAATTCGATTGGAATCTAGCCAATGAAAAGTGATTTTTCATTTCATGATAACTTCGATTTTATTCATTTTTGGCGAATTGCTAGTCTAAATCAATTGAAATCGAGCCAAGGAAAAGTGGCTTTTGATTTCATGATAACTTCGGGTTTGTTCGTTTTTGGCGAATCGCTAGTCTAATTCGATTGGAATCTGGCTAATGAAAAGTGGTTTTGATTTCTTGATAACTTCGGGTTTGTTCTTTTTTGGCGAATTACTAGTCTAATTCCACTGGAATCGAGCCAATGAAAAGTTGTTTTTGATTTCATGATAACCTCAGGTTTGTTTATTTTTGGCGAATTGCTCGTCTAATTCGATTGGAATCGAGCGAATAAAAAGTGGTATTTGATTTCATGATAACTTCGGATTTGTACTTTTTCGGGGAATTGCTAGTCTAATTCGATTGGAATCGAGCCAATAAAAAGTGGTATTTGATTTCAAGATAACTTCGGGTTTGTTCTTTTTTGGCGAATTGCTAGTCTAATTCGATTGGTATCTGGCTAATGAAAAGTCATTTTTTCTTCATGATAACTTCGGGTTTGTTCGTTTTTGGCGCATTGCTAGTCTAAATCGATTGGAATCCAACTAATGAAAAGTGGTTTTTGATATCATGACAATTTCGGGTTTGATCATTTTTGACGAATTGCTAGTCTAATTCGATTGGAATCGAGCCAATGAAAAGTGGTTTTTGATTTCATGATAACTTCGGGTTTGTTCGTTTTTGGCGAATTGCTAGTCTAATTCGATTGGAATCGAGCCAATGAAAAGTTGTTTTTGATTTCATGAAAACTTCGTGTTTGTTCGTCTTTGGGGAATTGCTAGTCAAAATTGATTGGAATCGACCCAAAGAATAGTGGTTTTTAATTTCATGATAACTTCGGGTTTGTTCATTTTTAGCAAACTGCTAGCCTAAATCGATTGGAATCGAGCCAATGAAACATGGTTTTTAATTTCCTGATAACTTTGGGTTTGTTCATTTTTGACGAATTGCTAGTCTAATTCGATTGAAAACGAGCCACTAAAAAGTAGTTTTTGAGTTAATGATAACTTCGGGCTTTTTTTTTTTGGCGAATTGCTAGTCTAATTCGATTGGAATCTAGCTAATGAAAAGTGGTTCTTGATTTCATGATAACTTCGGGTTTGTTCGTTTTTGGCGAACTGCTAGTCTAAATAGATGGGAATCTAGCTAATGAAAAGTAGTTTTTAATTTCATCATAACTTCGGGTTTGTTCGTTTTTCGCGAATTGCTAGTCTAATTCGATTGGAATCGAGCCAATGAAAAGCTGCTTTTCATTTCATGAGAAATTTGGGTTTTTTCATCTTTGGCGAATTGCGAGTCTAAATCGACTGGAATCGATCAAATGAAATGTGGTTTTTATTTTCATGACAAATTCGGGTTTGTTCTTTTTAGCGAATTGCTAGTCTAATTCGATTGGAATCTAGCTAATGAAAAGTGGTTTTTGATTTCATGATAACTTCGGGCTTGTTCTTTTTGACGAATTGATAGTCTAAATAGATTGGAATCCAGCAAATGAAAAGTGGTGTTTGATTTCATGATAACTTAGGGTTTGATCGATTTTGGTGAATTGCTAGTCTAAATCGATTGGAATCGAGCTAATGAAAAGTGGTATTTCATTTCATGATAACTTTGGTTTTGTTTGTTTTTGGGGAATTGCTAGTCTAAATAGATTGGAATCCAGCTAATGAAAAGTGCTTTTTGATTTCATGATAACTTCGGGGTTGTTCATTTTTCGCGAATTGCTAGTCTAATTCGATTGGAATCGAGCCAATGAAAAGTGGTTTTTGATTTCATGATAACTTCAGATTTGTTCATAATTCGATTGGAATCGAGCCAATGAAAAGTGGTTTTTGATTTCATGATAACTTCGGGTTTGTTCATTTTTCACAAATTGGTAGTCTAATTTGATTGGAATCGAGCCAATGAAAAGTGATTTTTGATTTCATGATAACTTCAGATTTGTTCATTTTTCGCGAATTGCTCGTCTAATTCTATTGGAATCGAGCCAATGAAAAGTGGTTTTTGATTTCATGATAACTTCGGGTTTTTTCATTTTTGGCGAATTACGAGTCTAAATCGACTGGAATCGATCAAATGAAATGTGGTTTTTCATTTCATGATAAATTCGGGTTTGTTCTTTTTGGAGAATTGCTAGTCTAATTTGATTGGAATCTATATTGGAATCTAGCTAATGAAAAGTGATTTTTAATTTCATGATAACTTCGGGTTTGTTCTTTTTGACGAATTACTAGTCTAAATAGATTGGAATCCAGCAAATGAAAAGTGATTTTTGATTTCATGATAACTTCGGGTTTGATCATTTTTGGAGAATTGCTAGTCTAAATCGATTGGAATTGAGACAATGAAAGTGGTATTTCATTTCCTGTTAACTTTGGGTTTGTTTGTTTTTGGAGAATTGCTAGTCTAAATAGATTGGAATCCAGCTAATGAAAAGTGGTTTTTAATTTCATGATAACTTCGGGATTGTTCATTTTTCGTGAACTACTATCTAATTCGATTGGAATCAAGTCAATGAAAAGTGGTTTTTGATTTCATGATAACTTTGGGTTTGTTCGTTTTTGGCGAATTGCTAGTCTAATTCGATTGGAATCTAGCTAATGAAAAGTGGTTTTTGATTTCATGATAACTTTGGGTTTGTTCGTTTTTGGCGAATTGCTAGTCTAATTCGATTGGAATTGAGCCAATGAAAAGTGGCTTTTCATTTCATGATGAATTCGTATTTGTTCGTTTTGGCGAATTGCTAGTCTAATTCGATTGGAATCTAGCTAATGAAAAGTGGTTTTTGATTTCCTGATAACTTTGAGTCTGTTTGTTTTTGGCGAATTTCTAGTCTAATTCCATCGTAATCGAGCCAATGAAAAGTTGTTTTTGATTTCATGATAACTTCGGGTTTGTTCATTTTTGGCAAATTGCTAGTCTAATTCGACTGGAATCGAGCCACTAAAACGTGGTTTTTGAGTTCATGATGACTTCGGGTTCGTTTATTTTTGGCAAATTGCTAGTCTAATTCGATTGGAATAGAGCCACTAAAATGTGGTTTTTGAGTTCATGATAACTTCGGGTTTGTTTTTTTTTGGCGAATTGCTAGTCTAATTCGATTGGAATCTAGCTAATGAAAAGTGGTTCTTGATTTCATGATAACTTCGGGTTTGTTCTTTTTTGGCGAATTGCTAGTCTAAATAGATTGGAATCCAGCTAATGAAAAGTTGTTTTTGATTTCATCATAACTTCGGGTTTGTTCGTTTTTTGCTAGTCTAATTCGATTGGAATCGAGCCAACGAAAAGCGATTTTTCATTTCATGATAACTTCGGGTTTTTTCATTTTTGGTGAATTGCGAGTTTAAATCGACTGGAATCGATCGAATGAAATGTGGTTTTTCATTTCATGATAAATTCAGGTTTGTTCTTTTTTGCGAATTGCTAGTCTAATTCGATTTGAATCTAGCTAATGAAAAGTGGTTTTTGATTTCTTGATAACTACGGGCTTGTTCTTTTTTGACGAATTACTAGTCTAAATAGATTGGAATCTAGCAAATGAAAAGTGGTTTTTGATTTCATGATAACTTCGGAGTTGATTGTTTTTGGCGAATTGCTAGTCTAAATCTATTGGAATCGAGACAATGAAAAGTGGTATTTCATTTCCTGAGAACTTTGGGTTTGTTCGTTTTTGGAGAATTGCCAGTCTAAATAGATTGGAATCCAGCTAATGAAAAGTGGTTTTTAATTTCATGATAACTTCGGGATTGTTCATTTTTCGTGAACTGCTAGTCTAATTCGATTGGAATCAAGCCAATGAAAAGTTGTTTTTGATTTCATGATAACTTCGGGTTTGTTCGTTGTTGGGGAATTGCTATTCTAATTCGATTGGAATCGAGCCAATGAAAAGTGGTTTTTCATTTCATAATGAATTCGTATTTGTTCGTTTTGGCGAATTGCTAGTCTAATTCGATTGGAATCTAGCTAATGAAAAGTGGTTTTTGATTTCCTGATAACTTTGAGTCTGTTCGTTTTTGGCGAATTGCTAGTCTAATTCCATCGTAATCGAGCCAATGAAAAGTTGTTTCTGATTTGTGATAACTTCGGGTTTGTTCATTTTTGGCGAATTGCTAGTCTAATTCGATTGGAATCGAGCCACTAAAAAGTGGTTTTTGAGTTCATGATAACTTCGGGTTTGTTTTTTTTTTTGGCGAATTTCTAGTCTAATTCGATTGGAATCTCGCTAATGAAAAGTGGTTCTTGATTTCATGATAACTTCGGGTTTGTTCTTTTTTGGCGAATTACGAGTCTAAATAGATTGGAATCCAACTAATGAAAAGTTGTAATACCCCGAACTTCACGTTCTACATTTGGCCAATATGATTCATGCATTTCATGCTAATTACATTGTCATTTGTATCAATTTCCTGTTTGCCTTCTCTTAAAATGATGCATTTGAACATCAAGGCTTTAAAATCTTTACATGATGATAACCTTCGACTCTTCGATTTAGGTGGTGAGTTTTATAATGAGCTATGATAGAAAGTTAGATTAACTAAATGTTGGAGATTGGCTTGGTAAGTAATGTAATATTTGAAAGGCCGAAAATTTGTATCAACGAAGGTTCAAGCTTTCCATTCAGCTAATCGAGGTCACCTTAAACCCTAGATAGGTAATTCACATATTTGGGACATGAGGGATGAAGTGACATTATCACAACGTAATAATATATGTCTGATACGACATTATAAATATTGAGGTGCGAATTGTTGAAATCGGTTGGGAATCGAGTAAGAAATTAAATGAACAGTTGAGGAATTAGATCTATAAAGTACTTTGGGATCTTAATGCAAGTGAAATAGATTGTAAGTACATCAAAATAAACGAATGACACTTGATTTATACCTGCAAGGATAGAGGTAAAATCAGAATTTAATCAAAGGAGACAACACCTACTTAACATGTGACGACTTGCCACTTTAACCTCTAATTCCTTCAACCTTAAGCCTCCAACACGTCCTATAAGTCCTTAGAACTTTACACAAGATATTTATAACTCTTCTAAGTCACATATGGCTCCATTTGGTGCAAGGGAGAAGTCAAAGTTGGCTGCAAGAAGCCACCTCCTACTTGGACAGCTCTTCACTTTAATATATAATTGCTTCAACCTTAAGGCATAAATCTCGTGTCTAATCCCCAAGGACTTAATATAGGATGAATATATATCTTAAATATCATAAATGGACACAAAAATAATGGTAGAAAAGTCAAGTATTGCAGCCAAGATGACAGCTCCAGCTTAGTGACTCACCTTGATTGCTTGAGGTGGCTGCAGCCCATGATATTTTTAATCCTTAAGTAATATGCACGACTTCAACTATTTAAAGACCACTCATTTACCTCCTAGATAATATATTAACTCCCTGAACTCGTTCCTAAGTGATTCCAAGTGAAAGAGGGTGAAACAGTCAAAGAGAAACAGAAACAAGAAGCTGGAATTTCTGAACAGCCTTGTTACTCCACAGTTTTGAGGTTTGTTTCTATTATTTCTTAAGGGGTTTATGATTTCTTGAACACCTGAACTTGTTTTTGATTAAGTTGGAGTGTTGTTAATGATGTTATGATGCATAAATAGGGGTAATTAATGGCAAGAATTTGAAAGAAATTAATCTGGACAGAGATGAGGAATTGCTGGATTGAGTGATTTATACCTTGATTTTGGGATGATACTTAGTGTTTAACTTATATATATCAATACGAACGTTTTTATATGTAAGTAGGGAGTGTAGAAATGATTTTAATGGCCTAGAATTCTGTTGGTATCATAATAATAAAATGGAAACCGAAAACAGTCAAAGGGAAAAACTGCCTGATTTTGTGTAGTGGAAAATGGACTGTTTTTGAAGCTTCAAATACTTCATTTGTCACAATGTTATGATCTGATTATCTTCGCATATATGTTATAGGTGTGTGGTAAAAGTTTGGGAACCGTTAAATGTAGGTAAGGACATGAAAAAGAATTTGAAAAATGAATGGACGGTGATGGAAACCTAGAAAACAGATTCTGTCCATTTGAGTATTTAATGTGATTTCAACATTTAGATGTCCCCTAATGAACTCTTGGGCCTAGAAAATATATCCTAAGGAATACTAGGTTGTTGAAAACAATTGGATGACGTTGACGTTCATAATTGGACTCGAGAGACAGCAAGACTTATTGGATTAGTTTGTAATGCCATCGGTAACTTGAAATAATGATTTTGTCTAAATTATTTTGGCATGAATGGATGTATTTTGGGATTGTGTGTGTTAAGATTATTAAATGGAGGATTTTATTTAATATTAGATGATAATACAGGCGACTTTTCGACGTTGAGCGAAAAAGGGAATTGATACACACTCCATAGGAGCTTACACACATAAAGGTGAAAGGTAAGTGAAAATCCATTTGCAACTACGATGCAAGAACCTAGTATACGTGACATAGTAATGTTGAAATATCTACATAACTTTGTTAAGAGGCTTATAGCACATCATATGGTGGTTACGATCATTGAGTATGAGATTGCGTAACCTATTGACATCGATTTTCATTTATGAGCATTTTCATATGCATGCACGACAGGTAACATGGTTGAAAATACTGCATGCAAAATATGATTTCAAAGTGAGTTTCATTATAAATGTTTTATTGACCACTACTAGGGCACCGAGGCATGTGAGGCATGCTTATGTGATATGTTTGGCATTGCGGGTGTTACTTCCTGGGTGATTGCAAAGGTATATAGGGGATGGGCCTTTGGTGATCATGGGAGGGCGGACCACTCGACTTTGCCCTTGTTATGATTATTGGCGCTGCCGGGTGGGAGACTTCTTAGGTGATTATAGTGGTAGTCAGGGATGGGCCTCTAGTGGTCACGAGAGGATGGTCCACTTGTCGGTGTCGATTTCATACTGGCCATTTGATTATTGATATTGATATTATGCAGAGCTCTATCCGGTGCATAGTAGGTGGGTCAAGGGCCCAATGAAATGAAAGATTTCAAGTGAAATGATTTCTAGTCGACTTTGACGAATATTGAAATATGATACTTTTTATTATGATATTTAAAGTAAATGGCATGGTGTCATATTTCGTTACTACTCATGTTGAGGACATACATGATTTTGCTTACTAAGCATTGGCTTATGTAGTTCTTGCATTGTAGGTGAACATGGAACTACATAGAGAGCATGGCTAGCTATGGAGCTCCTACAGGATTCCAGAGTTCGATGTATATGGATGATGACCTGTAGGGTTATTTTGTAGGCTGCCATCTGTTGGGTTATATTTTGGAATCCTATATAGTGTACTTTTGAAATGCCCTGTAGACATGTTTATAAGCTCTGAATATATATGTTGGATTATGGCAATATGATTTTGGGTTTCGATATATTATATGATCGTGTCACAGGTGATTAGAAGTTAACAAACTCAAAATATATATATATATGTAAAATTCTATGTCTAGGTTGTGTATAGATATCAATATTAATTTGGGGGTGTGACAAAAGTGGTTTTTGATTTCATCATAACTTCGGGTTTGTTCGTTTTTTTGCGAATTGCTAGTCTAATTCGATTGAAATCGAGCCAATGAAAAGCGGTTTTTAATTTTATGATAACTTCGGGTTTTTTCATTTTTGGCGAATTGTGAGTTTAAATCGACTGGAATCGATCAAATGAAATGTGGTTTTTCATTTCATTATAAATTCGGGTTTGTTCTTTTTGACGAATTGCTAGTCTAATTCGATTGGAATCTAGCTAATGAAAAGTGGTATTTGATTTCTTGATAACTTTAGGCTTGTTCTTTTTGACGAATTACTAGTCTAAATAGATTGGAATCCAGCAAAAGAAAAGTGATTTTTGATTTCATGATAACTTCGGGGTTGATCATTTTTCGCGAATTGCTAGTCTAAATCGATTGGAATCGAGCCAATGAAAAGTGGTATTTCATTTCATGATAACTTCGGGTTTGTTCATTTTTGGTGAATTGCTAGTCTTAATAGATTGGAATCCAGCCAATGAAAAGTGGTTTTTGATTTCATGATAACTTAGGGTTTGTCTGTTTTTGGAGAATTTCTAGTCTAAATAGATTGGAATCCGGCTAATGAAAAGTGGTTTTTGATTTCATGATAACATCGGGATTGTTCATTTTTCATGAATTGCTAGTCTAATTCGAGTGGAATCGAGCCAATGAAAAGTGGTTTTTGATTTCCTGATAACTTCGGGTTTGTTCGTTCTCGGCGAATTTCTAGTCTAATTCGATTGGAATCGAGCCAATGAAAAGTGGTTTTTCATTTCATGATGAATTCGTATTTGTTCGTTTTGGCGAATTGCTAGTCGAATTCGATTGGAATCTATCTAATGGAAAGTAGTTTTTGATTTCCTGATAACTTCGAGTCTGTTCGTTTTTTGCGAATTGCTAGTCTAATTCCATTGTAATCGAGCCAATGAAAAGTTGTTTTTGACTTCATGATAACTCCGGGTTTGTTCATTTTTGGAGACTTGCTAGTCTAATTCCATTGAAATCGAGCCACTAAAAGTTGTTTTTGAGTTCATGATAACTTCGGGTTTGTTTTCCTTTGGCAAATTGCTAGTCTAATTCGATTGGAATCTAGCTAATGAAAAGTGGTTCTTGATTTCGTGATAACTTCGGGTTTGTCCGTTTTTGGCGAATTGCTATTCTAATTCGATTGGAATCTAGCTAATGGAAAGTGGTTATTGATTGCATGATAACTTCGGGCTTGTTCTTTTTGACGAATTGCTAGTCTAAATATATTGGAATCCAGCAAATGAAAAGTGGTTTTTGATTTCATGATAACTTCGGGTTTGATCATTTTTGGCGAATTGCTAGTCTATTTCATTGGAATCTAGATAATGAAAAGTGGTTCTTGATTTCATGATAACTTCAGGTTTGTTCGTTTTTGGCGAATTGCTAGTCTAAATAGATTGGAATCCAGCTAGTGAAAAGTAGTTATTGATTTCATCATAACTTCGGGTTTGTTCATTTTTCGCGAATTGCTAGTCTAATTCGATTGGAATCGAGCCAATGAAAAGTGGTTTTTGATTTAATGTTAACTTCGGGTTTGTTCGTTTTTCGCGAATCGCTAGTCTAATTCGATTGGAATCGAGCCGATAAAAAGTAGTTTTTGATTTCATGATAACTTCTGGTTTTTTTCATTTTCGGCGAATTACGAGTCTAAATCGACTGGAATCGGTCAAATGAAATGTGGTTTTTCTTATCATGATAAATTCGGGTTTGTTCTTTTTAGCGAATTGCTAGTCTAATTCGATTGGAATCTAGCTAATGAAAAGTGGTTTCTGATTTCATGATAACTTCGGGTTCGTTCTTTTTGACGAATTGCTAGTCTAAATAGATTGGAATCCAGCAAATGAAAAGTGGTTTCTGATTTCATGATAACTTCGGGTTTGATCGTTTTTTGGCGAATTCATAGTCTTAATCGATTGGAATCGAGACAATGAAAAGCTGTATTTCATTCATGATAACTTCGGGTTTGTTCATTTTTGGAGAATTTCTAGTCCAAATAGATTGGAATCCAGCTAATGAAAAGTGGTGTTTGATTTCATTATAACTTCGGGATTCTTCATTTTTCGTGAATGGCTAGTCTAATTCGATTGGAATCAAGCCAATGAAAAGTGTTTTTTTGATTTCATGATAACTTCGGGTTCGATCCTTTTTGGCGAATTGCTAGTCTAATTCGATTGGAATCGAACCAATGAAAAGTGGTTTTTCATTTCATGATGAATTCCTATTTGTTCGTTTTGGCGAATTGCTAGTCTAATTCGATTGGAATCTAGCTAATGAAAAGTGGTTTTTGATTTCCTGAAAACTTCGAGTCTGTTCGTTTTTGACGAATTGCTAGTCTAATTCCATTGTAATCGACCTAATGAAAAGTTGTTTTTGATTTCATGATAACTTCGGGTTTGTTCATTTTTGGCGAATTGCTAGTCTAATTCGATTGGAATCTAGCTAATGAAAAGTGGTTCTTGATTTCACGATAACTTCGGGTTTGTTCGTTTTTGGCGAATTGCTAGTCTAAATAGATTGGAATTCGGCTAATGAAAAGTGGTTTTTGATTTCATCATAACTTCGGGTTTATTCGTTTTTCGCGAATTGCTAGTCTAATTCGATTGGAATCGAGCGAATGAAAAGCTGTTTTTCATTTCAAGATAACTTAGGGTTTTTTCATTTTTGGTGAATTGCGAGTCTAAATCGACGAAATTGATCAAATGAAATGTGATTTTTCATTTCACGATAAATTCGGCTTTGTTATTTTTGGCGAATTGCTAGTCTAATTCGATTGGAATCTAGCTAATGAAAAGTGGTTTTTGATTTCTTGATAACTTCGGGTTTGTTCTTTTTGACGAATTGCTAGTCTAAATAGATTGGAATCTAGCAAATGAAAAGTGCTTTTTGATTTCATGATAATTTTGGGTTTGATCATTTTTGGCGAATTGCTAGTCTAAATCGATTGGAATCGAGCTAATGAAAAGTGGTATTTCATTTCATGATAACTTCGGGTTATTCATTTTTGGGGAATTGCTAGTCTAAATAGATTGGAATCCAGCTAATGAAAAGTGGTTTTTGATTTCATGATAACTTCGGGATTGTTCATTTTTCGCGAATTGCTAGTCTAATTCGAATGGAATCAAGCCAATGAAAAGTGGTTTTTGATTTCATGATAACTTCGGGTTTGTTCGTTTTTCGTGAATTGCTTGTCTAATTCGGTTGGAATCGAGGCAATGAAAAGTTTTTTTTTGATTTCATGATAACTTCGGGTTTTTTTTCATTTTTGGCGAATTGCGAGTCTAAATCGACTGGAATCGATCAAATGAAATGTCGTTTTTCATTTCATGATAAATCCGGGTTTGTTCTTTTTGGCGAATTGCTAGTCTGATTCGATTGGAATCTCGCTATTAAAAAGTGGTTTTTAATTTCATGATAACTTCGGGTTTGTTCTTTTTGATGAATTGCTAGTCTAAATAGATTGGAATCAAGCAAATGAAAAGTGGTTTTTGATTTCATGATAACTTCGGGTTTGATCGTTTTTGGAGAATTGCTAGTCTAAATCGATTGGAATCGAAACAATGAAAAGTGGCATTTCATTTCATGATAACTTCGGGTTTGTTTGTTTTTGGAGAATTGCTAGTCTAAATAGATTGGAATCCAGCTAATGAAAAGTGGTTTTTGATTTCATGATAACTTCGGGATTGTTCATTTATCGTGAATTGCTAGTCCAACTCGATTGGAATCGAGCCGATGAAAAGTGATTTTTGATTTCATGATAACTTCAGGTTTGTTTGTTTTTAGCGAATTGCTAGTCTAATTCGATTGGAATCGAGCAAATGAAAAGTGGTTTTTCATTTCATGATGAATTCGTATTTGTTCGTTTTAGTGAATTGCTAGTCTAATTCGATTGGAATCTAACTAATGTAAAAGTGATTTTTGATTTCCTGATAACTTCGTGTCTGTTCGTTTTTGACGAATTGCTAGTCTAATTCCATTGTAATCGAGCCAATGAAAAGTTGTTTTTCACTTCATGATAACATCGAGTTTGTTCATTTTTGGCGAATTGCTAGTCTAATTCGATTGGAATCGAGCCACTAAAAAGTGGTTTTTGAGTTCATGATAACTTCGGGTTTGTTTTCCTTTGGCGAATTGCTAGTCTAATTCGATTGGAATCGAGCCACTAAAAAGTGGTTTTTGAGTTCATGATAACTTCGGGTTTGTTTTCCTTTGGCGAATTGCTAGTCTAATTCGGTTGGAATCTGGCTAATGAAAAGTGGTTCTTGATTCCATGATAGCTTCGGGTTTGTTCGTTTTTGGCGAATTGCTAGTCTAATTCGATTGGAATCTAGCTAATGAAAAGTGGTTTTTGATTGCATGATAACTTCGGGCTTGTTCTTTTTGATGAATTGCTAGTCTAAATAGATTGGAATCCAGCAAATGAAAAGTGGTTTTTGATTCCATGATAACGTCGGGTTTGATCATTTTTGGCTAATTGCTAGTCTATTTCGATTGGAATCTAGATAAAAAGTGGTTCTTGATTTCATGATAACTTCGGGTTTGTTCGTTTTTGGCGAATTGCTAGTCTAAATAGATTGGAATCCATCTAGTTAAAAGTGGTTATTGATTTCATCATAACTTCGGGTTTGTTTGTTTTTCGCGAATTGCTAGTCTAATTCGATTGGAATCGAGCCAATGAAAAGTGGTTTTTGATTTAATGATAAGTTCGGGTTTGTACGTTTTTCGGGAATCGCTAGTCTAAATAGATTGGAATCGAGCCGATGAAAAGTGGTTTTTGATTTCATGATAACTCCGGGTATTTTTTTCATTTTTGACGAATTACGAGTCTAAATCGACTGGAATCGATCAAATGAAACGTGGTTTTTCTTATCATGATAAATTCGGCTTCGTTCTTTTTAGCGAATTCCTAGTCTAATTCGATTAGAATCTAGCTAATGAAAAGTGGTTTTTGATTTCATGATAACTTCGGGTTTGTTCTTTTTGACGAATTGCTAGTCTAAATAGATTGGAATCCAGCAAATGAAAAGTGGTTTTTGATTTCATGATAACTTCGGGTTTGGTTGTTTTTGGCGAATTCCTTGTCTTAATCAATTGGAATCGAGACAATGAAAAGCTGTATTTCATTTCATGATAATTTTGGGTTTGTTCGTTTTTGGAGAATTCCTAGTCCAAATAGATTGGAATCCAGCTAATGAAAAGTGGTTTTTGATTTCATGATAACTTCGGGATTGTTCATTTTTCGTGAATGGCTAGTCTAATTCGAATGGAATCGAGCCAATGAAAAGTGTTTTTTTGATTTCATGATAACTTCGGGTTTGTTCGTTTTTGGCGAATTCTAGTCTAATTCGATTGAAATCGAGCCAATGAAAAGTGATTTTTCATTTCATGATGAATTCCTGTTTGTTCGTTTTGGCGAATTGCTAGTCTAATTCGATTGGAATCTAGCTAATGAAAAGTGGTTTTTGATTTCCTGATAACTTCGAGTCTGTTCGTTTTTTGAGAATTGCTAGTCTAATTCCATTGTAATCGACCTAATGAAAAGTTTTTTTTTATTTCATGATAACTTCGGGTTTGTTCATTTTTGGTGAATTGCTAGTCTAATTCGATTGGAATCGAGCCACTAAAAAGTGGTTTTTGAGTTCATGATAACTTCGGGTTTGTTTTTTTTTTTTGGTGAATTGCTAGTCTAATTAGATTGGAATCTTGATAATGAAAAGTGGTTCTTAATTTCATGATAACTTCGGGTTTGTTCGTTTTTGGTGAATTGCTAGTCTAAATAGATTGGAATCCGGCTAATGCAAAGTGGTTTTTGATTTCATCATAACTTCGGGTTTGTTCGTTTTTCGCGAATTGCTAGTCTAATTCGATTGGAATCAAACGAATGAAAAGCGGTTTTTCATTTCAAGATAACTTAGGGTTTTTTCATTTTTGGCGAATTGCGAGTCTAAATCGACTGGAATTGATCAAATGAAATGTGATTTTTCATTTCATGATAAATTCGGGTTTGTTCTTTTTGGCGAATTGCTAGTCTAATTCGATTGGAATCTAGCTAATGAAACATGGTTTTTGATTTCATGATAACTTTGGGCTTGTTCTTTTTGACGAATTGCTAGTCTAAATAGATTGGAATCTAGCAAATGAAAAGTGGTTTTTGATTTCATGATTACTTCGGGTTTGATCGTTTTTGGCGAATTGTTAGTCCAAATCGATTAGAATCGAGACAACGAAAAGTGGTATTTCATTTCATGATAACTTCGGGTTTGTTCGTTTTTGGAGAATTACTTATCTATATAGATTGGAATCCAGCTAATGAAAAGTGGTTTTTGCTTTCATGAAAACTTCGGGATTGTTAATTTTTCGTGAATTGCTAGTCTAATTCGATTGGAATCGAGCCAATGAAAAGAGGTTTTTGATTTCGTGATCACTTCGGTTTTGTTCGTTTTTGGCGAATTGCTAGTCTAATTCGATTGGAAACGAGCCAACGAAGAGTGGTTTTTCATTTCATGATGAATTCATATTTGTTCGTTTTGGCGAATTGCTAGTCGAATTCGATTGGAATCTAGCTAATGAAAAGTGATTTTTGATTTCCTGGTTACTTCTAGTATGTTCATTTTTGGCGAATTGCTAGTCTAATTACATTGTAATCAAGCCAATGAAAAGTTGTTTTTGATTTCATGATAACTTCGGATTTGATCATTTTTGGCGAATTGCTAGTCTAATTCGATTGGAATCGAGCCACTAAAAAGTGGTTTTTTAGTTCATGATAACTTCGGGTTTGTGTTTTTTTTTGGCGAATTGCTAGTCTAATTAGGTTGGAATCTAGATAATGAAAAGTGGTTCTTGATTTCAGGATAACTTCGGGTTTTTTCGTTTTTGCGAATTGCTATTCTAAATAGATTGGAATCCAGCTAATGAAAAGTGGTTTTTGACTTCATCATAACTTAGGGTTTGTTCGTTTTTCGTGAATTGCTAGTCTAATTCGATGGGAATCGAGCCAATGAAAATTGGTTTTTGATTTCATGATAACTTCGGGTTTGTTCGTTTTTCACGAATTGCTAGTCTAATTAGATTGGAATCGAGGCAATGAAAAGTGGTTTTTCATTTCATGATGAATTCGTATTTGTTCGTTTTGGCGAATTGCTAGTCTAATTCGATTGGAATCTGCCTAATGAAAAGTGGTTTTTGATTTCCTGATAACTTCGAGTAAATTCGTTTTTGGCGAATTGCTAGTCTAATTCCATTGTAATTGAGCCAATGAAAAGTTATTTTTGATTTCATGATAATTTCGGGTTTGTTCATTTTTGGCGAATTGCTAGTCTAATTCGATTGGAATCAAGCCACTAAAAAGTGGTTTTTGAGTTCATAATAACTTCGGGTTTGTTTTCCTTTGGCGAATTGCTAGTCTAATTCGATTTGAATCTAGCTAATTAAAAGTGGTTCTTGATTTCATGATAACTTCGGGTTTGTTCATTTTTGGCGAATTGCTAGTCTAAATAGATTGGAATCTAGCTAATGAAAAGTGTTTTTTGATGTCATCATAACTTCGGGTTTGTTCTTTTTCCCGAATTCTAGTCTAATTCGATTGGAATCGATCCAATGAAAAGCGGTTTTTCATTTCATGATAACTTTGGGTTTTTCATTTTTGGCGAATTGCGAGTCTAAATCGACTGGAATCGATCAAATGAAATGTGGTTTTTCATTTCATGATAAATTCGGGTTTGTTCTTTTTGTCGAATTGCTAGTCTAATTCGATTGGAATCTAGCTAATGAAAAGTGATTTTTGATTTCATGATAACTTCGAGCTTGTTCTTTTTGACAAATTGATAGTCTAAATAGATAGGAATCCAGCAAATGAAAAGTGGTTTTTGATTTCATGATAACTTCGGGGTTGATCGTTTTTCGCGAATTGCTAGTCTAAATCGATTGGCATCGAGATAACGAAAAGTGGTATTTCATTTCATGATAACTTCGGGTTTGTTCATTTTTGGAGAATTACTCGTCTAAATAGATTGGAATCCAGCTAATGAAAAGTGGTTTTTGCTTTCATGATAACTTCGGGATTGTTAATTTTTCGTGAATTGCTAGTCTAATTCGATTGGAATCGAGCCAACGAAAAGTGGTTTTTGATTTCGTGATAACTTCGGTTTTGTTCGTTTTTGGCGAATTGCTAGGCTAATTCGATTGGAAACGAGCCAACGAAGAGTGGTTTTTCATTTCATGATGAATTCGTATTTGTTCATTTTGGCGAATTGCTAGTCGAATTCGATTGGAATCTAGCTAATGAAAAGTGGTTTTTGATTTCTTGATAAATTCGGGTTTTTTCTTTTTACCGAATTGCTAGTCTAATTCGATTGGAATCTTGTTAACGAAAAGTGGTTTTTGATTTCATGTTAATTTCGGGTTTGTTCTTTTTGACGAATTGCTAGTCTAAATAGATTGGAATCCAGCAAATGAAAAGTGGTTTTTGATTTCAAGATAACTTCGGGTTTGATCGTTTTTGGCGAATTGCTAGTCTAAATCGATTGGAATCGAGACAATGAAAAGTCGTATTTCATTTCATGATAACTTCGGGTTTGTTCATTTTTGGAGAATTGCTCGTCTAAATAGATTGGAATGCAGCTAATGAAAAGTGGTTTTCGATTTCATGATAACTTTGGGAATGTTCATTTTTCGTAAATTGCTAGTCTAATTCGATTAGAATCAAGCCAATGAAAAGTGGTTTTTGATTTCCTGATAACTTCGGGTTTATTCGTTTTTGGCGAATTGCTAGTCTAATTCGATTGGAACCGAGCCAATGAAAAGTGGTTTTTCATTTCATGATGAATTCTTATTTGTTCGTTTTGATGAATTGCTAGTCTAATTCGATTGGAATCTAGCTAATGAAAAGTGGTTTTTGATTTCCTGATAACTTCGAGTCTGTTCGTTTTTCGCGAATTGCTAGTCTAATTCGATTGGAATCTAGCTAATGAAAAGTGGTTTTTGATTTCCTGATAGCTTCGAGTTTGTTCGTTTTTGGCGAATTGCTAGTCTAATTCGATTGGAATCGAGCCACTAAAAAGTGGTTCTTGAGTTCATGATAACTTCGGGTTTTTTTTTTTTTTTGAAGAATTGCTAGTCTAATTTGATTGGAGTCTAGATAATGAAAAGTGGTTCTTGATTTCATGATAACTTCGAGTTTGTTCGTTTTTTGCGAATTGCTAGTCTAAATATATTGGAATCTAGCAAATGAAAAGTGATTTTTGATTTCATCATAACTTCGGGGTTCTTCATTTTTTCGCGAATTGCTAGTCTAATTCGATTGGAATCGAGCCATCGAAAAGCGGTTTTTCATTTCATGATAACTTTGGGTTTTTTTCATTTTTGGCGAATTGTGTGTCTATATCAACTGGAATCGATCAAATGAAATGTGGTTTTTCATTTCATGATAAATTCAGGTTTGTTCTTTTTGGCGAATTACTTGTCTGATTCGATTGGAATCTAGCTAATGAAATGTGGTTTTTGATTTAATTATAACTTCGGGCTTGTTCTTTTTGACGAATTGCTAGTCTAAATAGATTGGAATCCAGCAAACGAAAAGGGGTTTTTGATTTCATGATAACTTCGGGTTTGATCATTTTTGGCGAATTGCTAGTCTAAATCGATTGGAATCGAGCCAATGAAAAGTGGTATTTCATTTCATGATAACTTCGGGTTTGTTCGTTTTTGGTGAATTACTAGTCTAAATAGATTGGAATCCGACTAATTAAAAGTGGTTTTTGATTTCATGACAACTTCGGGATTGTTCAGTTTTCATGAATTGCTAGTGTAATTCGATTGGAATCGAGGCAATGAAAAGTGGTTTTTGATTTCATGATAACTTCGGGTTTGTTCATTTTTCGCGAATTGCTAGTCTAATTCGATTGGAATCGAGCCAATGAAAAGTGGTTTTTGATTTGATGATAGCTTCGGGTTTGTTCGTTTTTCGCGGATCGCTAGTCTAATTCGATTGGAATCGAGCCAACGAAAAGTGGTTTTTGATTTCATGATAACTTCGGGTTTTTTTTCATTTTTGGCGAATTATGAGTCTAAATCAACTGGAATCGATCAAATGAAATGTGGTTTATCTTATCATGATAAATTCGGGTTTGTTCTTTTTAGGGAATTGCTAGTCTAATTCGATTGGAATCTAGCTAATGAAAAGTGGTTTTTGATTTCATGATTACTTTGAATTTCTTCGTTTTTGGCGAAATGCTAGTATAATTCGATTGGAATCGAGCCAATGAAAAGTGGTTTTTCATTTTGATGATAACTTCGAGTTTGTTCGTTTTTGGCGAATTGCTAGTCAAATTCGATTGGAATCTAGCCAAACAAAAGTGGTTTTTCATTTCATTATAACTTCGGGTTTGTTCATTTTCGGCGAATCGCTAGTCTAAATCGATTGGAATCGAGCCAATGAAAAGTGACTTTTGATTTCATGATAACTTCGGGTTTGTTCATTTTTTGCGCTAGTCTAATTCGATTTGAATCTAGCCAATGAAAAGTGGTTTTTCATTTCATGATAACTTCAAGTTTGTTCATTTTTAGCGAATTGCTAGTTTAAATCAATTGGAATCGAGCCAATGAAAAGTGACTTTTGATTTCATGATAACTTCGGGTTTGTTCATTTTTTGCGCTAGTCTAATTCGATTTGAATCTAGCCAATGAAAAGTGGTTTTTCATTTCATGATAACTTCGGGTTTGTTCGATTTTGGCAAATTGCTAGTCAAAATCGATTGGAATCGAGACAATGAAATGTGGTTTTTCATTTCATGATAACTTCGGGTTTGTTCGTTTTTGGCGAATTTCTGGTCTAAATTGATTGGGATCGAGCCAATGAAAAGTGGTTTTTAATTTCATGATAACTTTGGGTTTGTTCATTTTGGCGAATTAGTAGTCTAATTCGATTCGAATCCAGCTAATGAAAAGTGGTTTTTGATTTCATGATAACTTCGAATTTCTTCATTTTTGTCAAATTACTAGTCTAATTCGATTGGAATCGGGCCAAAGAAGAGTGGTTTTTCATTTCATGATAACTTCAAGTTTGTTCATTTTTAGCGAATTGCTAGTTTAAATCAATTGGAATCGAGCCAATGAAAAGAGGTTTTTCATTTCATGATAACTTCAAGTTTGTTCATTTTTAGCGAATTGCTAGTTTAAATCAATTGGAATCGAGCCAATGAAAAGTGACTTTCGATTTCATGATAATTTCGGGTTCATTCATTTTTGACGAATGGCAAGTCTAATTCGATTGGAATCGAGCAAAAGAAAAGTGGTTTTTAATTTCATGATAATTTCGAGTTTGTTCATTTTTGGCGAGTTCCTAGTCTAAATCGATTGGAATTGAACCAATGAAAAGTGGCTTTTGATTTCACGATAACTTCGGGTTTGTTCTTTTTTGGCGAATTGTTAGTCTAATTCGATTGAAATCGAGCCAAAGAAAAGAGGTTTTTCATTTCATGATAACTTCTCGGATTTGTTCGTTTTTGGCGAATTGCTAGTCTAAAATGATTGGAATCGAGCCAATGAAAAGTGATTTTTCATTTCGTGATAACTTCGGGTTTGTTCTTTTCTGGCGAGTTGCTAGTCTAATCGATTGGAATTGAGCCAATGAAAAGTGGTCTTTCATTTCATGATAACTTCGGGTTAGTTCATTTTTGGCCAATTGCTAATCTAAATCGATTGGAATTAAGCTAATGAAAAGTGAATTTCGATTTCATGATAACTTAGGGTTTGTTGATTTTTTCGAATTGCTAGTCTAATTCGATTGGAATCGAGCCAATGAAAAGTGGTTTTTCATTTCATGATAACTCCGGGATTGTTCGATTTTGGCGAATTGCTAGTCTAAATCGATTAGAATCGAGCAAATGAAATGTGGCTTTTGATTTCACGATAACTTCGGGTTCGTTCTTTTGGCGAATTGTTAGTCTAATTCGATTGAAATCGAGCCAAAAAAAAGTGGTTTTTCATTTCACGTTAACTTCAAGTTTTTTAATTTTTGGCGAATTGCTAGTCTAATTTGATAGGAATTGAGCCAATGAAAAGTGCTTTTTGATTTCATGATAACTTCGTGTTCGTTCGTTTTTGGCGAATTGCTAGTCTAATTCGATTGGAATCGAGCCAAAGAAAAGCGGTTTTTCGTTTCAAGATTACTTCGGGTTTGTTCATTTTTTACGAATTGCTAGTCTAAATCAATTGGAATCGAGCAAATGAAAAGTTGCTTTTGATTTCATGATAACTTCGAGTTTGTTCCTTTTTGGCGAATTGTTAGTCTAAGTCGATCGGAATCGAGCCAATGAAAAGTAATTTTTCATTTCACGATATCTTTAGGTTTGTTCGTTTTTGGCGAATTGCTAGTCTAAAACGATTGGAATCGAGCAAATGATAAGTGGCTTTTAATTTCATGATAACTTCAAGTTTTTTTGTTTTTGGCCAATTGCTAGTCTAATTCGATTGGAATTGAGCCATTAAAAAGTGGTTTTTCATTTCATGATAACTTCAGGTTTATTCGTTTTTAACGAATTGCCAGTCTAAAACGATTGGAATCGAGCCAATGAAAAGTGGTTTTTCATTTCGTGATAGCTTCGGGTTTGTTCATTTTTGGCGAATTGCTAGTCTAATTTGATTGGAATTAAGCCAATGAAAATTGGTTCTTCATTCCATGATATCTTCGGGTTTGTTCGTTTTTGGCGAATTGCTAGTCTAAATCGATTGAAATCGAGAAAGTGAAAAGTGGTTCTTCATTTCATGATAACTTTGGCTTTGTTTGTTTCATGCGAATTGCTAGTCTAAATCGATTGGAATTGAGCCAATGAAAAGTGGCTTTTGATTTCATGATAACTACGGGTTTGTTCATTTTTGGCGAATTGCTAGCCTAATTTAATTGGAATCGAGCCAATGAGAAGTGGTTTTTGGTTTCATGACAACTTCAGGTTTGCTCGATTTTGGAGAATTGTTAGTCTAATTCGATTGGAATCGAGACAATGAAAAGTGGTTTTTCATTTCATGATAACTTTGAGATTGTTCTTTTTTTGGCGAATTTCTAGTCTAAATCGATTGGAATCGAGCAAATGAAAAGTTGGCTTTTGATTTCACGATAACTTCCGGTTTGTTCTTTTTTGGCGAATTGTTAGTCTAATTCGATTGAAATCGAGCCAAAGAAAAGTGGTTTTTCATTTCATGATAACTTCTCGGGTTTGTTCATTTTTGGTGAATTGCTAGTCTAAAACGATTGGTATCGAGCCAATGAAAAGTGATTTTTCATTCCATGATAACTTCGGGTTTGTTCGCTTTTGGCAAATTGCTAGTCTAAATCGATAGGAATCGAGGGAATGAAAAGTGACTTTTGATTTCATGATAACTTCGAGTTTGTTCATTTTTTGCGAATTGCTAGTCTAATTCGATTGGAATCGAGCCAATGAAAAGTGGTTTTTCATTTCATGATAACTTCGGGTTTGTTCGTTTTTGGCGAGTTGCTAGTCTAATCGATTGGAATCGAGCCAATGAAAAGTGGTTTTTCGTTTCTTGATAACTTCGGGTTTGTTGATTTTTAGCCAATTGCTAGTCTAATCGATTGGAATCGAGCCAATGAAAAGTTGTTTTTCGTTTCTTGATAACTTCGGGTTTGTTCATTTTTGGCCAATTGCTAGTCTAATCGATTGGAATCGAGCCAATGAAAAGTGTTTTTTCGTTTCTTGATAACTTCGGGTTTGTTCATTTTTGGCCAATTGCTAATCTAAATCAATTGGAATTGAGCCAATGAAAAGTGACTTTTGATTTCATGATAACTTCGGATTTGTTCATTTTTTGCAAATTGCTAGTCTAATTCGATTGGAATCGAGCCAATGAAAAGTGATTTTTCATTTCATGATAACTCCGGGATTGTTCGATTTTGGTGAATTGCTAGCCTAAATCGATTGGAATCGAGCAAATGAAAAGTGGCTTTTGATTTCATGATAACTTCGGGTTTGTTCTTTTTTGGCGAATTGTTAGTGTAATTTCGATTGAAATCGAGCCAAAGAAAAGTGGATTTTCATTTCACGTTAACTTCAGGTTTTTTAATTTTTGGCGAATTGCTAGTCTAATTTGATAGGAATTGAGCCAATGAAAAGTGCCTTTTGATTTCATGGTAACTTCGTGTACGTTCATTTTGACGAATTGTTAGTCTAATTCGGTTGGAATAGAGCCAAAGAAAAGTGGTTTTTCGTTCCAAGATTACTTTGGGTTTGTTCATTTTTGACGAATTGCTAGTCTCAATTGATTGGAATCAAGCAAATGAAAAGTGGCTTTTCATTTCATGATAACTTCGGGTTTGTTCTTTTTTGGTGAATTGTTAGTCTATGTCGATTGGAATTGAGCTAATGAAAAGTGGTATTTCATTTTACGATAACTTCGGGTTTGTTCCTTTTTGGCGAATTGCTAGTCTAAAATGATTGGAATCGAGCAAATGATAAGTGGCTTTTAATTTCATGATAACTTCGAGTTTGTTTGTTTTTGACGAATTGCTAGTCTAAATCGATAGGAATCGAGCGAATGAAAAGTGACTTTTGATTCGTGATAACTTCGGGGTTTGTTCATTTTTTGTGAATTGCTAGTCTAATTCGATTCGAATCGAGTCATTGAAAAGCAGTTTTTCATTTCATGATAACTTCGGGTTTATTCGATTTTGGCGAATTGCTAGTCTAAATCGATTGGAATCGAGACAATGAAAAGTGGTTTTTCATTTCATGATAACATAGGGTTTGTTCATTTTTGGCGAATTGCTAGTCTAAATCGATTGGAATCGAGCTAATGAAAAGTGGTTTTTGATTTTAGGACAACTTCGGGCTTGTTCATTTTTGGCGAATTACGAGTCTAATTTGATTGGAATTGAGCCAATGAAAAGTGGTTTTTCATTCCATGATATCTTCGGGTTTGTTCATTTTTGCCGAATTGCTAGTCTAAATCGATTGGAATCGAGCCAAAGAAAAGTGGTTTTCAATTTCATGATAATTTCGAGTTGGTTCATTTTTGGAGAGTTGCTAGTCTAAATTGATTGGAACCGAGCCAATGAAAAGTGGCTTTTGATTTTAGGATATCTCCGGGTTTGTTCGTTTTGGCGAATTGGTAGTCTAATTCGATTCGAATTCAGCTAATGAAAAGTGGTATTTCATTTTACGATAACTTCGGGTTTGTTCGTTTTTGGCGAATTGCTAGTCTAAATCGATTGGAATCGAGCCAAGGAAAAGTGGTTTTTCATTTCATGATAACTTCGAATTTCTTCATTTTTGGCGAATTACTAGTCTAATTCGATTGGAATCGAGCCAAGGAAAAGTGGTTTTTCATTTCATGATAACTTTGGGTTTGTTCATTTTTAGCGAATTGCTAGTCTAATTCGATTGGAATCGAGACAATGAAAAGTGACTTTCGATTTCATGATAACTTCAGGTTTTTTCATTTTTTACAAATTGCCAGTCTAATTCGATTCTAATCGAGCCAATGAAAAGTGGTTTTTCATTTCATGATAACTTCGGGCTTGTTTATTTTTGGCGAATTGTTAGTCTAAAATGATTGGAATCGAGCAAATGAAAAGTGGCTTTTGATATCACGATAACTTCGAGTTTGTTCATTTTTGGCGAATTGCTAGTCCAAAACGATTGGAATCGAGCTAATGAAAAGTGGTTTCTGATTTCATGATAACTCGAATTGCTAGTCTAAATCGATTGGAATCGAGCTAATGAAAAGTGGTTTCTGATTTCATGATAACTCGAATTGCTAGTCTAAATCGATTGGAATCGAGCTAATGAAAAGTGGTTTCTGATTTCATGATAACTCGAATTGCTAGTCTAAATCGATTGGAATCGAGCTAATGAAAAGTGGTTTTTCATTTCATGATAACTTCGGGTTTGTTCATTTTTGGCGAATTGCTAGTCTAATTCGATTGGAATTGAGACAATGAAAAGTGACTTTCGATTTCATGATAACTTCGGGTTTTTTTCATTTTTTACGAATTGCCAGTCTAATTAGATTCGAATCAAGCCAATGAAAAGTGGTTTTTCATTTCATGATAACTTCGGGTTTGTTCGTTTTTGGCGAATTGCTAGTCCAAAACGATTGGAATCGAGCAAATGAAAAGTGGCTTTTGATTTCATGATAACTTCGAGTTTGTTCATTTTTTGCGAATTGCTAGTCTAATTCGATTGGAATCGAGCCAATGAAAAATGGTTTTTCATTTCATGATAACTTCGGGTTTGTTCGTTTTTAGAGAGTCGTTAGTCTAATTGATTGGAATCGAGCTAATGAAAAGTGGTTTCTGATTTCGTGATAACTTCGGGTTTGTTTGTTTTAGGCGAATTGCTAGTCTAATTCGATTGGAATCTAGCCAATGAAAAGTCATTTTTGATTTCATGACAACTTCGGGTTTGCTCATTTTTTGCGAATTGCTAATCTAATTCGATTGGAATCGTGCCAAAGAAAAGTGGTTTTTCATTTCATGATAACTTTGGGTTTTTTCATTTTTTGTCGAATTGCTAGTCTAAATTGATTGGAATCGAGCCAAAGAAAAGTGGTTTTTCATTCCATGATAACTTCGGGTTTGTTCGTTTTGGCGAATTGCTAGTCTGATTTGATTGGAATCGAGCTAATGAAAAGTGGTTTCTGATTTCATGATAACTTCGGGTTTGTTCGTTTTAGGCGAATTGCTAGTCCAATTCGATTGGAATCAAGCCAATGAAAATTGGGTTTTAATTTCATGATAACTTCAGGTTTGTTCATTTTTGGCGAATTGCTAGTCTAATTCGATTGGAATCGAGCCAAGGAGAAGTGGTTTTTCATTTCATGATAACTTCGGGTTTGCTCATTTTTGGCGAATTGCTAGTCTAAATCATTTGGAATCGAGCCAAAAAAAAAGTTGTTTTTTATTCCATGATAACATCGGGTTTGTTCGTTTTTGGCGAATTGCTAGTCTAATTAGATTTTAATTGAGCCAGTGAAAAGTTGTTTTTGATTTCATGATAACTTTAGATTTGGTCATTTTTTGCGAATTGGTAATCCAATTTGATTGGAATTGAGCCAATAAAAAGTTGTTTTTGATTTCATTATAACTTCGGGTTTGATAATTTTTGGCGAATTCCTAATCTAATTTGACTTAAATTGTGCCAATGAAAAGTGGCTTTTCATTTCATGATAACTTTGGGTTTGTTCATTTCTAGCGAGTTGCTAGTCTAAATCGATTGGAATCGAGCCAAAGAAAAGTGGTTTTTCATTTGAAGATAACTTCGGGTTTGTTCGTTTTGCCGAATTGCTAATCTAAATCGATTGGAATTGAGCAATTGAAAAGTGGCTTTTGATTTCATGATAACTTCGAGTTTGTTCTTTTTTGGCACATTGTTAGTCTAAGTCGATCGGAATCGAGCCAATGAAAAGTAATTTTTCATTTCACGATAGCTTTGGGTTTGTTCGTTTTTGGTGAATTGCTAGTCTAAAACGATTGGAATCGAGCAAATGATAAGTGGCTTTTAACTTCAAGTTTGTTTGTTTTTGGCCAATTGCTAGTCTAATTCGATTGGAATTGAGCCAATAAAAAGTGGTTTTTCATTTCATGATAACTTCAGGTTTATTCGTTTTTAACTAATTGCCAGTCTAAAATGATTGGAATCGAGCCAATGAAAAGTGGTTTTTCATTTCGTGATAACTTCGGGTTTGTTCATTTTTGGCGAATTGCTAGTCTAATTTGATTGGAATTAAGCCAATGAAAAGTGGTTCTTCATTCCATGATATCTTTGGGTTTGTTCGTTTTTGGCTAATTGCTAGTCTAAATTGATTGGAATTGAGAAAGTGAAAAGTGGTTTTTCATTTCATGATAACTTCGGCTTTGTTCGTTTCATGCGAATTGCTAGTCTAAATCGATTGGAATTGAGCCAATGAAATGTGGCTTTTGATTTCATGATAACTACGGGTTTGTTCGTTTTTGGCGAATTGCTAGTCTAGTTTAATTGGAATCGAGCCAATGAGAAGTGGTTTTTGGTTTCATGACAACTTCAGGTTTGTTCGATTTTGGAGAATTGTTAGTCTAATTCGATTGGAATCGAGACAATGAAAAGTGGTTTTTCACTTCATGATAACTCTGAGATTGTTCTTTTTTGGCGAATTTCTAGTCTAAATCGATTGGAATCGAGCAAATGAAAAGTTGGCTTTTGATTTCACGATAACTTTCGGTTTGTTCTTTTTTGGCGAATTGTTAGTCTAATTCGATTGAAATCGAGCCAAAGAAAAGTGGTTTTTCATTTCATGATAACTTCTCGGGTTTGTTCATTTTTGGTGAACTGCTAGTCTAAAACGATTGGTAGCGAGCCAATGAAAAGTGATTTTTCATTACATGATAACTTCGGGTTTGTTCGCTTTTGGCAAATTGCTAGTTTAAATTGATAGGAATCGAGGGAATGAAAAGTGACTTTTGATTTCATGATAACTTCGGGTTTGTTCATTTTTTGCGAATTGCTAGTCTAATTCGATTGGAATCGAGCCAATGAAAAGTGGTTTTTCATTTCATGATAACTTCGGGTTTGTTCGTTTTTGGCGAGTTGCTAGTCTAATCGATTGGAATCGAGCCAATGAAAAGTGGTTTTTCGTTTCTTGATAACTTCGGGTTTGTTCATTTTTAGCCAATTGCTAGTCTAATCGATTGGAATCGAGCCAATGAAAAGTGGTTTTTCGTTTCTTGATAACTTCGGGTTTGTTCATTTTTGGCCAATTGCTAGTCTAATCGATTGGAATCGAGCCAATGAAAAGTGGTTTTTCGTTTCTTGATAACTTCGGGTTTGTTCATTTTTGGCCAATTGCTAGTCTAATCGATTGGAATCGAGCCAATGAAAAGTGGTTTTTCGTTTCTTGATAACTTCGGGTTTGTTGATTTTTAGCCAATTGCTAGTCTAATCGATTGGAATCGAGCCAATGAAAAGTGGTTTTTCGTTTCTTGATAACTTCGGGTTTGTTCATTTTTGGCCAATTGCTAGTCTAATCGATTGGAATCGAGCCAATGAAAAGTGGTTTTTCGTTTCTTGATAACTTCGGGTTTGTTCATTTTTGGCCAATTGCTAATCTAAATCAATTGGAATTGAGCCAATGAAAAGTGACTTTTGATTTCATGATAACTTCGGATTTGTTCATTTTTTGCAAATTGCTAGTCCAATTCGATTGGAATCGAGCCAATGAAAAGTGATTTTTCATTTCATGATAACTTCGGGATTGTTCGATTTTGGTGAATTGCTAGCCTAAATCGATTGGAATCGAGCAAATGAAAAGTGGCTTTTGATTTCATGATAACTTCGGGTTTGTTCTTTTTTGGCGAATTGTTAGTGTAATTTCGATTGAAATCGAGCCAAAGAAAAGTGGTTTTTCATTTCACGTTAACTTCAGGTTTTTTAATTTTTGGCGAATTGCTAGTCTAATTTGATAGGAATTGAGCCAATGAAAAGTGCTTTTTGATTTCATGATAACTTCGTGTACGTTCATTTTGACGAATTGTTAGTCTAATTCGGTGGGAATAGAGCCAAAGAAAAGTGGTTTTTCGTTCCAAGATTACTTTGGGTTTGTTCATTTTTGACGAATTGCTAGTCTCAATTGATTGGAATCAAGCAAATGAAAAGTGGCTTTTCATTTCATGATAACTTCGGGTTTGTTCTTTTTTGGTGAATTGTTAGTCTAAGTCGATTGGAATTGAGCTAATGAAAAGTGGTATTTCATTTTACGATAACTTCGGGTTTGTTCCTTTTTGGCGAATTGCAAGTCTAAAACGATTGGAATCGAGCAAATGATAAGTGGCTTTTAATTTCATGATAACTTCGAGTTTGTTTATTTTTGGTGAATTGCTAGTCTAAATCGATAGGAATCGAGCGAATGAAAAGTGACTTTTGATTCGTGATAACTTCGGGTTCGTTCATTTTTTTTGAATTGCTAGTCTAATTCGATTCGAATCGAGTCATTGAAAAGTAGTTTTTCATTTCATGATAACTTCGGGTTTATTCGATTTTGGCGAATTGCTAGTCTAAATCGATTGGAATCGAGACAATGAAAAGTGGTTTTTCATTTCATGATAACGTAGGGTTTGTTCATTTTTGGCGAATTCCTAGTCTAAATCGATTGGAATCGAGCTAATGAAAAGTGGTTTTTGATTTTAGGACAACTTCGGGTTTGTTTATTTTTGGCGAATTACTAGTCTAATTTGTTTGGAATTGAGCCAATGAAAAGTGGTTTTTCATTCCATGATATCTTCGGGTTTGTTCATTTTTGCCAAATTGCTCGTCTAAATCGATTGGAATCGAGCCAAAGAAAAGTGGTTTTGAATTTCATGATAAGTTCGAGTTGGTTCGTTTTTGGCGAGTTGCTAGTCTAAATTGATTGGAATCGAGCCAATGAAAAGTGGCTTTTGATTTTAGGATATCTCCGGGTTTGTTCGTTTTGGCGAATTGGTAGTCTAATTCGATTCGAATTCAGCTAATGAAAAGTGGTTTTAGATTTCATGATAACTTCGAATTTCTTCATTTTTGGCGAATTACTAGCCTAATTCGATTGGAATCGAGCCAGGGAAAAGTGGTTTTTCATTTCATGATAACTTTGGGTTTGTTCATTTTTGGCGAATTGCTAGTCTAATTCGATTGGAATCGAGACAATGAAAAGTGACTTTTGATTTCATGATAACTTCAGGTTTTTTCATTTTTTACGAATTGCCAGTCTAATTCGATTCGAATCGAGCCAATGAAAAGTGGTTTTTCATTTCATGATAACTTCGGGCTTGTTCATTTTTGGCGAATTGTTAGTCTAAAACGATTGGAATCGAGCAAATGAAAAGTGGCTTTTGATTTCAAGATAACTTCGAGTTTGTTCATTTTTGGCGAATTGCTAGTCTAATTCGATTGGAATCGAGCCAATGAAAAATGGTTTTTCATTTCATGATAACTTCGGGTTTGTTCATTTTTAGAGAGTCGCAAGTCTAATGGATTGGAATCGAGCTAATGAAAAGTGGTTTTTGATTTCGTGATAACTTCGGGTTTGTTTGTTTTAGGCGAATTGCTAGTCTAATTCGATTGGAATCTAGCCAACGAAAAGTCGTTTTTGATTTCATGACAACTTCGGGTTTGTTCATTTTTTGCGAATTGCTAATCTAATTCGATTGGAATCGTGCCAAAGAAAAGTGGTTTTTCATTTCATGATAACTTTGGGTTTTTTCATTTTTGCCGAATTGCTAGTCTAAAATGATTGGAATCGAGCCAAAGAAAAGTGGTTTTTCATTCCATGATAGCTTCGGGTTTGTTCGTTTTGGCAAATTGCTAATCTAATTTGATTGGAATCGAGCTAATGAAAAGTGGTTTCTGATTTCATGATAACTTCGGGTTTGTTCATTTTAGGTGAATTGCTAGTCCAATTCGATTGGAATCAAGCCAATGAAAATTGGGTTTTGATTTCATGATAACTTCAGGTTTGTTCATTTTTGACGAATTGCTAGTCTAATTCGACTGGAATCGAGCCAAGGAGAAGTGGTTTTTCATTTCATGATAACTTCGGGTTTGCTCATTTTTGGCGAATTGCTAGTCTAAATCATTTGGAATCGAGCCATAGAAAAGTGGTTTTTTATTCCATGATAACTTCGGGTTTGTTCGTTTTTGGCGAATTGCTAGTCTAATTAGATTTTAATTGAGCGAGTGAAAAGTTGTTTTTGATTTTATGATAACTTCAGATTTGGTCATTTTTTGCGAATTGGTAGTCTAATTTGATTGGAATTGAGCCAATAAAAAGTTGTTTTTGATTTCATTATAACTTCGGGTTTGATCATTTTTGGCGAATTCCTAATCTAATTTGATTTAAATTGAGCCAATGAAAAGTGGCTTTTCATTTCATGATAACTTTGGGTTTGTTCATTTCTAGCGAGTTGCTAGTCTAAATCGATTGGAATCGAGACAAAGAAAAGTGGTTTTTCATTTGAAGATAACTTCGGGTTTGTTCGTTTTGGCGAATCACTAATCTAAATCGATTGGAATTGAGCAATTGAAAAGTGGCTTTTGATTTCATGATATCTTCGAGTTGGTTCGTTTTGCCCAATTGGTAGTCTAATTCAATTGGAATCCAACTAATGAAAAGTGGTTTGTTTATTTCATGATAACTTCGGATTCGTTCATTTTTGGCGAATTGCTAGTATAATTTGATCGGAATTGATCCAACGAAAAGTGGTTTTTGATTTCATGATAACTTCGAATTTGTTCCTTTTTGGCGAATTGCTAGTCTAATTTTATTGGAATTGATGCAATGCAAAGCATTTTTTGATTTCATGATAACTTGGGATTTGTTCATTTTTGGCGAAATGCTTGTCTAATTTGATTAGAATTGATCCAATGAAAAGTGGTTTTTGATTTCACGGTAAATTTGGGTCTGGTAATTTTGGCAAATTGTTGTCTAAATCGATTGGAATCGAACTTCAGGTTTTTTTCATTTTGGCGAATTGCTAGTCTAATTCGATTGGAATGAAGCTAATGAAAAGTGGTTTCTGATTTTTTTATAACTTCGGGTTCGTTTGTTTTAGGGGAATTGCTAGTCTAATTCGATTGGAATCGAGCCAATGAAAAGTTGTTTTTGATTTCATGACAATTTCGGGTTTTTTCATTTTTTGTGAATTGCTAATCTAATTCGATTGGAATCGATCCAAAGAAAAGTGGTTTTTCATTTCATGATAACTTTGGGTTTTTTCATTTTTGCCGAATTGCTAGTCTAAATTGATTGGAATCGAGCCAAAGAAAAGTGGTTTTTCATTCCATGATAACTTCGGGTTTGTTCGTTTTGGCGAATTGCTAGTCTAATTTGATTGGAATCAAGCTAATGAAAAGTGGCTTCTGATTTCCTGATAACTTCGGGTTTGTTCGTTTTAGGCGAATTGCTAGTCCAATTCGATTGGAATCAAGCCAATAAAAATTGGATTTTGATTTCATGATAACTTCAGGTTTGTTCATTTTTGGCGAATTGCTAGTCTAATTTGATTGGAATCGAGCCAAGGAGAAGTGGTTTTTCATTTCATGATAACTTCGTGTTTGCTCATTTTTGGCGAATTGCTAGTCTAAATCGTTTGGAATCGAGCCAAAGAAAAGTGGTTTTTTATTCCATGATAACTTCGGGTTTGTTCATTTTTGGCGGATTGCTAGTCTACTTAGATTTTAATTGAGCCAGTGAAAAGTTGTTTTTGATATCATGATAACTTCGGATTTGGTCATTTTTTGCGAATTGGTAGTCTAATTTGATTGGAATTGAGCCAATAAAAAGTTGATTTTGATTTCATTATAACCTCGGGTTTGATCATTTTTGGGGAATTCCTAATCTAATTTGATTTAAATTGAGCCAATGAAAAGTGGCTTTTCATTTCATGCTAACTTTGGGTTTGTTCATTTCTAGCGAGTTGCTAGTCTAAATCGATTGGAATCGAGCCAAAGAAAAGTGGTTTTTCATCTGAAGATAACTTCGGGTTGGTTCGTTTTGGCGAATTGCTAATCTAAATCGATTGGAATTGAGCAATTGAAAAGTGGCTTTTGATTTCATGATATCATCGGGTTGGTTCATTTTGCCCAATTGGTAGTCTAATTCGATTGGAATCCAACTAATGAAAAGTGGTTTTTTATTTCATGATAACTTCGGATTTGTTCATTTTTGGCGAATTGCTAGTCTAATTTGATTGGAATTGATCCAATGAAAAATGGTTTTTGATTTCATGATAACTTCAAAATTTGTTCCCTTTTGGCGAATTGCTAGTCTAATTTTATTGGAACTGATCCAATGAAAAGCGGTTTTTGATTTCATGATAACTTGGGATTTGTTCATTTTTGGCTAAATGCTTGTCTAATTTGATTTGAATTGATCCAATGAAAAGCGGTTTTTGATTTCATGATAACTTCGGGTTTGTTCATTTTTAGCAAATTGCTAGTCTAAATCGATTGGAATCGAGCCAATGAAAAGTGTCTTTTGATTTCATAATAACTTCGGGTTCGTTCATTTTTGGCGAATTGCTAGTCTTAGTCGATTGGAATCGAGTCAATGAAAAGTGGCTTTTGATTTCATGATATCTTCGGGTTTGTTCGTTTTGGCGAATTGGTAGTCTAATTCGATTGGAATCTAGCTAATTAAATGTGGTTTTTGATTTCACGATAACTTCGGATTTGTTCATTTTTTGCGAATTGCTAGTTTAATTTGATTGGAATTGATCCAATGAAAAGTGGTTTTTTATTTCATGATAACTTCGGGTTGGTTCATTTTTCGCGAATTGCTAGTCTAATTTGATTGGAATTTATCCAATGAAAAGTGGTTTTTGATTTCATGATAACTTCAGGTTTGTTCATTTTTGGCGAATTGCTAGTCTAAATCAATTGGAATCGAACCAACGAAAAGTGGCTTTTGATTTCATGATAACTTCGAGTTTGTTTGCTTTTGGCGAATTGCTAGTCTAAATCGATTGGAATCAAGTCTGTGATAAGTGGCTTTTGATTTCATGATATCTTCGAGTTTGTTCATTTTGGCGAATTGGTAGTCTAATTCGATTGGAATCCAGCTAATTAAAAGTGGCTTTTGGTTTCATGATGACTTCGGGTTTGTTCATTTTTGGCGAATTGTTATTCTAATTTGATTGGAATTGAGCCAATGAAAAGTTGTTTTTGATTTCATGACAAGTTCGGGTTTGTTCATTTTTGGCGAATTGCTAGTGTAATTCGATTGGAATTGAGCCAATGAAAAGTAATTTTTAACTTAATGATAACTTTGGGTTTGTTCCTTTTTGGCGAATTGCTTGTCTAATTTGATTGGAATTGATCCAACGAAAACTGGTTTTTAATTTCTTGATAACTTCGAATTTGTTCGTTTTTTGCGAATTACTAGTCAAATTTGATTGGAATTGATCCAATGAAAAGCAGTTTTTGATTTCATGATAACTTCGGATTAGTTCGCTTTTGGCGAATTGCTAGTCTAATTTGATTGGAATTTATCCAATGAAAAGTAGTTTTTGAATTCATGATAACTTCGAGTTTGTTAGTTTTTGGCGAACTGCTAGTCTAAATCGATTGGAATCGAGCAATTGAAAAGTGGCTTTTGATTTCATGATATCTTCGGGTTTGTTCGTTTTGGCGAATTGGTAGTCTAATTCGATTGGAATCCGGCTAATTAAAAGTTGTTTTTGATTTCACGATAACTTCGGATTTGTTGGTTTTTGGTGAGTTGCTAGTCTAGTTTGATTGGAATTGAGCCAACGAAAAGTTGTTTTTGGTTACATGATAACTTCAGGTTTGTTCATTTTTGGTGAATTTCTAGTTTAATTCGATTGGAATCGAGCTAATGAAAAGTGATTTTACATTTCATGATAACTTCGCGTTTGTTCATTTTTGGCGAATTGCTAGTCTAAATCGATTGTAATCGAGCAAATGAAAAGTGGTTTTTCATTTCATGATAACTTCGGGTTTTTTTATTTTTACGAATAGCTAGTCTAAATCGATTGTAATCGGGCCAATGAAACGTGCTTTTTCATTCCATGATAACTTTGGGTTTGTTCGTTTTGACGAATTGCTAGTCTAATTCGTTTGGAATCGAGCTAATGAAAAGTGGATTTTGATTTCTAGATAACTTTGGGTTTGTTCGTTTTTGGCAAATTGCTATTCTAATTTGATTGGAATTGAGCCAACGAAAAGTTGTTTTTGATTTCATGATAACTTCGGGTTTGTTCATTTTTGAAGAATTACTAGTCTAAATCGATTGGAATCGAGCAATTGAAATGTGCTTTTTCATTCCATGATAACTTCGGGTTTACTCATTTTTGGCGAATTGCTAGTCTAAATCGATTGTAATCGAGCCAATGAAATGTGCTTTTTCATTCCATGATAACTTCGGGTTTATTCATTTTTGGCGAATTGATAGTGTAAATCGATTGTAATCGAGCCAATTAAAAGTGCTTTTTCATTCCATGATAACTTCGGGTTTGTTCGTTTTGACGAATTGCTAGTCTAATTCGTTAGGAATCGAGCTAATGAAAAGTAAATTTTGATTTCTAGATAATTTCGGGTTTGTTCATTTTTGGCGAATTGCTATTCTAATTTCATTGGAATTGAGCCAATGAAAAGTTGTTTTTGATTTCATGATAAGTTCAGGTTTGTTCGTTTTTGGCGAATTGCTAGTTTAATTCGATTGGAATCGAGCCAATGAAAAGTAATTTTTAACTTCATGATAACTTTGGGTTTGTTCATTTTTGGCGAATTGCTTGTCTAATTTGATTGGAATTGATCCAATGAAAACTGTTTTTTAATTTCTTGATAACTTCGGATTTGTTCGTTTTTGGGGAATTACTAGTCAAATTTGATTGGAATTGATCCAATGAACAGCGGTTTTTGATTTCATGATAACTTCGAACTAGTTCGCTTTTGTCGAATTGCTAGTCTAATTTGATTTGAATTTATCCAATGAAAATTGGTTTTTGAATTCATGATAACTTCTGGTTCGTTCGTTTTTGGCGAATTGCTAGTCGAAATCAATTGGAATTGAGCAATTGAAAAGTGGCTTTTGATTTCATGATATCTTCGGGTTTGTTCGTTTTGGCGAATTGGTAGTCTAATTCGATTGGAATCAAGCTAATTAAAAGTTGTATTTGATTTCACGATAACTTTGGATTTGTTGGTTTTTGGTGAGTTGCTAGTCTAATTTGATTGGAATTTGGCAAGCGAAAAGTTGTTTTTGATTACATGATAACTTCAGGTATGTTCATTTTTGGTGAATTGCAAATCTAATTCGATTGGAATCGAGCAAATGAAAAGCGATTTTACATTTCATGATAACTTCGGGTTTGTTCATTTTTGGCGAATTGCTAGTCCAAATCGATTGGAATCGAGCAAATTAAAAGTGGTTTTTCATTTCATGATAACTTCTGGTTTTTTCATTTTTACAAATAGCTAGTCTAATTCGATTGGAATCGGCCAAACAAAAAGTTGTTTTTGATTTCAAGATAACATCGGGTTTGTTCGTTTTTGGCGAATTGCTAGTCCAAATTGATTGGAACAGAGCCAATGAAAAGTTGCTTTTGATTTCATGATAACTTCGGGTTTGTTCGTTTTTGGCGAATTGCTAGTCAAATTCGATTAGGATCGATTGATTTCATGATAACTTCAGGTTTGTTCATTTTTGGCGAATTGCTAGTCTAATTCGATTAGAATCGAGCCAAAGAAAAGTGGTTTTTCATTTCATGATAACTTCAGGTTTGTTCATTTTTGGCAAATTGCTAGTCTAAATCAATTGTAATCGGGCCAACGAAACGTGCTTTTTCATTCCATGATAACTTCGGGTTTGTTCATTTTGACGAATTGCTAGTCTAATTCGTTTGGAATCGAGCTAATGAAAAGTGGATTTTGATTTCTAGATAACTTCGGGTTTGTTCGTTTTTGGCGAATTGCTATTCTAATTTGATTGGAATTGAACCAATGAAAAGTTGTTTTTGATTTCATGATAACTTCGGGTTTTTTCATTTTTGACGAATTGCTAGTCTAAATCGATTAGAATCGAGCAAATGAAAAGTGGTTTTCATTTCATGATAACTTCGGGTTTTTTCATTTTTACGAATAGCTAGTCTAATTCGATTGGAATCGGCCAAACGAAAAGTTGTTTTTGATTTCATGATAACATCGGGTTTGTTCGTTTTTGGCAAATTTCTAGTCCAAATTGATTGGAACCGAGCCAATGAAAAGTGGCTTTTGATTTCATGATAACTTCGGGTTTGTTCGTTTTTGGCGAATTGGTAGTCAAATTCGATTGGGATCGATTGATTTCATGATAACTTCAGGTTTGTTCGTTTTTGGCGAAATTCTAGTCTAATTCGATTGGAATCGAGCTAATGAAAAGCGATTTTACATTTCCTGATAACTACGGGTTGTTCATTTTTGGAGAATTGCTAGTCTAAATCGATTGGAATCGAGCAAATGAAAAGTGGTTTTTCATTTCATGATAACTTCGGGTTTTTTCATTTTTATGAATAGCTAGTCTAATTCGATTGGAATTGGCCGAACGAAAAGTTTTTTTTGATTTCAAGATAACATCGAGTTTGTTCGTTTTTGGCGAATTGCTAGTCCAAATTGATTGGAACCGAGCTAATGAAAAGTGGCTTTTGATTTCATGATAACTTCGGGTTTGTTCGTTTTTGGCGAATTGCTAGTCAAATTCGATTGGGATCGATTGATTTCATGATAACTTCAGGTTTGTTCATTTTTGGCGAATTGCTAGTCTAATTCGATTAGAATCGAGCCAAAGAAAAGTGGTTTTTCATTTCATGATAACTTCGGGTTTGTTCATTTTTGGCGAATTGCTAGTCTAAATTGATTTTAATCGAGCCAATGAAATGTGGCTTTTGATTTCATGATAACTTCGAGTTTGTTCATTTTGGCGAATTGCTAGTCTAACTCGTTTGGAATTGAGCTAATGAAAAGTGGATTTTGATTTCTAGATAACTTCAGGTTTGTTCATTTTTGGCGAATTGTTAGTCTAATTCGATTGGAATCGAGCCAATGAAAAGTTGTTTTTGATTTCATGACAACTTCGGGTTTGTTCGTTTTTGGCAAATTGCTTGTCTAATTCGATTGGGATCGATTGATTTCACGATAACTTCAGGTTTGTTCATTTTCGACGAATTGCTAGTCTAAATCGATTGTAATCGAGCCAATGAAAAGTGCTTTTTCATTCCATGATAACTTCAGGTTTGTTCGTTTTGACGAATTGCTAGTCTAATTCGTTTGGAATCGAGCTAATGAAAAGTGGATTTTGATTTCTAGATAACTTCGGGTTTGTTCGTTTTTGGCGGATTGCTATTCTAATTTGATTGGAATTGAGCCAATGAAAAGTTGTTTTTGATTTCATGATAACTTCGGGTTTGTTCATTTTGGCGAATTGCTAGTCTAAATCGATTGGAATCGAGCAAATCAAAAGTTGTTTTTCATTTCATGATAACTTCGGGTTTTTTCATTTTACAAATAGCTAGTCTAATTCGATTGGAATCGGCCAAACGAAAAGTTGTTTTTGATTTCATGATAACATTGGGTTTGTTCGTTTTTGGCAAATTGCTAGTCCAAATTGATTGGAACCGAGCCAATGAGAAGTGGCTTTTGATTTCATGATAACTTTGGGTTTGTCCGTTTTTGGCGAATTGCTAGTCAAATTCGATTGGGATCGATTGATTTCATGATAACTTCAGGTTTGTTCGTTTTTGGCGAATTTCTAGTCTAATTCGATTAGAATCGAGCCAAAGAAAAGTGATTTTTCATTTCATGATAACTTCGGGTTTGTTCGTTTTTGGCTAATTGCTAGTCTAAAAAGATTGGAATCGAGCAATTGAAAAGTGGTTTTTCACTTCATGATAACTTCGGGTTTTTTCATTTTTATGAATAGCTAGTCTAATTCGTTTGGAATCCGCCCAACGAAAAGTTGTTTTTGATTTCATGATAACATCGGTTTTGTTTATTTTTGGCGAATTGCTAGTCCAAATTGATTGGAACCGGGCCAATGAAAAGTGGCTTTTGATTTCATTATAACTTCGGGTTTGTTCGTTTTTGGCGAATTGCTAGTCAAATTCGATTGGGATCGATTGATTTCTTGATAACTTCAGGTTTGTTCATTTTTGGCGAATTGCTAGTCTAATTCGATTAGAATCGAGCCAAAGAAAAGTGGTTTTTCTTTTCATGATAACTTCGGGTTTGTTCATTTTTGGCGAATTGCTAATCTAAATCGATTGTAATCGAGCCAATGAAAAGTGGATTTTGATTTCATGATATCTTTGGGTTTGTTCATTTTGGCGAATCGGTAGTCTAATTCGATTGGAATCCAGCTAATTAAAAGTGGCTTTTGGTTTCATGATGACTTCGGGTTTGTTCATTTTTGGAAAACTGCTATTCTAATTTGATTGGAATTGAGCCAATGAAAAGTTCTCTTTGATTTCATGATAAGTTCGGGTTTGTTCGTTTTTGGCAATCGAGCCAATGAAAGGTGATTTTTAACTTCATAATAACTTTGGGTTTGTTCGTTTTTGGCAAATTGCTTGTCTAATTTGATTGGAATTGAGCCAATGAAAAGTTCTCTTTGATTTCATGATAAGTTCGGGTTTGTTCGTTTTTGGCAATCGAGCCAATGAAAAGTGATTTTTAACTTCATAATAACTTTGGGTTTTTTCGTTTTTGGCGAATTGCTTGTCTAATTTGATTGGAATTGATCCAATGAAAACTGGTTTTTAATTTCTTGATAACTTCGGAGTTGTTCGTTTTTGGCGAATTTCTAGTCAAATTTGATTGGAATTTATCCAATGAAAAGCGATTTTTGATTTCATGATAACTTCAGATTAGTTCGCCTTTGGCGAATTGGTAGTCTAATTTAATTGGAATTTATCCAATGAAAAGTGGTTTTTGAATTCATGATAACTTCGGGTTTGTTCGTTTTTGGCGAATTGCAAGTCTAAATCGATTGGAATCGAGCTATTGAAAAGTGGCTTTTGATTTCATGATATCTTCGAGTTTGTTCGTTTTGGCGAATTGGTAGTCTAATTCGATTGGAATCCAGCTAATTAAAAGTTGTTTTTGATTTCACGATAACTTCGGATTTGTTTGTTTTTGGTGAGTTGCTAGTCTAATTCGATTGGAATTGAGCCAACAAAAAGTTGTTTTTGATTACATGATAGCTTCAGGTTTGTTCATTTTTGGTGACTTGCTAGTCTAATTCGATTGGAATTGAGTTAATGAAAAGCGATTTTACATTTCATGATAACTTCGGGTTTGTTCATTTTTGACGAATTGCTAGTCTAAATTGATTGGAATCTAGCAAATGAAAAGTGGTTTTTCATTTCATGATAACTTTGGATTTTTTCATTTTTACGAATAGCTAGTCTAATTCGATTGGAATCGGCCAAACGAAAAGTTGTTTTTGATTTCATGATAACATCGGGTTTGTTCGTTTTTGGCGAATTGCTAGTCTAAATTGATTGGAACCGAGCCAATGAAAAGTGGCTTTTGATTTCATGATAACTTCGGGTTTGTTCGTTTTTGGCGAATTGCTAGTCAAATTCGATTGGGATCAATTGATTTCATGATAACTTCAGGTTTGTTCATTTTTGGCGAATTGCTAGTCTAATTCGATTAGAATCGAGCCAAAAAAAAGTGGTTTTTCATTTCATGATAACTTCGGGTTTGTTCATTTTTGGCGAATCGCTAGTCTAAATCGAATGTAATCGAGCCAATAAAAAGTACTTTTTCATTCCATGATAACTTCGGGTTTGTTCGTTTTGACAAATTGCTAGTCTAATTCGATTGGAATCGAGCTAATGAAAAGCGATTTTACAGGTCATGATAACTTCGGGTTTGTTCATTTTTGGCGAATTGCTAGTCTAAATCGATTGGAATCGAGCAAATGAAAAGTGGTTTTTCATTTCATGATAACTTTGGGTTTTTTCATTTTTACGAATAGCCAGTCTAATTCGATGGAATCGGCCAAACGAAAAGTTATTTTTGATTTCATGATAACATCGATTTTGTTCATTTTTGGCGAATTGCTAGTCCAAATTGATTGGAACCGAGCCAACGAAAAGTGGCTTTTGATTTCGTGACAACTTCGGGTTTGTTTCTTTTTGGCGAATTGCTAGTCAAATTCGATTGGGATCAATTAATTTCATGGTAACTTCAGGATTGTTCGTTTTTGGCGAATTGCTAGTCTAATTCGATTAGAATCGAGCCAATGAAAAGTGGTTTTTCATTTCATGATAACTTTGGGTTTGTTCATTTTTGGCGAATTGCTAGTCTAAATCGATTGTAATCGAGCCAATGAAAAGTGGCTTTTGATTTCATGATATCTTCGTGTTTGTTCATTTTGGCGAATTGGCAGTCTAATTCGATTGGAATCCAGCTATTTAAAAGTGGCTTTTGGTTTGATGACGACTTCGGGTTTGTTCATTTTTGGCGAATTTCTATTCTAATTTGATTGGAATTTAGCCAATGAAAAGTTGTTTTTGATTTCATGATAAGTTCGGGTTTGTTCGTTTTTGGAGAATTGCAAGTGTAAATCGATTGGAATCGAGCCAATGAAAAGTGATTTTTAACTTCATGATAACTTTGTGTTTGTTCATTTCTGGCGAATTTCTTGTCTAATTTGATTGAAATTGATCCAATGAAAACTGGTTTTTAATTTCTTGATAACTTCGGATTTGTTCATTTTTGACGAAATTCTAGTCAAATTTGATTGGAATTGATCTAGTGAAAAGCGGTTTTTGATTTAATGACAACTTCGGATTAGTTCGCTTTTGGCGAATTGCTAGTCTAATTTGATTGGAATTTATCCAATGAAAAGCGGTTTTTGAATTCATGATAACTTCGGGTTTGTTCGCTTTTGGCGAATTGCTAGTCTAAATCGATTGGAATCGAGCAATTGAAATGTGGTTTTTGATTTCATGATATCTTCGGGTTTGTTCGTTTTGGAGAATTGGTAGTCTAATTTGATTGGAATCCAGCTAATTAAAAGTTGTTTTTGATTTCACGATAACTTCGGATTTGTTGGTTTTTGGTGAATTGCTAGTCTAATTCGATTGGAATCGAGCTAATGAAAAGCGATTTTACTTTTCATGATAACTTTGGGTTGGTTCATTTTTGGCGAATTGGCAGTCTAAATCGATTGGAATCGAGCAAATGAAAAGTGGTTTTTCATTTCATGATAATTTTGGGTTTTTTCATTTTTAGGAATAGCTAGTCAAATTCGATTGGAATCGGCCAAACGAAAAGTTGTTTTTGATTTCATGATAACATCGGGTTTTTTCGTTTTTGGCGAATTGCTAGTCCAAATTGATTGGAACCGAGCCAATGAAAAGTGGCTTTTGATTTCATGATTACTTCAGGTTTGTTCGTTTTTAGCGAATTGCTAGTCAAATTCGATTGGGATCGATTGATTTCATGATAACTTCAGGTTTGTTCGTTTTTGGCGAATTGCTAGTCTAATTCGATTAGAATCGAGCCAAAGAAAAGTGGTTTTTCATTTCATGATAACTTCGGGTTTGTTCATTTTTGACGAATTGCTAGTCTAAATCGATTATAATCGAGCCAATAAAAAGTGCTTTTTCATTCCATGATAACTTCGGGTTTGTTCGTTTTGACGAATTGCTAGTCTAATTCGTTTGGAATCGAACTAATGAAAAGTGAATTTTGATTTCTAGATAACTTCTGGTTTGTTCGTTTTTGGCGAATTGCTAGTGTAATTCGATTGGAATCGAGCCAATGAAAAGTAATTTTTAACTTCATGATAACTTTGGGTTTGTTCGTTTTTGGAGAATTGCTTATCTAATTTGAATGGAATTGATCCAATGAAAATTGTCTTTTAATTTCTTGATAACCTCGGATTTGTTCGTTTTTGGCGAATTACTAGTCAAATTTGATTGGAATTGATCCAATGAAAAGCGATTTTTGATTTCATGATAACTTCGGATTAGTTCACTTATGGAGAATTGCTAGTCTAATTTGATTGGAATTTATCCAATGAAAAGTTGTTTTTGAATTCATGATAACTTCGGGTTTGTTCGTTTTCGGCGAATTGCTAGTCTAAATCGATTGGAATCGAGCAATTGAAAAGTGGCTTTTGATTTCATGATATCTTCGGGTTTGTTCGTTTTGGCGAATTGGTAGTCTAATTCGATTGGAATCCAGCTAATTAAAAGTTGTTTTTGATTTCATGATAACTTCAGATTTGTTGGTTTTTGGTGAGTTGCTAGTCTAATTTGATTGGAATTGAGCCAATGAAAAGTTGTTTTTGATTTCATGATAACTTCAGGTTTGTTCGATTTTGTTGAATTGCTAGTCTAATTCGATTGGAATCGAGCTAATGAACGCGATTTTACATTTCATGATAACTTCGGGTTTGTTCATTTTTGGCGAATTCCTAGTCTAAATCGATTGGAATCGAGCAAATAAAAAGTGGTTTTTCATTTCATGATAACTTCTGGTTTTTTCATTTTTACGAATTGCGAGTCTAATTCGACTGGAATCGGCCAAACGAAAAGTTGTTTTTGAATTCATGATAACATCGGGTTTGTTCGTTTTTGGCGAATTGGTAATCCAAATTGATTGGAACCGAGCCAATGAAAAGGGGCTTTTGATTTCATGATAACTTCGGGTTTGTTCGTTTTTGGCGAATTGCTAGTCAAATTCGATTGGGATCGATTTATTTAATGATAACTTCAGGTTTGTTCATTTTTAGCGAATAGCTAGTCTAATTCGATTAGAATCAAGCCAAAGAAAAGTGGTTTTTCATTTAATGATAACTTCGGGTTTGTTCATTTTTTTGCGAATTGCTAGTCTAAATCGATTGTAATCGAGCCAATGAAAAGTGCTTTTTCATTCCATGGTAACTTCGGGTTTGTTCGTTTTGACGAATTGCTAGTCTAATTCATTTGGAATCGAGGTAATGAAAGGTGGATTTTCATTTGTAGATAACTTCGGGTTTGTTCGTTTTTGGCGAATTGCTATTCTAATTTGATTGGAATTGAGCTAATGAAAAGTTGTTTTTGATTTCAGGATAAGTTCGGGTTTGTTCATTTTTGGGGAATTCCTAGTGTAATTTGATTGGAATCCAGCCAACGTAAAGTGATTTTTAACTTCATGATAACTTTGGGTTTATTCATTTTTGATGAATTGCTTGTCTAATTTGATTGGAATTGATCCAATGAAAACTGGTTTTTAATTTCTTGATAACTTCGGATTTGTTCGTTTTTGGCGAATTACTAGCCAAAATTGATTGGAATTGATCCAATGAAAAGCGGTTTTTGATTTCAAGATAACTTCGGATTACTTCGCTTTTGGCGATTTGCTAGTCTAATTTGATTGGAATTTATCCAATGAAAAGTGGGTTTTGAATTCATGATAACTTCGGGTTTGTTCGTTTTTGGCGAATTGCTAGTCTAAATCGATTGGAATCGAGCAATTGAAAAGTGGCTTTTAATTTCATGATATCTTCGGGTTTTTTCGTTTTGGCGAATTAGTAGTCTAATTCGATTGGAATCCAGCTAATAAAAAGTTGTTTTTGATTTCACGATAACTTCGGATTTGTTGGTTTTTGGTGAGTTGCTAGTCTAATTTGATTGGAATTGAGCTAACCAAAAGTTGTTTTTGATTTAATGATAACTTCAGGTTTGTTCTTTTTGGTGAATTGCTAGTCTAATTTGATTGGAATTGAGCTAATGAAAAGTGATTTTACAGTTCATGATATTTCATGATAACTTCGGGTTTGTTCATTTTTTGCGAATTGCTAGTCTAAATCGGTTGGAATCGAGAAAATGAAAAGAGGTTTTTCATTTCATGATCACTTCGGGTTTTTTCATTTTTACGAATAGGTAGTCTAATTCGATTGGAATCGGCCAATCGAAAAGTTGTTTTTGATTTCATGATAACATCGAGTTTGTTCATTTTTGGCAAATTGCTAGTCCAAATTGATTGGAACCGAGCCAATGAAAAGTGGCTTTTGATTTCAACTTAACTTCGGGTTTGTTCGTTTTTGGCGAATTGCTAGTCAAATTCGATTGGGATCGATTGATTTCATGATAACTTCAGGTTTGTTCGTTTTTAGCGAATTGCTAGTCTAATTCGATTAGAATCGAGCCAAAGAAAAGTGGTTTTTCATTTCATGATAACTTCGGGTTTGTTCATTTTTGGCGTATTGCTAGTCTAATCGATTGTAATCGAGCCAATGAAAAGTGCTTTTTCATTCCATGATAACTTCGGGTTTGTTCGTTTTAAAGAATTACTAGTCTAATTCGTTTGGAATCGAGCTATTGAAAAGTGGATTTTGATTTCTAGATAACTTCGGGTTTGTTCATTTTTGGCGAATTGCTAGTCTAATTCGATTGGAATCGAGCCAATGAAAAGTTGTTTTTGATTTCATGACAACTTCGGGTTTGTTCGTTTTTGATAAATTGCTTGTCTAATTCGATTGGAATTGATTGATTTCACGATAACTTCAGGTTTGTTCATTTTTGGCGAATTGCTAGTCTAAATCGATTGTACTCGAGCCAATGACAAGTGCTTTTTCATTCCATGATAACTTCGGGTTTGTTCGTTTTGACGAAGTGCTAGTCTAATTCGTTTGAAATCGAGCTAATGAAAAGTGGTTTTTCATTTCATGATAACTTCGGGTTTTTTCATTTTTACGAATAGCTAGTCTAATTCGATTGGAATCGGCCAATCGAAAATTTGTTTTTGATTTCATGATAACATCGAGTTTTTTCTTTTTGGCGAATTGCTAGTCCAAATTGATTGGAACCGAGCCAATGAAAAGTGGCTTTTGATTTCATGATAACTTCGGGTTTGTTCGTTTTTGGCGAATTGCTAGTCAAATTCGATTGGGATCGATTGATTTCATGATAACTTCAGGTTTGTTCGTTTTTAACGAATTGCTAGTCTAATTTGATTAGATTCGAGCCAAAGAAATGTGGTTTTTCATTTCATGATAACTTTGGGTTTGTTCATTTTTGGCGTATTGCTAGTCTAAATCGATTGTAATCGAGCCAATGAAAAGTGCTTTTTCATTCCATGATAACTTCGGGTTTGTTCATTTTTGGCGAAATGCTAGTCTAATTCTATTGGAATCGAGCTAATGAAAAGTTGTTTTTGATTTCATGACAACTTCGTGTTTGTTCGTTTTTGGTAAATTGCTTGTCTAATTCAATTGGAATCGATTGATTTCACGATAACTTCAGGTTTGTTCATTTTTTGCGAATTGCTAGTCTAAATCGATTGTACTCGAGCCAATGACAAGTGCTTTTTCATTCCATGATAACTTCGGGTTTGTTCGTTTTGAAGAATTGCTAGTCTAATTAGTTTGGAATTGAGCTAATGAAAAGTGGATTTCGATTTCTAGATAACTTCGGGTTTGTTCATTTTTGGCGAATTGCTAGTCTAATTCGATTGGAATCGAGCTAATGAAAAGTGGATTTTGATTTCATGATAACTTTGGGTTAGTTCATTTTTGGCGAATTGCTAGTCTAATTCGATTGGAATCGTGCCAATGAAATGTGGCTTTTGATTTGACGATATCTTCGGGTTTCTTCATTTTTGGCGAATTGCTAGTCCAAATTGATTGGACCCGAGCCAATGAAAAGTGGCTTTTGATTTCATGATAACTTCGGATTTGTTCATTTTTGGCGAATTGCTAGTCCAAATTGATTGGACCCGAGCCAATGAAAAGTGGCTTTTGATTTCATGATAACTTCGGATTTGTTCATTTTTGGCGAATTGCTAGTCCAAATTGATTGGACCCGAGCCAATGAAAAGTGGCTTTTGATTTCATGATAACTTCGGATTTGTTCATTTTTGGCGAATTGCTAGTCCAAATTGATTGGACCCGAGCCAATGAAAAGTGGCTTTTGATTTCATGATAACTTCGGATTTGTTCATTTTTGGCGAATTGCTAGTCCAATGGTGAATTGCTAGTCTAATTCGATTGGAATCGTGCCAATGAAATGTGGCTTTTGATTTGACGATATCTTCGGGTTTCTTCATTTTTGGCGAATTGCTTGTCTAATTCGATCGTAATCGAGCCAATGAAATGTGGTTTTTGATTTAATGATAACATCGGGTTTGTTCGTTTTTGGAGAATCGCTAGTCTAATACGATTGGTATCAAGCCAAAGAAAAATTGTTTTTCATTTCATGATAACTTTGATTTTTTTCATTTTTGCCAAATTGCTAGTCTAAATCGATTGGAATCGAGCCAATGAAAAGTAGCGTTTGATTTCATAATAACTTGGGGTTTGTTCATTTCTAGTGAATTGCCGGTTTAATTCGACTGGAATCGAGCCAAAGAAAAGTGGTTTTTCATTTCATGATAACTTCTGGTTTGTTCGTTTTTTGCGAATTGCTAGTCTAAATCGATTAGAATCGAGACACTCAAAAGTGGCCCTTGATTTCATGATATCTTCGGCTTTTGTTCGTTTTACCGAATTGGTATTCTAATTCGATTGGAATCCTGCTAATGAAAAGTGGTTTTTGGTTTCATGATAACTTCGGATTTGTTCATTTTTGGCGAATTGATAGTCTAATTTGATTGGAATTGAGCCAATGAAAAGTGGTTTTTTATTTCATGATATCTTCAGGTTTGTTCATTTTGGCGAATTGCGAGTCTAATTTGATTGGAATCGAGCCAATGAAAAGTGGTTTTTAACTTCAAGATAACTTTGGGTTTGTTCGGTTTTGGCGAATTGCTAGTCTGATTTGATTGGAATTGATCCAATGAAAAGTGGGTTTATTCGTTTTTGGCGAATTGCGAGTCAAATTTGATTGGAATTGATCCAATGAAAATTGGTTTTTGATTTCATGATAACTTCGGATTGGTTTGCTTTTGGCGAATTGCTAGTCTAATTTGATTGGACTTTATCCAATGAAAAGTGGTTTTTGATTTCATGATAACTTCAAGTTTGTTTTTTTTTGGCGAATTGCTAGTCTAAATCAATTGGAATCGAACCAATGAAAAGTGGCTTTTGATTTCATGATAACTTCGGTTTTGTTTGCTTTTGGCGAATTGCTAGTCTAAATCGATTGAAATCGAGTCAGTGAAAAGTGGCTTTTGATTTCATGATATCTTCGAGTTTGTTCATTTTAGCGAATTGGTAGTCTAATTCGATTGGAATCCAGCTAATTAAAAGTGGCTTTTGGTTTCATGATGACTTCGGGTCTGTTCATTTTTGGCGAATTGCTATTCTAATTTGATTAGATTTGAGCCAATGAAAAGTTGTTTTTGATTTCATGATAAGTTCGGGTTTGTTCGTTTTTGGCGAATTGCTAGTGTAATTCGATTGGAATCGAGCCAATGAAAAGTGTTTTTAAACTTCATGATAACTTTGGGTTTGTTCGTTTTTGGCGAATTGCTAGTCTAATTTGATTGGAATTGATCCAATGAAAACTGGTTTTTTATTTCTTGAAAACTACGAATTTGTTCATTTTTGGCGAATTACTAGTCAAATTTGATTGGAATTGATCCAATGAAAACTGGTTTTTTGATTTCATGATAACTTTGGATTGGTTCGCTTTTGGCGAATCGCTAGTCTAATTTGATTGGAATTTATCCAATGAAAAGTGGTTTTTGAATTCATGATAACTTCGGGTTTGATCGTTTTTGGCGAATTGCTTGTCTAAATCGATTGGAATCAAGCAATTGAAAAGTGGCTTTTGATTTCATGATATCTTCAGGTTTGTTCGTTTTGGCGAATTGGTAGTCTAATTGGATTGGAATCCAGCTAATTAAAAGTTGTTTTTGATTTCACGATAGCCTCGGATTTGTTGGGTTTTGGTGAATTGCTAGTCTAATTTTCTTGGAATTGAGCCAATGAAAAGTTGTTTTTGATTTCATGATAACTTCAGGTTTGTTCGTTTTTGGTGAATTGCTAGTCTAATTCGATTGGAATCGAGCCAATGGAAAGCGATTTTAAATTTCATGATAACTTCGGGTTTGTTCATTTTTGGCGAATTGCTAGTCTAAATCGATTGGAATCGAGCAAATGAAAAGTTGCTTTTCATTTCATGATAACTTCGGGTTTTTTCATTTTTACGAATAGCTAGTCTAATTCGATTGGAATCGGCCAAATGAAAAGTTGTTTTTGATTTCATGATAATATTGGGTTTGTTCGTTTTGGCGAATTGCTAGTCAAAATTGATTGGAACCGAACCAATGAAAAGTGGCTTTTGATTTCATGATAACTTCGGGTTTGTTCGTTTTTGGCGAATTGCTAGTCAAATTCGATTGGGATCGATTGATTTCATAATAACTTCAGGTTTGTTCGTTTTCGACGAATCGCTAGTCTAATTCGAATAGAATCGAGCCAAAGAAAAGTGGTTTTTCATTTCATGATAACTTCGGGTTTGTTCATTTTTGGCGAATTGCTAGTCTAAATCGATTGTAATCGAGCCAATGAGAAGTGCTTTTTCATTCCATGATAACTTCCGGTTTGTTCGTTTTGACGAATTGCTAGTCTAATTCGTTTGGAATCGAGCTAATGAAAAGTGGATGTTGATTTCAAGATAACTTCGGGTTTGTTCGTATTTGGCGAATTGCTATTCTAATTTGATTGGAATTGAGCCAATGAAAAGTTGTTTTTGAGTTCATGATAAGTTCGGGTTTGTTCGTTTTTGGTGAATTGCTAGTGTAATTCGATTGGAATCTAGCTAATGAAAAGTGATTTTTAACTTCATGATAAATTTGGGTTTGTACGTTTCTGGCGAATTGCTTGTCTAATTTGATTGGAATTGATCCATTTAAAACTGGTTTTTAATTTCTTGATAACTTCGGATTTGTTCGTTTTTGGCGAATTACTAGTCAAATTTGATTGGAATTGATCCAATGAAAAGCGGTTCTTGATTTCATGATAACTTCGGATTAGTTAGCTTTTGGCGAATTGCTAGTCTAATTTGATTGGAATTTATCCAATGAAAAGTGGTTTTTGAGTTCATGATAACTTCGGGTTTGTTCATTTTTGGCGAATTACTAGTCTAAATCGATTGGAATCGAGCAATTGAAAATTGGTTTTTGAATTCATGATAACTTCTGGTTCGTTCGTTTTTAGCGAATTGGTAGTCTAAATCGATTGGAATTGAGCAATTGAAAAGTGGCTTTTGATTTCATGATATCTTCGGGTTTGTTCGTTTTGGCGAATTGGTAGTCTAATTCGATTGGAATCGAGCAATTGAAAAGTGGCTTTTGATTTCATGATATCTTCGGGTTTGTTCGTTTTGGCGAATTGGTAGTCTAATTCGATTGGAATCCAGCTAATTAAAAGTTGTATTTGATTTCACGATAACTTTGGATTTGTTGGTTTTTGGTGAGTTGCTAGTCTAATTTGATAGGAATTGAGCCAAAGAAAAGTTGTTTTTGATTTCATGATAACTTCAGGTTTGTTCGTTTTTGGTGAATTGCTAGTCTAATCCGATTGGAATCGAGCTAATGAAAAGTGATTTTCCATTTCATGATAACTTCGGGTTTGTTCATTTTTGGCGAATTGCTAGTCTAAATCGATTGGAATCAAGCAAATGAAAAGTGGTTTTTCATTTGATGATAACTTCGGGTTTTTTTCATTTTTACGAATAGCTAGTCTAATTCGATTAGAATCGGCCAAACGAAAAGTTGTTTTTGATTTCATGATAACATCGGGTTTGTTCGTTTTTTGGCAAATTGGTAGTCCAAATTGATTGGAACCGAGCCAATGAAAAGTGGCTTTTGATTTCATGATAACTTCGGGTTTGTTCATTTTTGGCGAATTGCTAGTCTAATTCGATTAGAATCGAGCCAAAGAAAAGTGGTTTTTCATTTCATGATAACTTCGGGTTTGTTCATTTTTGGCGAAGTGCTAGTCTAAATCGATTGTAATCGAGCCAATGAAAAGTGCTTTTTCATTCCATGATAACTTCGGGTTTGTTCGTTCTGACGAATTGCTAGTCTAATTCGTTTGGAATCGAGCTAATGAAAAGTGGATTTTGATTTCTAGATAACTTAGGGTTTGTTCATTTTTGGCGAATTGCTAGTCTATTTCGATTGGAATCGAGCTAATGAAAAGTTGATTTTGATTTCATGATAACTTTGGGTTTGTTCATCTTTCGCGAATTGCTAGTCTAATTCGATTGGAATCGTGCCGATGAAATGTGGCTTTTGATTTGACGATATCTTCGGGTTTCTTCATTTTTGGCGAATTGCTAGTCTAATTCGATCATAAACGAGCCAATGAAATGTGGTTTTTGATTTCATGATGACGTCAGGTTTGTTCATTTTTGGAGAATCGCTAGTCTAATACGATTTGTATCGAGCCAAAGAAAAGTTGTTTTTCATTTCATGATAACTTTGAGTTTTTTAATTTTTGGCTAATTGCTAGTCTAAATCGATTGGAATCGAGCCAATGAAAAGTTGCGTTTGATTTCATAATAACCTCGGGTTTGTTCATTTCTAGCGAATTGCCAGTTTAATTCGATTGGAATCGAGCCAAAGAAAAGTGGTTTTTCATTTCATGATAACTTCTAGTTTGTTTGTTTTTTGAGAATTGCTAGTCTAAATCGATTGGAATCGAGACCATGAAAAGTGGCTTTTGATTTCATGATATCTTTTGCTTTTGTTCGTTTTACCAAATTGGTATTCTAATTCGATTGGAATCCCGCTAATGAAAAGTGGTTTTTGGTTTCATGATAACTTCGAATTTGTTCATTTTTTGGCGAATTGATAGTCCAATTTGATTGGAATTGAGCCAATGAAAAGTGGTTATTGATTTCATGATATCTTCAGGTTTGTTCATTTTGGGGAATTGCTAGTCTAATTTGATTGGAATCGAGCCAATGAAAAGTGGTTTTTAACTTCAAGATAACTTTGGGTTTGTTCATTTTTGGTGAATTGCTAGTCTAATTTGATTGGAATTGATCCAATGAAAAGTGGGTTTGTTCGTTTTTTGGTAATTGCGAGTCAAATTTGATTGGAATTGATCCAATGAAAAGTGGTTTTTGATTTCATGATAACTTCGGATTGGTTCATTTTTCGCGAATTGCTAGTCTAATTTGATTGGAATTTATCCAATGAAAAGTGGTTTTTGATTTCATGACAACTTCAGGTTTGTTTGTCTTTGGCGAATCGTTAGTCTAAATCAATTGGAATCAAACCAATGAAAGTGGCTTTTGATTTCATGATAACTTCGGTTTGTTCGCTTTTGGCGAATTGCTAGTCTAAATCGATTGGAATCGAATCAGTGAAAAGTGGCTTTTGATTTCATGATATCTTCGCGTTTGTTCATTTTGGCGAATTGGTAATCTAATTCGATTGGAATCCAGCTAATTAAAAGTGGCTTTTGGTTTCATGATGACTTCGGGTTTGTTCGTTTTTGGCGAATTGCTATTATAATTCAATTGGAATTGAGCCAATGAAAAGTTGTTTTTGATTTCATGATAAGTTCGGGTTTGTTCGTTTTTGGCGAATTGCTAGTGTAATTCGATTGGAATCGAGCCAATGAAAAGTGGTTTTTAACTTCATGATAACTTTGTGTTTGTTCGTTTTTTGCGAATTGCTAGTCTAATTATATTGTAATTGATCCATTGAAAATTGGTTTTTGATTTCTTGATAACTTCGAATTTGTTCATTTTAGGCGAATTACTAGTCAAATTTGATTGGAATTGATCCAATGAAAACTGGTTTTTGATTTCAGGATAACTTCGGATTGGTTCGCTTTTGGCGAATTGCTAGTCTAATTTGATTGGAATTTATCCAATGAAAAGTGGTTTTTGAATCCATGATAACTTCGGGTTTGTTCGTTTTTGGCGAATTGCTAGTCTAAATCGATTGGAATCGAGCAATTGAAAAGTGGCTTTTGATTTCATGATATCTTAGAGTTTGTTCGTTTTGGCGAATTGGTAGTCTAATTCGATTGGAATCCAGCTAATTAAAAGTCATTTTTGACTTCACGATAACTTCGAATTTGTTGTTTTTTGGTTAATTGCTAGTCTAATTTGATTGGAATTGAGCCAATGAAAAGTTGCTTTTGATTTCATGATATCTTCAGATTTGTTCGTTTTTGGTGAATTGCTAGTCTAATTTGACTGGAATCGAGCCAATGAAAAGCAATTTTACATTTCATGACAACTTCGGGTTTGTTTATTTTTGGCGAATTGCTAGTCTAAATCGATTGGAATCGAGCCAATGAAAAGTGGTTTATCATTTCATGATAACTTCGGGTTTTTTCGCTTTTAAGAATAGCTAGTCTAATTCGATTGGAATCGGCCTAACGAAAAGTTGTTTTTGATTTCATGATAACTTCGGGTTTGTTCGTTTTTGGCGAATTGCTAGTCCAAATTGATTGGAACCGAGCCAATGAAAAATGGCTTTTGATTTCATGATAACTTCGGGTTTGTTCATTTTTGGCGAATTGCTATTCGAATTCGATTGGGATCGATTGATTTCATGATAACTTCAAGTTTGTTCATTATTGGCGAATTGCTAGTCTAATTCGATTAGAATCGAGCTAAAGAAAAGTGGCTTGTCATTTCATGATAACTTCGGGTTTGTTCATTTTTGGCGAATTGCTAGTCTAAATTGATTGTAATCGAGCCAATGAAAAGTGCATTTTCATTCCATGATAACTTCGGGTTTGTTCGTTTTGGCGAATTGCTAGTCTAATTCAATTGGAATCGAGCTAATGAAAAGTGGATTTTGATTTCTAGATAACTTCAGGTTTGTTTATTTTTGGCGAATTGCTGGTCTAATTCGATTGGAATCGAGCCAATGAAAAGTTGTTTTTGATTTCATGACAACTTCGGGTTTGTTCGTTTTTGGAAAATTGCTAGTCTAATTCGATTGGAATCGATTGATTTAATGATAACTTCAGCTTTGTTCGTTTTGGCGAATTCCTAGTCTAATTCGATTGGAATCGAGCTAATGAAAATTGGATTTTGATTTCATGATAACTTTGGGATTGTTCATTTTTGGCGTATTGCTAGTCTAATTCGATTGGAATCGTGCCAATGAAATATGGCTTTTGATTTGACGATATCTTCGGGATTCTGCATTTTTGGCGAATTGCTAGTCTAATTCGATCATAATCGAGCCAATGAAATATGGTTTTTTATTTCATGATAACGTCGAGTTTGTTCATTTTTGGCAAATCGCTAGTCTAATACGATTGGTATCGAGCCAAAGAAAAGTTGTTTTTCATTTCATGATAACTTCGAGTTTTTTCATTTTTGGTGAATTGCTAATCTAAATCGATTGGAATCGAGCCAATGAAAGTAGCGTTTGATTTCATAATAACTTTGGGTTTGTTCATTTTTTAGCGAATGCTAGTCTAATTCGATTGGAATCGAGCCAATGAAAAGTGGTTTTCCATTTCATGATAACTTCTGGTTTGTTCGTTTTTTGCGAATTGCTTGTCTAAATCGATTGGAACTGAGACAATAAAAAGTGACTTTTGATTTCATGATATCTTCGGCTTTTGTTCATTTTAGCGAATTGGTATTCTAATTCTATTGGAATCCCGCTAATGAAAAGTGGTTTTTGATTTCATGATAACTTCGGATTTGTTCATTTTTGGCGAATTGATAGTCTAATTTGATTGGAATTGATCCAATGAAAAGTGGTTTTTGATTTCATGATAACTTCGGATTTGTTCATTTTTGGCGAATTGATAGTCTAATTTGATTGGAATTGAGCCAATGAAAAGTAGTTTTTGGTTCCATGATATCTTCGAGTTTGTTTGTTTTGACGAATTGCTAGTCTAATTCGATTGGAATCGAGCCAATGAAAAGTGGTTATTAAGTTCATGATAACTTTGGGCTTGTTCATTTTTGGTGAATTGCTAGTCTAATTTGATTGGAATTGATCCAATGAAAAGTGGTTTTTGATTTCATTATAACTTCGGATTTAATCGTTTTTGGCAAATTGCTAGTCAAATTTGATTGGAATTGATCCAATGAAAAGTGGTTTTTGATTTCATGATAACTTCGGATTGGTTCATTTTTCGTGAATTGCTAGTCTAATTTGATTGGAATTTATCGAACGAAAAGTGGATTTTGATTTCATGACAAATTCTGGTTTGTTCGTTTTTGCCGAATTGCTAGTCTAAATTAATTGGAGTCGAACCGATGAAAAGTGGCTTTTGATTTCATGATAACTTCGGGTTTGTTCGCTTTTGGCGAATTGCTAGTCTAAATTGATTGGAATCGAGTCAATGAAAAGTGGCTTCTGATTTCATGATATCTTCAAGTTTGTTCATTTTGGCAAATTGGTAGTCTAATTCGATTGGCATCCAGCTAATTAAAACTGGCTTTTGGTTTCATGATGACTTCGGTTTTGTTCATTTTTTGCGAATTTCTGGTCTAATTTGATTGGAATTGAGCCAATGAAATGTTGTTTTTGATTTCATGATAAGTTCGGGTTTGTTCTTTTTTGGCGAATTGCTAGTCTAATTTGATTGGAATTGATCCAATGAAAACTGGTTTTTGATTTCTTAATAACTTCGGATTTGTTCGTTTTTGGCGAATTACTAGTTAAATTTGATTGGAATTGATCCAATGAAAAGTGGTTTCTGATTTCATGATAACTTTGGATTGGTTCGCTTTTGGCGAATTGCTAGTCTAATTCGATTGAAATTTATCCAATGAAAAGTGGTTTTTGAATTCATGATAACTGCGGGTTTGTTCGTTTTTGGCGAATTGCTAGTCTAAATTGATTGGAATCGAGCCAATGAAAAGTGGCTTTTGATTTCATGATAACTTCAGGTTTGTTCGCTTTTACCGAATTGCTAGTCTAAATCGATTTTAATCGAGTCAATAAAAAGAGGCTTTTGATTTCATGATAACTTCGGGTTTGTTCTTTTTGGCGAATTGCTAGTCTAAATAGATAGGAATCCATCTAATTAAAAGTGATTTTTGATTTTACGATAACTTCGGATTTGTTGGTTTTTGGTGAATTGCTAGTACAATTTGATTGGAATTGAGCCAATGAAAAGTTGATTTTGATTTCATAATAACTTCGGGTTTGTTCATTTTTTGTGAATTGCTAGTCTAATTAGATTGGAATCGAGCCAATGAAAAGCGATTTTTCATTTCATGGTAACTTCGGGATTGTTCATTTTGGGTGAATTGCTAGTCTAAATCGATTGGAATCGAGACAATGAAAAGTGGTTTTTCATTTCATGATAACTTTGGGTTTTTTCATTTTTACGAATAGCTAGTCTAATTCGATTGGAATCGGCCTAATGAAAAGTAGATTTTAATTTCATGATAACTTCTGGTTTGTTCGTTTTTGGCGAATTACTAGTCTAATTCAATTGGAATCGAGCCAATGAAAAGTTATTTTTGATTACATGACAACTTCGGGTTTGTTCTTCTTTCGCGAATTGCTAGTCTAATTCGATTGGAATCGATTGATTTCATGATAACTTCAGGTTTGTTCATTTTTGGCGAATTGCTAGTCTAATTCTATTGGAATCGAGCCAATGAAAAGTTGTTTTTGATTTCATGACAACTTCGGGGTTGTTCATTTTTGGCGAATTGCTAGTCTAATTCGATTGGAATCGATTGATTTCATGACAACTTCAGGTTTGTTCGTTTTTGGCGAATTGCTAGTCTAATTCGATTGGAATTGGATTGGAATTGATTGATTTCATGATAACTTCAGGTTTGTTCATTTTTGGCTAATTGCTTGTCTAATTCGATTGGAATCGAGCCAAATAAAAGTGGTTTTTCATTTGTTGATAACTTCGGGTTTGTTCCTTTTCCCGAATTGCTAGTATAATTCGATTGGAATCGTGCTAACGAAAAGTGGATTTTGATTTCAAGATAACTTTGGGTTTGTTCATTTTTGGCGAATTGCTAGTCTAGTTCGATTGGAATCGTGCCAATGAAATGTATCTTTTGATTTGACGATATCTTTGGGTTGCTTCATTTTTGGCGAATTGCTAGTCTAATTCGATCGTAATCGAGCCAATGAAACGTGGTTTTTGATTTCATGATAACTTCGGGTTTTTTCATTTTTTGGCGAATCGCTAGTCTAATACGATTGGTATCGAGCTAAAGAAAAGTTGTTTTCATTTCATGATAACTTCGAGTTTTTTCATTTTTGGCGAATTGCTAGTCGAAATCGATTGGAATCAAGCCAATGAAAAGTGGCATTTGATTTCATAATAACTTCGAGTTTGTTCATTTTTAGCGAATTGCTAGTCTAATTCGATTGGAATCGAGCCAAAGAAAAGTGGTTTTTCATTTCATGATAACTTCGGATTTGTTCATTTTTGGCGAATTGCTAGTCTAATTCGATTGGAATCGAGCCAAAGAAAAGTGGTTTTTCATTTCATGATAACTTCTGGTTTCTTCGTTTTTTTCGAATTGCTAGTCTAAATCGATTGGAATCGAGACAATGAAAAGTGGCTTTTGATTTCATGATGTCTTCGGCATTTGTTCGTTTTAGCGAATTGGAATTCTAAGTCGATTGGAATCCCGCTAATGAAAAGTGGTTTTTGATTTCATGATAACTTCGGATTTGTTCATTTTTGGCGAATTGATAGTCTAATTTGATTGGAATTGGGCCAATGAAAAGTGGTTTTTGATTTCATGATATCTTCGGGTTTGTTCGTTTTGACGAATTGCTAGTCTAATTCGTTTTGGAATCGAGCCAATGAAATGTGGTTTTTAACTTCATGATAACTTTGGGTTTGTTCGTTTTTGACGAATTGCTAGTCTAATTTGATTGGAATTCATCCAATGAAAAGTGGTTTTTGATTTCATGATAACTTCGGATTTAATCATTTTTGGCGAATTGCTAGACAAATTTGATTGGAATTGATCCAACGAAAAGTGGTTTTTGATTTCATGATAACTTGTGATTGGTTCATTTTTGGCGAATTCCTAGACTAATTTGATTGGAATTTATCCATTGAAAAGTGGTTTTTCATTTCGTGATAACTTCGGATTGGTTAGCTTTTGGCGAATTGCTATTCTAATTTGATTGGAATTTATCCAGTGAAAAGTGGTTTTTGAATTCATGATAACTTCGGGTTTATTCATTTTTGGCGAATTGCTAGTCTAAATCGATTGGAATCGAGCCAATAAAAAGGTGCTTTTGATTTCATGATAACTTCGGGTTTGTTTTCTTTTAGCGAATTGCTAGTCTAAATCGATTGGAATCGAGTAAATGAAAAGTGGCTTTTGATTTCATGATATCTTTGAGTTTGTTCATTTTGGCGAATTGGTAGTGTAATTCGATTGGAATCCAGATAATTAAAATTGGCTTTTGATTTCAAGATAACTTCGGGCTTGTTCGTTTTTGGCAAATTGGTAGTCTAATTTGATTGGAATTGAGCCAATGAAAAGTTGTTTTTGATTTCATTAGAACTTCGGGTTTGTTCATTTTTTGCGAATTGCTAGTCTAATTCGATTGGAATCGAGCCAATGAAAAGCGATTTTTCATTTCTTGATAATTTCGAGTTTGCTCGTTTTTTGCGAATTGCTAGTCCAATTCGATTGGAATCAAGCCAATGAAAAGTTATTTTTGGTTTCTTGATAACGTCGAGTTTGTTCATTTTTGTGAATTGCTAGTCTAATTCGATTGAATCGAGCCAATGAAAAGTGGTTTTTCATTTCATGATAACTTCGGGTTTGTTCATTTTTGGCGATTTGCTAGTCGAATTCGATTGGAATCAAGCCAATGAAAAGTGATTTTCCATTCCATGATTACTTCGGGTTTTTATTCGTTTTGGTGCATTGCTAGTCTAATTGATTACAATCGAGCTAATGAAAAGTGGTTTTTGATTTCATGATAACGGATTCGTTCATTTTTGGCGAATTGCTAGTCTAATTTTATTGGAATTGATCCAATGAAAAGTGGTTTTTGATTTCATGATAACTTCGAATTTGTTCCTTTTTGGCGAATTGCTAGTCAAATTTTATTGGAATTGATCCAATGAAAAGTGATTTTTGATTTCATGACAACTTGGGATTTGTTCATTTTTGGCGAATTGCTTGTCTAATTTGATTTGGATTGATCCAATGAAAAGTGTCTTTTGATTTCATAATTAAAAGTGGTTTTTGATTTCACGATAACTTCGAATTTGTTCATTTTTTGCGCGTTGCTAGTCTAATTTGATTGGAATTGAGCCAATGAAAAGTTGTTTTTGATTTCATGATAACTTCACGTTTGTTCATTTTTTGGTGAATTGTTAGTCTAATTCGATTGGAGTCGAGCCAACGAAAAGTGATTTTTCATTTCATGGTAACTTCGGGTTTGGTAATTTTGGCGAATTGCTAGTCTAAATCGATTAGAATCGAGCCGATGAAAAGTGGTTTTTCATTCCATGATAACTTCTGGTTTTTTTCATTTTGGTGAATAGCTAGTCTAATTCGATTGGAATCGAGCTAATGAAATGTGGTTTCTGATTTCGTGATACCTTCGGGTTTGTTCGTTTTAGGCGAATTGCTAGTCTAATTCGATTGGAATCGAGCCAATGAAAAGTTGTTTTTGATTTCATGATAACTTCGGGTTTGTTCATTTTTTGTGAATTGCTAGTCTAATTCAATTGGAATCGAGCTAATGAAAAGTGGATTTTCATTTTGTGATAACTTCGGGTTTGAACATTTTAGGCGAATTGCTAGTCTAATTCGATTGGAATCGAGCCAATGAAAATTGGCTTTTGATTTCATGATAACTTCAGGTTTGTTCATTTTTGGCGAATTGCTAGTCTAATTTGATTGGAATCGAGCCAATGAAAAGTTGTTTTTGATTTCATGATAACTTCGGATTTGTTCGTTTTTAGCAAATTGCCAGTCAAATTCGATTGGGATCTATTGATTTCATGATAATTTCAGGTTTGTTCATTTTTGGCGAATTGCTAGTCTAATTCGATTGGAATCGAGCCAATGAAAAGCGATTTTTCATTTCATGGTAACTTCGGGATTGTTCATTTTTGGTGAATTGCTAGTCTAAATCGATTGGAATCGAGCCATTGAAAAGTGGTTTTTTATTTCATGATAACTTCGGGTTTTTTCGTTTTTACGAATAGCTAGTCTAATTCGATTGGAATCGGCCTAACGAAAAGTTGTTTTTGATTTCATGATAACTTCGGATTTGTTCGTTTTTAGCAAATTGCCAGTCAAATTCGATTGGGATCTATTGATTTCATGATAATTTCAGGTTTGTTCATTTTTGGCGAATTGCTAGTCTAATTCGATTAGAATCGACCAAAAGAAAAGTGGTTTTCCATTTCATGATAACTTCGGGTTTGTTCATTTTTGGCGAATTTCTAGTCTAAATCGATTGTAATCGAGCCAATGAAAAGTGGTTTTTCATTCCATGATAACTTTGGGTTTGTTCATTTTTGAGAATTGCTAGTCTAATTCGATTGGAATCGAGCTAATGAAAAGTGGATTTTGATTTCAAGATAACATCGGGTTTGTTCGTTTTTGGCGAATTGCTAGTCTAATTCGATTGGAATCTTACCAATGAAATGTGTCTTTTGGTTTGACTACATCTTTGGTTTCTTCACTTTTGGCGAATTGCTAGTCTAATTCGATCGTAATCGAGCCAATGAAACGTGGTTTTTGATTTCATGATAACTTCGGGTTCTTTTATTTTTTGGCGAATCGCTAGTCCAATACGATTGGCATCGAGCCAAAGAAAAGTTGTTTTCATTTCATGATAACTTCGAGTTTTTTCATTTTTGGCGAATTGCTAGTCGAAATCGATTGGAATCGAGCCAATGAAAAGTGGCATTTGATTTCATAATAACTTCGAGTTTGTTCATTTTTAGTGAATTGCTAGTCTAATTCGATTGGAATCGAGCCAAAGAAAAGTGGTTTTTCATTTCATGATAACTTCTGGTTTGTTCATTTTTTGCGAATTGCTAGTCTAAATCGATCGGAATCGAGACAATGAAAAGTAGCTTTTGATTTCATGATGTCTTCGGCTTTCGTTCATTTTAGCGGATTGGTATTCTAATTCGATTGTAATCCCGTTAATGAAAAGTGGTTTTTGATTTCATGATAACATCGGATTTGTTCATTTTTGGCGAATTGATAGTCTAATTTGATTGGAATTGAGCCAATGAAAAGTTGTTTTTGATTTCATGATATCTTCGGGTTTGTTCGTTTTGACGAATTGCTAGTGTAATTCGTTTTGGAATCGAGCCAATGAAATGTGGTTTTTAACTTCATGATAACTTTGGGTTTGTTCGTTTTTGACGAATTGCTAGTCTAATTTGATTGGAATTCGTCCAATGAAAAGTGGTTTTTGATTTCATGATAATTTCGGATTTAATCATTTTTGGCGAATTGCAAGTCAAATTTGATTGGAATTGATCCAATGAAAAGTGGTTTTTGATTTCATGATAACTTCGGATTGGTTCATTTTTCGTGAATCGCTAGTCTAATTTGATTGGAATTTATCCAATGAAAAGTGGTTTTTGATTTCATGATAACTTTTGGTTTGTTCATTTTTGGCGAATTGCTAGTCTAAATCTACTGGAATCGAACCAATGAAAAGTGGCTTTTAGTTTCATGATAACTTTGGGTCTTTTCGCTTTTGGTGAATTGCTAGTCTAAATCGATTGGAATCAAGTCAGTCAAAAGTGGCTTTTGATTTCATGATATCGTCGAGTTTGTTCATTTTGGCGAATTGGTAGTCTAATTCGATTGGAATCCAGGTATTTAAAAGTGGCTTTTTGATTTCATGATGACTTCGGGTTTGTTCATTTTTGGTGAATTGCTAGTCTAATTAGATTGGAATTGAGCCAATGAAAAGTTGTTTTTGATTTCATGATAAGTTCAGGTTTGTTCATTTTTGGCGAATTGCTAGTGTAATTCGATTGGAATCGAGCCAATGAAAAGTGGTTTTTAACTTCATGATAACTTTGGGTTTGTTCGTTTTTGGCAAATTGCTAGTCTAATTTGATTGGAATTGATCCAGTGAAAACTGGTTTTTGATTTCATGATAACTTTGAATTTGTTCCTTTTTAGCGAATTGCTAGTCAAATTTGATTGGAATTGATCCAATGAAAAGTGGTTTTTCATTTCATGATAACTTCGGATTGGTTCGCTTTTGGCGAATTGCTAGTCTAATTTTATTGGAATTTATCCAATGAAAAGTGGTTTTTGAATTCATGATAACTTCGGGTTTGTTCATTTATGGCTAATTGCTAGTCTAAATCGTTTGGAAACGAGCCAATGAAAAGTGACTTTTGATTTCATGATAACTTCAAGGTCGTTTGCTTTTGGCGAACTGTAAGTCAAAATCGATTGGAATCGAGTCAATGAAAAGTGGCTTTTGATTTCATGATATCTTCGAGTTTGTTCATTTTGGCGAATTGGTAGTCTAATTCGATTGGAATCCAGATAATCAAAATTGACTTTTGATTTCAAGATAACTTCAGGCTTGTTCGTTTTTGGCTAAGTCGTAGTCTAATTTGATTGGAATTGAGCCAATGAAAATTTGTTTTTGATTTCATGATACTTCGGGTTTGTTCATTTTTTGCGAATTGCTAGTCTAATTCGAATGGAATCGAGCCAATGAAAAGCAATTTTTCATTTCATGATAACTTCGGGTTTGTTCATTTTTTGCGAATTGCTAGTCCAATTCGATTGGAATCGAGCCAATGAAAAGTTGTTTTTGGTTTCTTGATAACGTCGGGTTTGTTCGTTTTTGTGAATTGCTAGTCTAATTCGATTGAATCGAGGCAATGAAAAGTGGTTTTTCATTTCATGATAACTTTGGATTTGTTCATTTTTGGCGAATTGCTAGTCCAATTCGATTGGAACCGAGCCAATGACATGTGGCTTTTGATTTCACGATAACTTCGGGTTTTTTTCATTTTTTGCGAATTGCTAGTCCAATTCGATTGGAATCGAGCCAATGAAAAGTGATTTTTCATTCCATGATTACTTCGGGTTTTTTTCATTTTGGCGAATTGCTAGTCTAATCGATTAGAATCGAGCTAATGAAAAGTGATTTTTGATTTCATGATAACTTCGAATTTGTTCATTTTTGGCGAATTGCTAGTCTAATTTGATTGGAATTGATCCAATGAAAAGTGGTTTTTGATTTCATGATGACTTCGATTTTTTTCCTTTTTGGCGAATTGCTAGTCTAATTTTATTGGAATTGATCCAATGAAAAGTGGTTTTTGATTTCATGATAACATGGGATTTGTTCATTTTTGGCGAATTGCTTGTCTAATTTGATTTGAACTGATCCAATGAAAAGTGGTTTTTGATTTAATGATAACTTCGAGTTTGTTCATTTTTTTGCGAATTGCTAGTCTAAATCGATTGGAATCGAGTCAATGACAACTGTCTTTTGATTTCATGATGGCTTCGGGTTTGTTCATTTTTGGCAAATTGCTAGTCTTAATCGACTGGAACCGAGTCAATGAAAAGTAGCTTTTGATTTAATGATATCTTCGGGTTTGTTCGTTTTGGCGAATTGGTAGTCTAATTCAATTGGAATCTAGCAAATTAAAAGTGGTTTTTGATTTCACGATAACTTCGGATTTGTTCATTTTTTGTGGATTGCTAGTCTAATTTGATTGGAATTGAGCCAATGAAAAGTTATTTTTGATTTCATCATAACTTTTCTTTTGTTCATTTTTGGTGAATTGCTAGTCTAATTCGATTGGAGTCGAGCCAACGAAAAGCGATTTTCCATTTCATGGTAACTTCAGGTTTGGTAATTTTGGTGAATTGGTAGTCTAAATCGATTGGAATCGAGCCAATGAAAAGTGGTTTTTCGTTTCATGATAACTTCGGGTTTTTTTCAGTTTGGCGAATAGCTAGTCTAATTCAATTGGAATCGAACTAATGAAAAGTGGTTTCTGATTTTGTGATAACTTCCGGTTTGTTTGTTTTAGGGTAATTGCTAGTCTAATTGGATTGGAATCGAGCCAATGAAAAGTTGTTTTTGATTTCATGACAACTTCCGGTTTGTTCATTTTTTGCGAATTGCTAGTCTAATTCGATCAGAATCGAGGCAAAGAAAAGTGGTTTTTGATTTCATGATAACTTCGGGTTTGTTCATTTTTTCGGGAATTGCTTGTCTAAATCGATTGGAATCGAGCGAAAGAAAAGTGGTTTTTCATTCCTTGATAACTTCGGGTTTGTTCGTTTTTGAGAATTGCTAGTCTAATTCGATTGGAATCGAGCTAATGAAAAGGGGTTTCGGATTTCATGATAACTTCGGGTTTGTTCGTTTGAGGTGAATTGCTAGTCTAATTCGATAGGAATCGAGCCAATGAAAATTGGTTTTTGATTTCATGATAACTTCAGATTTGTTCATTTTTGGCGAATTGCTAGTCTAATTCGATCGGAATCGAGCCAAAGAAAAGTGGTTTTTCATTTCATGATAACTTCGGGTTTGTTCATTTTTTGGAGAATTGCTAGTCTAAATCGATTGGAATCGAGTCAATGAATAGTCTCTTTTGATTTCACAATAACTTCGGGTTCGTTCATTTTTGTAGAATTGCTAGTCTTAATCGATTGGAATCGAGTCAATGAAAAGTGGCTTTTGTTTTCATGATATCTTCGGGTTTGTTCCTTTTGGCGAATTGGTAGTCTAACTCGATTGAAATCTGGCTAATTAAAAGTGGTTTTTGATTTCATGATAACTATGGATTTGTTCATTTTTTGTGGATTGCTAGTCTAATTTGATTGGAATTGAGGCAATGAAAAGTTGTTTCTGATTTCATGATAACTTCGCATTTGTTCGTTTTTGGTGAATTGCTAGTCTAATTCGATTGGAATCGACCCAACGAAAAGAGATTTTTGATTTCATGGTAACTTCGAGTTTGGTAATTTTTATGAATAGCTAGTCTAAATCGATTGGAATCGAGCCAATGAAAGGTGGTTTTTCATTCCATGATAACTTTGGGTTTTTTCGTTTTGGCGAATTGCTAGTCTAATTCGATTGGAATTGAGCTAATGAAAAGTGGTTTCTGATTTCGTGATAACTTCGGGTTTGTTCGTTTTAGGCGAATTGCTAGTCTAATTCGATTGGAATCGAGCCAATGAAAAGTTGCTTTTGATTTCATGACGACTTCGGGTTTGTTCATTTTTTGCGAAGTGCTAGTCTAATTCAATTGGAATCAAGCCAATGAAAATTGGTTTTTGATTTCATGATAACTTCAGGTTTGTTCCTTTTTGGCGAATTACTAGTCTAATTCGATTGGAATCGAGCCAAAGAAAAGTGGTTTTTCATTTCAAGATAACTTCGGGTTTGTTCATTTTTGGCGAATTGCTAGTCTAATTCGATTGGAATCGAGCCAAAGAAAAGTGGTTTTTCATTCGATGATAACTTTGAGTTTGTTCGTTTTGGCGAATTGCTAGTCTAATTCGATTGGAATCGTGCTAATGAAAAGTGGATTTTGATTTCATGATAACTTCGGGTTCCTTCAATTTTGACGAATTGCTAGTCTAATTCGATCGTAATCGTGCCAATGAAATGTGGCTTTTGATTTGACGATATCTTCGGGTTTCTTCATGTTTGGCGAATTGCTAGTCTATTTCGATCGTAATCGAGCCAACGAAATGTGGTTTTTGATTTGACGATAACTTCCGGGTTGTTCATTTTTGGCGACTTGCTAGTCTAATTCGATCGTAATCGAGCCAATGAAATGTGGTTTTTGATTTCATGATAACTTTGGGTTTGTTCATTTTTGGCGAATTGCTAGTCTAATACGATTGGTATCGAGCCAAAGAAAAGTGGTTTTTCATTTCATGATAACTTCAAGTTTTTTCGTTTTGGGCGAATTGCTAGTCTAAAACGATTGGAATCGAGCAAATGAAAAGTGGCGTTTGATTTCATAATAACTTCGGGTTTATTCGTTTTTAGCGAATTGCTAGTCTAATTCGATTGGACTCGAGCCAAAGAAAAGTGGTTTTTCATCCATGATAACTTCGGGTTTGTTCGTTTTTTACGAATTACTAGTCCAATTCGATTGGAATCGAGCCAATGAAATGTTGTTTTTGATTTCATGACGACTTCGGGTTTGTTCATTTTTTGCGAAGTGCTAGTCTAATTCAATTGGAATCGAGCCAATGAAAATTGGTTTTTGATTTCATGATAACTTCAGGTTTGTTCCTTTTTGGCGAATTACTAGTCTGATTCGATTAGAATCGAGCCAAAGAAAAGTGGTTTTTCATTTCAAGATAACTTCGGGTTTGTTCATTTTTGGAGAATTGCTAGTCTAATTCGATTGGAATCGAGCCAAAGAAAAGTGGTTTTTCATTCGATGATAACTTCGAGTTTGTTCGTTTTGGCGAATTGCTAGTCTAATTCGATTGGAATCGTGCCAATGAAAAGTGGATTTTGATTTCATGATAACTTCGGGTTCCCTCATTTTTGGCGAATTGCTAGTCTAATTCGATCGTAATCGTGCCAATGAAATGTGGCTTTTGATTTGACGATATCTTCGGGTTTCTTCATGTTTGGCGAATTGCTAGTCTAATTCGATCGTAATCGAGCCAACGAAATGTGGTTTTTGATTTGACGATAACTTCGGGTTTGTTCATTTTTGGCGAATTGCTAGTCTAATTCGATCGTAATCGAGCCAATGACATGTGGTTTTTGATTTCATGATAACTTTGGGTTTGTTCATTTTTGGCGAATTGCTAGTCTAATACGATTGGTATCGAGCCAAAGAAAAGTGGTTTTTCATTTCATGATAACTTCGAGTTTTTTCATTTTTGGCGAATTGCTTGTCTAAAACGATTGGAATCAAGCAAATGAAAAGTGGCGTTTGATTTCATTATAACTTTGGGTTTATTCGTTTTTAGCGAATTGCTAGTCTAATTCGATTGGACTCGAGCCAAAGAAAAGTGGTTTTTCATTTCATGATAACTTCGGGTTTGTTCGTTTTTTACGAATTGCTAGTCCAATTCGATTGGAATCGAGCCAATGAAAAGTGTTTTTTGGTTTCTTGATAACGTAGGGTTTGTTCGTTTTTGTGAATTGCTAGTCTAATTCAACTGAATCGGGCCAATGAAGAGTGGTTTTTGATTTCATGATAATTTTGGATTTGTTCATTTTTGGCGAATTGCTAGTCAAATTTAATTGGAATTGATCCAATAAAAAGTGGTTTTTGATTTCATGATAACTTCGGATTGGTTCGTTTTTGGCGAATTACTAGTCTAATTTGATTGGAATTTATCCAATGAAAAGTGGTTTTTGATTTCATGATAACTTCGGGTTTTTCCATTTTTGGCTAATTGCTAGTCTAAATCGATTGGAATCGAGCCAATGAAATATGGCTTTGATTTCAAGATAACTTCGGGTTTGTTCGCTTTTGGCGAATTGCTAGTCTAAATCGATTGGAATCAAGTCAATGAAAAGTGGCTTTTGATTTCATGATATCTTCGAGTTTGTTCATTTTGGCGAATTGGTAGTCTAAATCGATTGGAATCCAGATAATTAAAAGTGGTTTTTGATTTCACGATAACTTCGAATTTGTTCGTTTTTGGCGAATTGCTAGTCTAATTTGATTGGAATTGAACCAATGAAAAGTTGGTTTTGCTTTCATGATACTTCGGGTTTGTTCCTTTTTGGCGAATTGCTAGTCTAACTCGATTGGAATCGAGCCAATGAAAAGCGATTTTTCATTTCATGATCACTTTGGATTTGTTCATTTTTGGCGAACTGTTAGTCTAAATTGATTGGAATCGAGCCAACAAAAAGTGGTTTTTCATTCCATGATAACTTCAGATTTTTTTATTTTTGGCGAATTGCTAGTCTAATTCGATTGGAATCGAGTTAATGAAAAGTGGTTTTTGATTTCATGATAACTTCGGGTTTGTTCATTTTATGCGAATTGCTAGTCGAATTCGATTGGAATCGAGCCAATGAAAAGTTGTTTTTGATTTCATGACAACTTCAGGTTTTTTTCATTTTGGCGAATTGCTAGTCTAATTCGATTAGAATCTAGCTAATGAAAAGTGGTTTCTGATTTCATGATAACTTCGGGTTTGTTCGTTTTAGGCGAATTGCTAGTCTAATTCGATTGGAATCGAGCTAATGAAAAGTTGTTTTTGATTTCATGACAACTTTGGGTTTGTTCATTTTTTGCGAATTGCTAGTCTAATTCGATTGGAATCGAGCCAAAGAAAAGTGGTTTTTCAATTCATGATAACTTCGGGTTTGTTCATTTTTGGCGAATTACTAGTCTAAATCGATTGGAATCCAGCCAAAGAAAAGTGGATTTTCATTCCATGATAACTTCGGGTTTGTTCATTTTAGCGAATTGATAGTCTAATTCGATTGGAATCGAGCTAATGAAAAGTGGTTTCTGATTTCATGATAACTTCGGGTTGGTTCGTTTTAGGCAAATTGCTAGTCTAATTCGATTGGAATCGAGCCAAAGAAAAGTGGTTTTTCATTTCATGATAACTTCGGATTTGTTCATTTTTGGCGAATTGCTAGTCTAATTCGATTGGAATCGAGCCAAAGAAAAGTGGTTTTTCATTCCATGACAACTTCGAGTTTGTTCATTTTGGCAAATTTCTAGTCTAATTCGATTGGAATCGTGCCAATGAAAAGTGGATTTTGATTTCATGATAACTTCGGGTTCCTTCATTTTTGGCGAATTGCTAGTCTAATTCTATCGTAATCGTGCCAATGAAATGTGGCTTTTGACTTGACGATATCTTCGGGTTTCTTCATGTTTGGCGAATTGCTAGTCTAATTCGATCGTAATCGAGCCAATAAAATGTGGTTTTTGATTTGACGATAACTTCGGGTTTGTTCATTTTTGGCGAATTGCTAGTCTAATTCGATCGTAATCGAGCCAATGAAATGTGGTTTTTGATTTCTTGATAACTTTGGGTTTGTTCATTTTTGGCGAGTTGCTAGTCTAGTACGATTGATATCGAGCCAAAGAAAAGTGGTTTTTAATTTCATGATAACTTCGAGTTTTTTCGTTTTTGGCGAATTGCTAGTCTAAAACGATTGGAATCGAGCAAATGAAAAGTGGCATTTGATTTCATAATAACTTTGGGTTTGTTCGTTTTTAGCGAATTGCTAGTCTAATTCGATTGGACTCGAGCCAAAGAAAAGTGGTTTTTCATTTCATGATAACTTCGGGTTTCTTCATTTTTTACGAATTGCTAGTCCGATTCGATTGGAATCGAGCCAATGAAAAGTGGTTTTTGGTTTCTTGATAACGTCGGGTTTGTTCGTTTCTTTGAATTGCTAGTCTAATTCGATTGAATCTGGCCAATGAAGAGTGGTTTTTGATTTCATGATAATTTCGGATTTGCTCATTTTTGGCGAATTGCTAGTCAAATTTAATTGGAATTGATCCAATGAAAAGTGGTTTTTGATTTCATGATAACTTCGGATTGGTTCGTTTTTGGCGAATTACTAGTCTAATTTGATTGGAATTTTTCCAATGAAAAGTTGTTTTTGATTTCATGATAAATTCGGGTTTTTTCATTTTTGGCGAATTGCTAGTCTAAATCGATTGGAATCGAGCCAATGAAATGTGGCTTTTGATTTCAAGATAACTTCGGGTTTGTTCGCTTTTGGCGAATTGCTAGTCTAAATCGATTGGAATCAAGTAGATGAAAAGTGGCCTTTGATTTCATGATATCTTCGAGTTTGTTCATTTTGGAGAATTGGTAGTCTAAATCGATTGGAATCCAGATAATTAAAAGTGGTTTTTGATTTCACTATAACTTCGAATTTGTTCGTTTTTGGCCAATTGCTAGTCTAATTTGATTGGAATTGAACCAATGAAAAGTTGGTTTTGCTTTCATGATACTTCGGGTTTGTTCATTTTTGGGGAATTGCTAGTCTAATTCGATTGGAATCGAGCCAATGAAAAGCGATTTTTCATTTCATGATCACTTTGGATTTGATCATTTTTGGTGAATTGCTAATCCAAATCGATTGGAATCGAGCCAAAGAAAAGTGGTTTTTCATTCCATGATAACTTCAGATTTTTTTATTTTTGGCGAATTGCTAGTCTAACTCGATTGGAATCGAGTTAATGAAAAGTGGTTTTTGATTTCATGATAACTTCGGGTTAGTTCAGTTTATGCGAATTGCTAGTCGAATTCCATTAGAATCGAGCCAATGAAAAGTTGTTTTTGATTTCATGACAACTTCAGGTTTGTTCACTTTTGGTGAATTGCTAGTCTAATTCGATTGGAATCTAGCCAATGAAAATTGATTTTTGATTTCATGATAACTTCAGGTTTGTTCGTTTTTTACGAATTGCTAGTCTAATTAGATTGGAATCAAGCTAAAGAAAAGTTTTTTTCATTTCATGATTACTTTGGATTCGTTCATTTTTTGCGGATTACTAGTCTAATTTGATTGGAATCGAGCTAAAGGAAAGTGGTTTTTCAATTCATGATAACTTCGGGTTTGTTCATTTTTGGCGAATTAATAGTCTAAATCAATTGAAATCCAGCCAAAGAAAAGTGGGTTTTCATTCCATGATAACTTCGTATTTGTTCATTCTGGCGAATTGATAGTCTGATTCGATTGGAATCGAGCTAATGAAAAGTGGTTTCTGATTTCATGATAACTTCAGGTCGGTTCCTTTTAGGCGAATTGCTAGTCTAATTCGATTGGAATCGAGCCAATGAAATGTTGTTTTTGATTTCATGACAACTTCGGGTTTGTTCATTTTTTACGAAGTGCTAGTCTAATTCAATTGGAATTGAGCCAAAGAAAATTGGTTTTTGATTTCATGATTACTTCATGTTTGTTCCTTTTTGGCGAATTGCTAGTCTAATTCGATTGGAATCGAGCCAAAGAAAAGTGGTTTTTCATTTCATGATAACTTCGGGTTTGTTCATTTTTGGCGAATTGCTAGCCTAATTCGATTGGAATCGAGCCAAAGAAAAGTGGTTTTTCATTCCATGATAACTTCGAGTTTGTTCGTTTTGGCGAATTGCTAGTCTAATTCGATTGGAATCGTTCCAATGAAAAGCGGATTTTGATTTCAAGATAACTTCGGGTTCCTTCATTTTTGGCGAATTGCCAGTCTAATTCGATCGTAATCGTGCCAATGAAATGTGGCCTTTGATTTGACGATATCTTCTGGTTTCTTCATGTTTGGCGAATTGCTAGTCTAATTCGATTGTAATCGAGCCAACGAAATGTGGTTTTTGATTTGACGATAACTTCGGGTTTGTTCATTTTTGGCGAATTTCTTGTCTAATTCGATCGTAATCGAGCCAATGAAATGTGGTTTTTGATTTCATGATAACTTTGGGTTTGTTCATTTTTGGCGAATTGCTAGTCTAATACGATTGGTATCGAGCCAAAGAAAAGTGGTTCTTCATTTCATGATAACTTCGAGTTTTTTCATTTTTGGCGAATTGCTAGTCTAAAATGATTGGAATCGAGCAAATGAAAAGTGGCGTTTGATTTCATAATAAGTTCGGGTTTGTTCGTTTTTAGCGAATTGCTAGTCTAATTCGATTGGACTCGAGCCAAAGAAAAGTGGTTTTTCATTTCATGATAACTTCGGGTTTGTTCATTTTTTACGAATTGCTAGTCCAATTCGATTGGGATTGAGCTAATGAAAAGTGGTTTTTGGTTTCTTGATAACGTCGGGTTTGTTCGTTTCTTTGAATTGCTAGTCTAATTCGATTGAATCGGGCCAATGAAGAGTGGTTTTTGATTTCATGATAATTTCGGATTTGTTCATTTTTGGCGAATTGCTAGTCAAATTTAATTGGAATTGATCCAATGAAAAGTGGTTTTTGATTTCATGATAACTTCGGATTGGTTCGTTTTTGGCGAATTGCTAGTCTAATTTGATTGGAATTGAACCAATGAAAAGTTGGTTTTGCTTTCATGATACTTCGGGTTTGTTCATTTTTGGCGAATTGCTAGTCTAATTCGATTGGAATCGAGCCAATGAAAAGCGATTTTTCATTTCATGATCACTTTGGATTTGTTCATTTTTGGTGAATTGCTAGTCTAAATCGATTGGAATCGAGCCAATGAAAAGTGGTTTTTCATTCCATGATAACTTTGGATTTTTTTTATTTTTTGGCGAATTGCTAGTCTAATTCGATTGGAATCGAGTTAATGAAAAGTGATTTTTGATTTCATGATAACTTCGGGTTTGTTCGTTTTATGCGAATTGCTAGTCAAATTCGATTGGAATCGAGTCAATGAAAAGTTGTTTCTGATTTCATGACAACTTCAGGTTTGTTCATTTTTGGTGAATTTCTAGTCTAATTCGATTGGAATCTAGCCAATGAAAATTGGTTTTTGATTTCGTGATAACTTTAGGTTTGTTCGTTTTTGACGAATTGCTAGTCTAATTAGATTGGAATCCAGCCAAAGAAAAGTGGGTTTTCATTTCATGATAACTTTGGGTTTGTTCATTTTTAGCAAATTGCTAGTCTAAATCGATTGGAATCGAGCCAATGAAAGGTGGTTTTTCATTCCATGATAACTTCAAGTTTGTTCGTTTTGGCGAATTGCTAGTCTAATTTGATTGGAATCGAGCTAATGAAAAGTGGGTTTTGATTTCATAATAACTTCGGGTTTGGTCATTTTTGGCGAATTGCTAGTCTAATTTGATTGGAATCCTGCCAATGAAATGTTGCTTTTGATTTGCCGATATCTTCGGGTTTCATCATTTTTGGTGAATGAGTAGTCTAATTCAAACAAAATCGAGCCAATTAAATGTGGTTTTTGATTTCATGATAACTTCGGGTTTGTTCATTTTTATCGAATTGCTAGTCTAATACGATTGGAATCGAGCCAAAGAAAAGTGGTTTTTCACTTCATGATAACTTCTAGCTCTTTTGTTTTTGGCGAATCTCTAGTCTAAATCGATTGGAATCGAGACAGTGAAAAGTAGCGTTTGATTTCATGATAACTTCGGGCTTGTTCATTTTTAGCGAATTGTTAGTCTAATTCGATTGGAATCGAGCCAAAGAAAAGTGATTTTTCATTTCATGATAACTTCTAGTTTGTTCATTTTTTGTTAATTGCTAGTCTAAATCGATTGGAATTGAGCCAATGAAAAGTGGCTTTTGATTTCATGATATCTTCGGCTTTGTTCATTTTAGCGAATTGCTCGTCTAAATCGATAGGAATCGAGCCAATGAAAAGTGGCTTTTGTTTTCATGATATCTTCGGCTTTGTTCGTTTTGGCGAATCGCTAGTCTTATTCAATTGGAATTGAGCCAATGAAAAGTTGTTTTTGATTTTATGATAACTTCTAGTTTGTTCATTTTTGGCGAATTGCTAATTTAATTCGATTGGAATCGAGTTAATGAAAAATGGTTTTTAATTTCATGATAGGTTTGTTCAATTTTTTGCGAACTGTTAGTCCAATTCGATGGGAATCGAGCCAATGAAAAGTTATTTTTGATTTCATGATGACTTTGAGTTTGTTCATTTTTAGCGAATTGCTAGTCTAAATCAATTAGAATCGAGCGAATGAAAAGTGGCTTCTGATTTCATGATAACTCCGGGTTTGTTCTTTTTTGCCAAATCGCTAGTTTAATTCGATTGGAATCGTGCCAAAGAAAAGTGGCTTTTCATTTCATGATAACTTCGGGTTTGTTCATTTTTGGCGAATTGCTAGTCTAAATCAATTGAGATGGAGCCAATGAGAAGTGGCTTTTGATTTAATGATATCTTCGGCTTTGTTTGTCTTGGCGAATTGGTAGTCTAAATCGATTGGGATCGAGCCGAAGAAAAGTGATTTTTCATTTCATGATAACATCATGTTTGTTCATTTTTGGCAAATTACTAGTCTAAATAGATTGGAATCGAGCAATTGAAAAGTGGCTTTTGATTTCATGATATCTTCGGGTTTGGTCGTTGTTGTCGAATTGTTAGTCTAAATCTACTGAAATCCAGCTAATGAAAAGTGGTTTTTGATTTCATGATAATTTTGGATTTGTTCATTTTTAGCAAATTGCTAGTCTAATTTGATTGAAATTGATCCAATGAAAACTGGTTTTTTATTTCATGATAACTTCGGGTTGGATCGTTTTTTGCGGATTGCTAGTCTATATCGATTGGAATCGAGGCAATGAAAGTGGCTTTTGATTAAATGATAACTTCGGGTTTCTTCATTTTTGGCGAATTGCTAGTCTTATATGATTTGAATTGAGCCAAAGAAAAGTGGTTTTTCATTTCATGATAACTTCGGGTTTGTTCGGTTTTGGCGAATTGCTAGTCTAAATAGACTGGAATCGAGTCAATGAAAAGTGATTTTGATTTCATGATATCTTTGGGTTTGTTCATTTTGGCGAATTGGTAGTCTAATTCGATTGGAATCCAGCTAATTAAAAGTTGTTTTTGATTTCACGATAACTTCAGATTTGTTCATTTTTGTTGAATTGCGAGTCTAATTGGATTGGAATTGAGCCAATGAGAAGTTGTTTTTGATTACATGATAACTTCGGGTTTGTTCTTTTTGGCGAATTGCCAGTTTAATTCAATTGGAATCGAGACAATGAAAAGCGATTTTTCATTTCATGATAACTTCGGGTTTGTTCATTTTTGGCGAATTGCTAGTCTAAATCGATTGGAATCGAGCCAATGAAAAGTGGTTTTTCATTCCATGATAACATCGGGGTTTTTTTCATTTTGGCGAATTGCTAGTCTAATTCGATTGGAATTGAGCCAATGAAAAGTGGTTTTTGATTTCTTGATGTCTTCGTGCTTGTTCGTTTTGGCGAAGTGCTAGTCTAATTCGATTGGAATTGAGCTAATGAAAACTAGGTTTTGATTTCGTAATAACTTCGAGTTTGTTCATTTTCGGCAAATTGCTAGTCAAATTCGATTGGAATCGAGCAAATGAAAATTGGTTTTTGATTTCATGATAACTTCATGTTTGTTCGTTTTTGGCGAATTGCTAGTCTAATTCGATTGGAATCGATCCTAAGAAAAGTGATTTTTGATTTCATGATAACTTCGGATTTGTTCATTTTTGGTGAATTACTAGTCTAAATCGATTGGAATCGAGCTAAAGAAAAGTGGTTTTTCATTTCATGATAACTTCTGGTTTGTTCATTTTTTGCGAATTGCTAGTCTAAATCGATTGGAATCGAGACAATGAAAAGTGGCTTTTGATTTCATGATATCTTTCTGTTTGTTCGTTTTGTCGAATTGGTATTCTTATTTGAATGGAATCCAGTTAATGAAAAGTGGTTTTTGATTTCATGTGACTTTGGATTTCTTCTTTTTGGCGAATTGCTAGTCTAATTTGATTGAAATTGAGCCAATGAAAAGTTATTTTTGATTTCATGATAACTTCGGCTTTGTTCAATTTTGGCGAATTGCTAGTCTAATTTGATTGAAATTTAGCCAATGAAAAGTGGATTTTATTTTATGATAACTTCTGGTTTTTTCTTTCTGATAACTTCGGGTTTTTTCTTTTTTGGCGAATTGCTAGTCTAAATCCATTGGAATCGAGCCAAAGAAAAGTTGTTTTTCATTTCATGATATCTTCGGGTTTGTTCATTTTTGGCGAATTGCTAGTCTAAATCGATCGAAATCAATTAATTGAAAAGTGGCTTTTGATTTCATGATATCTTTAGGTTGGTTCGTTGTGTCGATTTTGTAGTCTAATTCGAAGGAATCTAGCTAATGAAAAGTGGTTTTTGATTTCATGATAACTTCGAATTTGTTCGTTTTGGCGAATTGCTAGTCTAACTTCATTGGAATTGAGCCAATGAAAAGTCGTTTTTGATTTCATGATAACTTCGGGTCTGTTCGATTTTGGCATATTGCTAGTCTAATTTGATTTAAATTGAGCCAATGAAAAGTAGCTTTTGATTTCATGATAACTTCGAGTTTGCTCATTTTTGGCGAGTTGCTAGTCGAAATCGATTGGAATCGAGCTAAAGAAAAGTGGATTTCATTTCATGATAACTTCGGGTTTGTTCTTTTTGGCGAATTGCTAGCCTAAATCGATTGGAATCGAGCAATTGAAAAGAGGTTTTTGATTTTATGATATCTTCGGGTTTGTTCATTTTGCCGAATTGGTAGTCTAATTCAATTGTAATCCAGCTAATGAAAAGTGGTTCTTAATTTCATGATAACTTCGGATTTGTTCGTTTTTGGCGAATTGCTGGTCTAATTTGATTGGAATTGATCCAATGAAAAGTGGCTTTTGATTTCATGATATCTTTAGGTTTGTTCGTTGTGTCGAATTAGCAGTCTAATTCGATTGGAATCTAGCTAATGAAAAGCTGTTTTTGATTTCATGATAACTTTGGATTTGTTTGTTTTTGGCGAAATGCTAGTCTAATTTGATTGGAATTGAGCCAATGAAAAGTTGTTTTTGATTTCATGATAACTTCGGGTTTGTTCTTTTTGGCGAATTGCTAGTCTAATTTCATTTAAATTGAGCCAATGAAAAGTGGCTTTTGATTTCATGATAACTTCGGCTTTGTTCATTTTCGACGAGTTCCTAGTCTAAATCGATCGGAATCGAGCCGAAGAAAAGTGGTTTTTCATTTCATGATAACTTCAGGTTCGTTCGTTTTTTGTGAATTCCTAGTCTAAATCGATTGGAATCGAGCAATTGAAAAGTGGCTTTTGATTTCATGATATCTTCGGGTTTGATCGTTTTGGCGAATTGGTAGTCTAATTCAATTGGAATCCAGCTAATTAAAAGTGGTTCTTAATTTCATGATAACTTCGGATTTGTTCATTTTTGGCGAATGGCTAGTCTAATTTGATTGGAATTGATCCAATAAAAAGTGGCTTTTGATTTCATGATATCTTTAGGTTTGTTCGTTGTGTCGAATTGGTAGTCTAATTCGATTGGAATCTAGCTAATGAAAAGTGGTTTTTCATTTCATGATAACTTTGGGTTTTTTCGTTTCTACAAATAGCTAGTCTAATTCGATTGGAATCGGCCTAACGAAAAGTTGTTTTTGATTTCATGATTACTTCGGGTTTTTTCATTTTTGGCGAATTGCTAGTTTAAATCGATTGGAACCGAGCCAATGAAAAGTGGCTTTTGATTTCATGATAACTTCGGGTTTGGTCATTTTTGGCGAATTGCTAGTCAAATTTGATTGGGATCAATTGATTTCATGATAACTTCAGGTTTGTTCATTTTTTACGAATTGCTTTTCTAATTCGATTAAAATCGAGCCAAAGAAAAGTGGTTTTTCATTTCATGATAACTTCGGGTTTGTTCATTTTTGGCGAATTTCTTGTCTAAATCGATTGTAATCGAGCCAATGAAAAGTGGTTTTTCATTCCATGATAACTTCATGTTTGTTCGTTTTGGAGAATTGCTAGTCTAATTCGATTTTAATCGAGCTAATGAAAAGTGGATTTTGATTTCAAGATAACTTCGGGTTTGTTCGTTTTTGGCGAATTGTTAGTCTAATTCGATTGGAATCGAGCCATTGAAAAGTCATTTTTGATTTCATGACAACTTCGGGTTTGTTCGTTTTTGGCGAATTGCTAGTCTAATTCGATTGGAATCGACTGATTTCATGATAACTTCAGGTTTGTTCATTTTTGGCGAATTGCTAGTCTAATTCGATTGGAATCGAGCCAAATAAAAATGGTTTTTCATTTCATGATAACTTCGGATTTGTTTGTTTTGCCGAACAGCTAGTCTAATTCAATTGGAATCGAGCTAATGAAAAGTGGATTTTGATTTCATGATAACTTCGGGTTTGTTCATTTTTGACGAATTACTAGTCTAATTCGATTGAATCGTGCCAATGAAATGTGGCTTTTGATTTGACGATATCTTCGAGTTTCTTCATTTTTGGTGAATTGCTAGTCTAATTTGATCGTAATTGAGCCAATGAAATGTGGATTTTGATTTCATGATAACTTCGGGTTTGTTCGTTTTTGACGAATCACTAGTCTAATACGATTGGTATCGAGCCAAATAAAAGTTGTTTTTCATTTCATGATAACTTTGAGTTTTTTCATTTTTGGCGAATTGCTAGTCTAAATCGATTGGAATCAACCCAATGAACAGTGCGTTTGATTTCATAATAACTTCGGGTTTGTTCTTTTTTAGCGAATTGCTAATCTAATTTGATTGGAATAGAGCCAAAGAAAGCTGGTTTTTCATTTCATGATAAATTCTTGTTTGTTGGTTTTTTTGAATTGCTAGTCTAAATCGATTGGAATCGAGACAATGAAAAGTGGCCTTTGATTTCATGATATCTTCGACTTTTGTTCGTTTTAGCGAATTGGTATTCTAATTCGATTGGAATCCCACTAATGAAAAGTGGTTTTTGATTTTATGATAACTTCGAATTTGTTCATTTTTGGCGAATTGATAGTCTAATTTGATTGGAATTGAGCCAATGAAAAGTGGTTTTTGATTTCATGATATCTTCGGGTTTGTTCGTTTTGACGAATTGCTAGTCGAATTCGATTGGAATCCAGCTAATGAAAAGTGGTTTTTGATTTTATGATAACTTTGGGTTTGCTCGTTTTTGGCAAATTGCTAGTCTAGTTTAATTGGAATTGATCCAATGAAAAGTGGTTTTTGATTTCATGATAACTTCGAATTTAATCGTTTTTGGCAAATTGCTAGTCAAATTTGATTGGAATTGATCCAATGAAAAGTGGTTTTTCCTTTCATGATAACTTCGGATTGGTTCGCTTTTGGCGAATTGCTAGTCTAATTTGATTGGGATTTTTCCAATGAAAAGTAGTCTTTTAATTCATGATAACTTCGGGTTTGTTCGTTTTTGGCGAATTGCTAGTCTAAATCGATTGGAATCGAGCCATTGAAAGGTGGCTTTTGATTTCATGGTAACTTCGGGTTTGTTCATTTTAGCAAATTACTAGTCTAAATCGATTGGAATCGAGTCAATGGAAAGTGGTTTTTGATTTCATGATATCTTCGAGTTTGTTCATTTTGGTGAATTGGTAGTCTAATTCGATTGGAATCCAGCTAATTAAAAGTGGCTTTTGGTTTCTTGATGACTTCGGGTTTGTACATTTTTGGCGAATTACTAGTATAATATCATTGGAATTGAGCCAATGAAAAGTTGTTTTTGATTTCATGATAAGTTTTGATTTGTTCGTTTTTGGCGAATTGCTAGTGTAATTCGATTGGAATCGAGCCAATGAAAAGTGGTTTTTAAATTCATGATAACCTTGGGTTTGTTCGTTTTTGGCGAATTGCTGGTCTAATTTGATTGGAATTGATCCAATGAAAAGTGGTTTTTGATTTCTTGATAACTTTAGATTTGTTCGTTTTTGGTAAATTAATAGTCAAATTTGATTGGAATTGATCCAATGAAAAGTGGTTTTTGATTTCATGATAACTTCGAATTGGTTCGCTTTTGGCCAGTTGCTAGTCTAATTTGATTGGAATTTAACCAATGAAAAGTGGTTTTTGAATTCATTATAACTACGAGTTTGTTCGCTTTTGGCAAATTGCTAGTCTAAATTGATTGGAATCGAGCCAATGAAAAGTGGCTTTTGATTTCACGATAACTTCAGGCTTGTTCGCTTTTAGCGAATTGCTAGTCTAAATTGATTGGAATCGAGTCAATGAAAAGTGGCTTTTGATTTCATGATATCTTCGAGTTTGTTCATTTTGACGAATTTGTAGTCTAATTCGATTGGAATCCAGATAATTAAAATTGGCTTTTGATTTAAGGATAGCTTCGGGTTTGTTCATTTTTTGCAAATTGGTAGTCCAATTTGATTGGAACTGAGCCAATGAAAAGTTGTTTTTGATTTCATGATAACTTCGGGTTTGTTCATTTTTAGCAAATTGCTAGTCTAATACGATTGGAATTGAGCCATTGAAAAACGATTTTTCATTTCATGATAACTTCGGCTTTGTTCATTTTTTGCAAATTGCTAGTCCAATTCGATTGGAATCGAGCCAATGAAAAGTGGCTTTTGGTTTCTTGATAACGTCGGGTTTGTTCATTTTTGTGAATTGCTAGTCTAATTCGATTGAATCGAGCCAATGAAAAGTGGTATTTCATTTCATGATAACTTCGGGTTTGTTCATTTTTGGCGAATTGCTAGTCCAATTCTATTGGAATCGAGCCAATGAAGTGTGGCTTTTGATTTCACGATAACTTCGGATTTTATCGTTTTTGGCGAATTGCTAGTCTAATTCAATTGGAATCGGGCCAATGAAAAGTGATTTTTCATTCCATGATTACTTCGGGCTTTTTTCGTTTTGCTAGTCTAATCGATTGGAATCGAGCTAATGAAAAGTGGTTTTTAATTTCATGATAGCTTCGGGTTTGTTCATTTTAGGCGAATTGCTAGTCTAATACGATTGGAATCGAGCCATTGAAAAGCGATTTTTCATTTCATGATAACTTCGGGTTTGTTTGTTTTTTGCCAATTGCTAGTCCAATTCAATTGGAATCGAACGAGTGAATAGTGGTTTTTAGTTTCTTGACAACGTCGGGCTTGTTCGTTTTTGTTAATTGCTAGTCTAATTCGATTGAATCGAGGCAATGAAAAGTGATTTTTCATTTCATGATAACTTCGGATTTGTTCATTTTTGGCGAATTGCTAGTCCAATTCAATTGGAATCGAGCCAATGAAATGTGGCTTTTGATTTCACGGTAACTTCGGATTTTTTCATTTTTGGTGAATTGCTAGTCTAATTCAATTGGAATCGAGCCAATGAAAAGTGATTTTCATTCCATGATTACTTCGGGCTTTTTTCGTTTTGGCGAATTGCTAGTCTAATCGATTGGAATCGAGCTAATGAAAAGTGGTCTTTGATTTCATGATAACTTCGGGTTTGTTCTTTTTAGACAAATTGCTAGTCTAATTCGATTGGAATCGAGTCAATGAAAAGTTGTTTTTGATTTCAATGAAAACTTTGGGTTTGTTCGTTTTTGGCGAATTGCTAGTCTAAATCGATTGGAATCGAGCAATTGAAAAGTGGTTTTTGATTTCATGATATCTTCGGGTTTGTTCGTTTTGCCGAATTGGTAGTCTAATTCAATTGGAATACAATTAATGAAAAGTGGTTTTTGATTTGATGATAACTTCGATTTGTTTGTTTTTGGCGAATTGCTAGTCTAGTTTGATTGGAATTGATCCAATGAATAGTGATTTTTGATTTCATGATAATTTCAAATTTGTTCATTTTTGGCGAATTGCTAGTCTAATTTGATTGGAATTGATCCAATAAAAAGTGGTTTTTGATTTTATGATAACTTGGGATTTGTTCATTTTTGGCGAATTGCTAGTCTAAATCTATTGGGATCGATTGATTCCATGATAACTTCAGGTTTGTTCGTTTTTGGCGAGTTGCTAGTCTAATTCGATTAGAGTCGAGCAAAAGAAAAATGGCTTTTCATTTCATGATAATTTCAGGTTTGTTCATTTTTGGCGTATTGCTAGTCTAAATCGATTGTAATCGAGCAAATGAAAAGTGATTTTTCATTCCATGATAACTTTAGGTTTGTTCGTTTTGGCGAATTGCTAGTCTTATTCGATTGGAATCGAGCTAATGAAAAGTGGATTTTGATTTCATGATAACTTCGGGTTTGTTCATTTTTGGCGAATTGCTAGTGTAATTCGATTGGAATCGAGCCAATCAAAAGTTGTTTTTGATTTCATGTTAACTTCGGGTTTGTTCTTTTTTGGCAAATTGCTAGTCCAGTTCGATTGGAATCAATTGATTTCATGATAACTTCAGGTTTGTTCATTTTTGGCGAATTGCTAGTCTAATTCGATTGGAATCTTGCCAAATAAAAGTGGTTTTTCATTTCATGATAACTTCGTGTTTGTTCGTTTTGCCGAATTTCTAGTCTAATTCAATTCGAATCGGGTCAATGAAAAGTGGATTTTGGTTTCATGATAACTTTGGGTTTTTTCATTTTTGGCGAATTGCTAGTCTAATTTGATTGGAATTGTGTCAATGAAATGTGGCTTTTGATTTGACGATATCTTCATGTTTCTTCATTTTTGGCGAATTGTTAGTCTAGTTCGATCGTAATCGAGCCAATGAAATGTGGTTTTTGATTCATGATAACTTCTGGTTTGTTCATTTTTGGCGAATTGCTTGTCTAAATCGATTGGAATCGAGCCAATGAAAGGTAAGTTTTCATTCCATGATAGCTTCGGGTTTGTTCGTTTTGGCGAATTGCTTGTGTAATTCGATTGGAATCGAGCTAATGAAAAGTGGATTTTGATTTCATGATAACTTCGGGTTCGTTCATTTTTGGCGAATTGCTAGTCTAAATCGATTGGAATCGAGCCACTGAAAGGTGGCTTTTCATTCTCTGATAACTTTGGGTTTGTTCGTTTTGGAGAATTGCTTGTGTAATTCGATTGGAATCGAGCAAATGAAAAGTGGATTTTGATTTCATGATAACTTCGGGTTTGTTCATTTTTGGCGAATTGCTAGTTTAATTCGATTGGAATCGTGCCAATGAAATGTGGCTTTTGATTTGATGATATCTTTGGGTTTCTTCATTTTTGACGAATTGCTAGTCTAATTCCATCGTAATCGAGCCAACGAAATGTGGTTTTTGATTTCATGATAACTTCGGATTTAATCATTTTTGGCTAATTGCTAGACAAATTTGATTGGAATTGATCCAATGAAAAGTAGTTTTTGAATTCATGATAACTTCGGATTGGTTCATTTTTGGCGAATTGCTAATCTAATTTTATTGGAATTTATCCAATGAAAAGTGGTTTTTGATTTCATGATAACTTCTGGTTTGTTTATTTTTGGCGAATTGCTAGTCTAAGTCGATTGGAATCGAAGCAATGAAAAGTGGTTCTTGATTTCATGATAACTTCAGGTTTTTCGCTTTTGGTGAATTGCTAGTCTAAATCGATTGGAATCGAGTCAGTGAAAAGTGGCTTTTGATTTCATGATATCTTCTAGTTTGTTCATTTTGGCGCATTGGTAGTCTCATTCGATTGAAATCCAGGAAATTAAAAGTGGCTTTTGTTTTCATGATGACTTCGAATTTGTTCATTTTTGGCGAATTGCTAGTCTAATTAGATTGGAATTGAGCCAATGAAAAGTTGTTTTTGATTTCATGATAACTTCGGGGTTGTTCATTTTTGGCGAATTTCTAGTGTAATTCGATTGGAATCGAGCCAATGAAAAGTGGTTTTTAACTTCATGATAACTTTGGGTTTGTTCCTTTTTGGCGAATTGCTAGTCTAATTTGATTGGAATTGATCCAATGAAAATTGGTTTTTGATTTCATGATAACTTCGGATTTTTTCGTTTTTGGCGAACTGCTAGTCAAATTTGATTGGAATTGGTCAAATGAAAAGTGGTTCGCTTTTGACGAATTGCTAGTCTAATTTGATTGGAATTTATCTAATGAAAAGTAGTTTTTGAATTCATGATAACTTCGGGTTTATTCATTTTTGGCAAGTTGCAAGCCTAAATCGATTGGAAACGAGACAATGAGAAGTGGCTTTGGATTTCATGATAACTTCAGGTTTGTTTGCTTTTAGCGAATTGCTAGTCTAAATCGATTGGAATCGAGCCAATGAAAAGTGGCTTTTGATTTCGTGATATCTTCGAGTTTGTTCATTTTGACGAATTGGTAGTCTATTTCGATTGGAATCCAGATAATTAAAATTGGCTTTTGATTTCAAGGTAACTTCGGGTTTGCTCATTTTTGGCAATTTGGTAGTCTAATTTCATTGGAATTGAGCCAATGAAAAGTTATTTTTGATTTCATGATAACTTCGGGTTTGTTCGTCTTTTGCGAATTGCTAGTCTAGTTCGATTGGAATGGAGAGAATGAAAAGCAATTTTTCATTTTATGATAACTTCGGGTTTGTTTGTTTTTTGCGAATTGCTAGTCCAGTTCGATTGGAATCGAGCCAATAAAAAGTGGTTTTTGGTTTCTTGATAACGTCAGGTTTGTTCGTTTTTGTGAATTGGTAGTCTAATTCGATTGAATCGAGCCAAAGAAAAGTGGTTTTTCATTTCATGATAACTTCGGGTTTGTTCATTTTTGGTAAATTGCTAGTCCAATTAGATTGGAATCGAGCCAACGAAATGTGGGTTTTGATTTCACGATAACTTCGGGTTTTTTCATTTTTGGCGAATTGCTAGTCTAATTCGATTGGAATCGAGCCAATGAAAAATGATTTTTCATTCCATGATTACTTCGGGTTTTTTCTTTTTGGTGAGTTGCTAGTCTAATCGATAGGAATTGAGCTAATGAAAAGTGGTTTTTGATTTCATGATAACTTTGGGTTTGTTCGTTTTAGGCGAATTGCTAGTCTAATTCGATTGAAATTGAGTTAATGAAAAGTTGTTTTTGATTTCATGACAACTTTAGGTTTGTTCATTTTTGGCGAATTGCTAGTCTAATTCGATTGGAATCAAGCCAATGAAAATTGGTTTTTGATTTCATGATAACTTCGGATTTGTTCATTTTTGGCGAATTGCTAGTCTAATTCGATTGGAATCGAGCCAAAGAAAAGTGGTTTTTCATTCCATGATCACTTCGGGTTTGTTCATTTTTGGCGAATTGCTTGTCTAAATCAATTGGAATCGAGCCAATGAAAGATGATTTTTCATTCCATGATAACTTCGAGTTAGTTCGTTTTGGCGAATTGCTTGTGTAATTCGATTGGAATCGAGCTAATGAAAAGTTGATTTTGATTTCATGATAATTTTGTGTTTGTTCATTTTTGGCGAATTGCTTGTCTAAATCGATTGGAATCGAGCCAATGGAAGGTGGCTTTTCATTCCCTTTTAACTTCGGGTTTGTTCGTTTTGCCGAATTGCTTGTGTAATTCGATTGGAATCGAGCTAATGAAAAGTGGATTTTGATTTCATGATAACTTCAGGTTTGTTCATTTTTGGCGAATTGCTAGTTTAGTTCGATTGGAATCGTGCTAATAAAATGTGGCTTTTGATTTGACGATATCTTTGGGTTTCTTCATTTTTGGCGAATTGCTAGCCTAATTCGATCATAATCGAGCCAACGAAATGTGGTTTTTGATTTCATGATTACTTCGAATTTAATCGTTTTTGGCGAATTGCTAGTCAAATTTGATTAGAATTGATCTAATGAAGAGTGGTTTTTGATTTCATGATAACTTCGAATTGGTTCATTTTTGGCGAATTGCTAATCTAATTTGATTGGAATTTATCCAATGAAAAGTGGTTTTTGATTTCATGATAATTTCTGGCTTGTTCATTTTTGGCGAATTGCTAGTCTTAATCGATTGGAATCGAACCAATGAAAAGTGCTTTCTGATTTCATGATAGCTTCTAGTTTGTTCGCTTTTGGTGAATTGCTAGCCTAAAATGATTGGAATCGAGTCAGTGAAAAGTGGCTTTTGATTTCATGATATCTTCGAGTTTGTTCATTTTGGCTAATTGGTAGTCTAATTCGATTGAAATCCAGGTAATTAAAAGTGGCTTTTAATTTCATGATGACTCCGTGTTTGTTCGTTTTTGGCGAATTGCTAGTCTATTTAGATTGGAATTGAGCCAATGAAAAGTTGTTTTTGATTTCATGATAACTTCGGGTTTGTTCGTTTTTGGCGGATTTCTAGTGTAATTTGATTGGAATCGAGCCAATGAAAAGTGGTTTTTAACTTCATGATAACTTTGGGTTTGTTCGTTTTTGGCGAATTGCTAATCTAATTTGATTGGAATTGATCCAATGAAAACTGGATTGTGATTTCATGATAACTTCAGATTTGTTCATTTTTGGTAAATTGCTAGTCAAATTTGATTGGAATTGATCCAATGAAAAGTGGTTTTTCATTTCATGATAACTTCGGATTGGTTCGCTTTTGGCGAATTGCAAGTCTAATTTGATTGGAATTTATCCAATGAAAAGTAGTTTTTGAATTCATGATAACTTTGGGTTTGTTCATTTTTGGCGAATTGGTAGTCTAAATCGATTGGAATCAGGCCAGTGAAAAGTGGCTTTTGATTTCAGGATAACTTCAGGTTTGTTCGCTTTTAGCGAATTGCAAGTCTAAATCGATTGGAATCGAGTCAATGAAAAGTGGCTTTTGATTTCATGATAAATTCGGGTTTGTTCGTTTTGGGCGAATTACTAGTTTAATTCGATTGGAATCGAGCCAAAGAAAAGTGGTTTTTCATTTCATGACAACTTTAGATTTGTTCATTTTTGGCTAATTGCTAGTCTAAATCATTTGGAATCCTACTAATGAAAAGTGGTTTTTTATTTCATGATAATTTCGGATTTGTTCATTTTTAGCGAATTGCTAGTCTAATTTGATTGGAATTGAGCCAATGAAAAGTGGTTTTTGATTTCATGATATCTTCGAGTTTGTTCATTTTTGGCGAATTGCTAGTCTAATCGATTGGAATCCAGCTAATGAAAAGTGGTTTTGATTTCTTGATAACTTCGGATTCGTTCGTTTTTGACAAATTGCTAGTCTAATTTGATTAGAATTGAGCCAATGAAAAGTGGTTTTTTATTTCACGATATCTTCGGGTTTGTTCGTCTTCGTGAATGGCTAGTCTAATTCGATTGTATTCGAGCTATTTGAAAAGTGGTTTTTGATTTCATGATAACTTCGGGTTTGTTCGTTTTTGGCGAATTGTTAGTCTAATTCAATTGTAATCGAGCCAATGAAAAGTTGTTTTTGATTTCATGAAAACTTCGGGTTTGTTCGATTTTGACGAATTGCCAGTCTAATTTGATTGAAATTGAGCCAATGAAAATTGGCTTTTGATTTCATGATAACTTCGGATTTGTTCGTTTCGGCGAATTGCTAGTCTAATTCGATTGGAATCGAGCTAATGAAAAGTGGTTTTTGATTTCATGATAACTTCGGGTTTGTTTGATTTTTGGCGAATTGTTAGTCTAATTCGATTGTAATCAAGCCAATGAAAAGTTATTTTTGATTTCATGAAAACTTTGAGTTTGTTCGATTTTGGCTAATTGCCAGTCTAATTTGATTGCAATGGAGCTAATGAAAACTGGCTTTTGATTTCATGATAACTTCGGGTTTGTTCGTTTTTTGTGAACTGCTAGTCTAATTCGATTGGAATCGAGCTAATGAAAAGTGGTTTTTGATTTCATGATAACTTCGGGTTTGTTCATTTTTGGTGAATTGCTAGTCTAATTCGATTGGAATCGTTCCAATGAAAATTTGTTTTTGATTTCACGATAACTTCGGGTATGTTCGTTTTTGGCAAATTGCTAGTCTAATTCGATTGGAATCGATCCAATGAAAACTTGTTTCTGGTTTCATGATAACTTCGGGTTTGTTCATTTTTGGCGAGTTGCTAGTCAAATTCGATTGGAATCGAACCAATTAAAAGTGATTTTTCATTTCATGATAACTTCGAGTTTGTTCATTTTTGACGAATTGCTAGTCTAAATCGATTGGAATTGAGCTAATGAAAAGTGGCTTTTGATTTCATGATAACTTAGGGTTTGTTCGGTTTTGGCAAATTGCTAGTCTAAATCGATTGGAATCGGGCCAAAGAAAAGTGGTTTTTGATTTCATGATAACTTCGGGTTTGTTCGTTTTTGGCAAATTGCTAGTCTAAATCGATTGGAATCGCGCCAATGAAACATGGCTTTTGATTTCATGATAACTTAGGGTTTGTTCGGTTTTGGCAAATTGCTAGTCTAATTCGATTGGAATCGAGCCAAAGAAAGGTGGTTTTTCATTTCATGCTAACTTTGGGTTTGTTCATTTTTGGCAAATTACTTTTCTAAATCGATTTAAATCGAGCAAGTGAAAAGTGGCTTCTGATTTCATGATATCTTCGGGTTTGGTCGTTTTGGTGAATTAGTAGTCTAATTCGATTGGAATGCCACTATTGAAAAGTGGTTTTTGATTTAATGATAACTTCGGATTTGTTCATTTTTGGCGAATTTCTAGTGTAATTTCATTGGAATTGAGCCAATGAAGAGTGGTTTTTAATTTCATTATAACTTCAGGTTTGTTCGTTTTTCGCGAATTGCTAGTCTAAATTGATTGGAATCGAGTCAGTGAAAAGTGGCTTTTGATTTCATGACATCTTCGAGTTTGTTCATTTTGGCTAATTGGTAGTCTAATTCGATTGAAATCCAGGTAATTAAAAGTGGCTTTTGATTTCATGATAAATTCGGGTTTGTTCTTTTTGGCGAATTACTAGTCGAATTCGATTGGAATTGAGCCAAGGAAAAGTGGTTTTTGATTTCATGATATCTTCGGGTTTGTTTGTTTTGGCGAATTGTTAGTCTAATTCGATTGGAATCGAGCTAATGAAAAGTGGATTTTGACTCCATGATAATTTCGGGTTTGTTCGTTTTTGGTGAATTGCTAGTCTAAATCGATTGGAATCGAGCCAATGAAAAGTGGCTTTTGATTTCATGATAACTTCAAGTTTGATAATTTTTGGGAAATTGCTCGTCTAATTCGATTGGAATCGAGCCAATGAAAAGTGGTTTTTCAATTCATGATAACTTCAGGTTTGTTCGGTTTTGGCGAAATGCTAGTCTAAATCGATTGGAATCGAGCCAATGAAGAGTGGCTTTTGATTTCTTGATAACTTCAGTTTTGTTCGTTTTCGACAAATTGCTTAACTAAATCGATTGAAATCGAGCCAATGAAAAGTGGTATTTCATTTAATGATAACTTCGGGTTTGTTCGTTTTTGGCGAATTGCTAGTCTGAATAGATTGGAATCCAGCTAATGAAAAGTTGTTTTTGATTTCATGATAACTTCGGGTTTGATCATTTTTTGTGAATTGCTAGTCTAATTGTATTGGAATCGAGCCAATGAAAAGTGGTTTTTTATTTCATGATAACTTTGGGTTTGATCGTTTTTGGCGAATTGCTAGTCTAATTCGATTGGAATCGAGCCAATGAAAAGTGGCTTTTGATTTCATGATAACTTCAGATTTGTTCGTTTTTTTGCGAATTGCTAGTCTAAATCGGTTGGAGTCCAGCTAATGAAAAGTGATTTTGGGTTCACGATAACTTTGGATTTGTTCGTTTTTGGTGAATTGCTAGTCTAATTTGATTGGAATTGAGCCAAGGAAAAGTTGTTTTTGATTTCATGATAACTTAGAGTTTTTTTCATTTTTGGCGAATTGCTAGTCTAATCGATTGGAATCCAACTAATAAAAAGTGGTTTTTTATTTCATGATAACTTCGATTTTGTTCTTTTTGGCGAATTGCTTGTTTAATTCGATTGGAATTGAGCCAAGGAAAAGTGGTTTTAGATTTCATGATATCTTCGGGTTTGTTTGTTTTAGCGAATTGCTAGTCTAATTCGATTGGAATCACGCTGATGAAAAGTGGTTTTTGATTTCATGATAACTTCGGGTTTGTTTGTTTTTGACGAATTGCTAGTCTAAATTGATTGGAATCAAGCCAATGAAAAGTGGCTTTTGATTTCATGATAACTTCTAGATTGTTCATTTTTGGCCCATTGCTTGTCTAATTCGATTGGAATGAGCCAAAGAAAAGTGGTTTTTCATTTCATGATAACTTCGGGTTTGTTCGTTTTTGGCGAATTGCTAGTCTAAATCGATTGGAGTCCAGCCATTGAAAAGTGGTTTTTGCTTCATGGTAACTTCGAATTTGTTCATTTTTGGCGAATTGCTAGTGTAATTTGATTGGAATTGAGCCAATGAATAGTTGTTTTTCATTTCAGGATAACTTTGAGTTTTTTCATTTTTGGCGAATTGCTAGTCTAATCGATTGGAATCCGGCTAATGAAAAGTGGTTTTTGATTTCATGATAACTTCCATTTTGTTCGTTTTTGGCGAATTGCTAGTCTAATTCGATTGGAATTGAGCCAAGGAAAAGTGGTTTTTGATTTCATGATATCTTCGGGTTTGTTTATTTTGGCGAATTGCTAGTCTTCGTTCTTGGTGAATTGCTAGTCTAAATCGATTGGAATCAAGCCATTGAAAAGTGGCTTTTGATTTCATGATAACTTTGAGTTTGTTCATTTTTAGTGTATTGCTAGTCTAATATCATTGGAATCGAGCTAAAGAAAAGTGGTTATTCATTTCCTGATAACTTCAGGTTTGTTCATTTTTGGCAAATTGCTAGTATAAATCGATTGGAATCGAGCCAATGAAATGTGGCGTTTGATTTCATGATAACTTAGGGTTTGTTCGGTTTTGGGGAATTGCTAGTTTAATTCGATTGGAATCGAACCAAAGAAAAATGGTTTTTCAATTCATGGTAAATTCGAGTTTGTTTATTTTTGGCGAATTGCTCTTCTAAATCGATTCGACTCAAGCAATTGAGAAGTAGCTTTTAATTTCGTGATATCTTCGGGTTTGTTCATTTTGGCGAATTGGTTGTCTAAATCGATTGGAATCCAGCTAATGAAAAGTGGTTTTTGATTTCATCATAACTTCGGATTTGTTCATTATTGGCCAATTGCTAGTCTAATTTAATTGGAATTGAGCCAATGTAAAGTGGAGTTTGTTCGTTTTTGGCAAATTGCTAGTCTAATCGATTGGAATCCAGCTAATGAAAAGTGGTTTTTGATTTCATGATAACTTCGGATTTGTTCATTTTTGGCGAATTCCTAGTCTAATACGATTGGAATTGAGCCAAGGAAAAGTGGTTTTTGATTTCATGATATCTTCGGGTTTGTTTGTTTTGGTGAATTGCTAGTCTAAATCGATTGGAATCGAGCTAATGAAAAGTGGTTTTAGATTTCATGATAACTTCGGGTTTGTTCATTTTTGGCAAACTGCTAGTCTAAATCGAATGGAATCGGGCCAATGAAACGTGGCTTTTGATTTCATGATGACTTAGGGTTTGTTCGGTTTTGGCGAATTGCTAGTCTAATTCGATTGGAATCGAGCGAAAGAAAAGTGGTTTTTCATTTCATGGTAACTTCGGGTTTGTTTATTTTTGGCGAATTGCTTTTCTAAATCGATCGGAATTTAGCAATTGAAAAGTGGCTTTTGATTTCATGATATCTTCGGGTTTGTTCGTTTGCCAAATTGGTAGTCTAATTCGATTGGAATCACGCTAATGAAAAGTGGTTTTTGACTTAATGATAACTTCGGATTTGTTCATTTTTGGCGAATTGCTAGTGTAATTTGTTTGGAATTGAGCCAATGAAGAGTGGTTTTTGATTTCATGATAACTTCGGGTTTGTTCATTTTTCGCGAATTGCTAGTCTAATTCGATTGGAATCGAGCTAATACGAAGAGGTTTTTCATTTCATGATAACTTCGAGTTTGTTCATTTTTTACGAATTACTAGACTAATTCGATTGGAATCGAGGCAATGAGAAGTGGTTTTAATTTCATGATAACTTCGGGTGATTGGAATTGAGGCAATGAAAAGTGAATTTTGATTTCCTGATAACTTAGGGTTTGTTCGTTTTGGCGAATTGCTTGGCGAATTCGATAGGAATCGAGCCATTGAAAAGTTGTTTTTCATTTCAAGATAACTTAGGATTTGTTCATTTTTGGCGCACTGCTAGTATAAATCGATTGAAATCGAGCCAATGAAAAGTGATTTTTCATTTGATGATATCTTCGTGTTACTTCATTTTTGGCGAATTGCTAGTCTAAATCGATTGGAGGCGAACCAATGAAAAGTGGCTTTTTATTTCATGACGATTTCGGATTTGTTCGTTTTGGCAAATTGTTATTCTAATAAGATTGGAATTGAGCTAACGAAAAGTGGTTTTTGATTTCATGGTGACTTTGTGTTTGTTCATTTTTGGCGATTTGCTGGTCTAATTCGATTGGAATCGAGCCAATGAAAAGTTATTTTTGATTTCATGATAACTTCGGGTTTGTTCATTTTTGGCGAATTGCTAGTCTAAGTCGATTGAAATCGAGCCAATGAAAAGTGGTTTTTGATTTCATGATAAGTTCGGGTTTTTTCGTTTTTGGCGAATTGCTAGTCTTATTCGATTGGAATCGAGCCAATGAAAAGTGGTTTTCCAATTCATGATAAGGTTTTTTAGTTTTTGGCGAATTGCTTGTCTAAATCGATTGGAATCGAGCCAATGAAAAGTGCCTTTTGATTTCATGATAACGTCGGGTTTGTTCATTTTGGCGAATTGCTCGTCAAGTTCAATTGGAATCGAGCAAATGAAAAGTGATTTTTCATTTCATGATAACTCCGGGTTTGTCCATTTTTGCGAATTGCTCGTCTAATTCGATAGGAATCGAGCCCATGAAAAGTTGTTTTTCATTTCAAGATAACTTCGGGTTTGTTCATTTTTGGTGAACAGCTAGTCTAAATCGATTGGAATCGAGCCATTGAAATGTAGCTTTTGATTACATGATAACTTCCGGTTTGTTCGTTTTGCCGAATTGCAATTTTAATTTGATTGGAATCGAGCTAATGAAAAGTGATTTTTGATTTCAAGATAACTTTAGGTTTGTTCATTTTTTGGCGAATTGCTAGTCTAATGCGATTGGAATCGAGCCAATGAAAAGTTGTTATTGATTTCATGATAACTTCAGCTTTGTTCATTTTTTGGCGAATTGCTAGTCTAATTCGATTGGAATCGAGCCAATGAAAAGTGGTTTTTGATTTCATGATTACTTCGGGTTTGTTCATTTTTGGCGAATTGCTAGTCTAAATCGATTGGAATCGAGCCAATGAAAAGTGGTTTTTGATTTCATGATTACTTCGGGTTTGTTCATTTTTGGCGAATTGCTAGTCTTATTCGATTGGAATCGGGCCAATGAAATGTGGTTTTTCATTTCATGATAACTTTGGGTTTGTTGGTTTTTGGCGAATTGCTAGTCTAAATCGATTGGAATCGAGCCAATGAAAAGTGCCTTTTGATTTCATGGTAACTTCGGGTTTGTTCATTTTGGCGAATTGCTCGTCAAGTTCAATTGGAATCGAGCCGATGAAAAGTGGTTTTTCATTTCATGATAACTCTGTGTTTGTCTATTTTTGCGAATTGCTCGTCTAATTAGATAGGAATCGAGCCCATGAAAAGTGGTTTTTCATTTCAAGATAACTTTGGGTTTGTTCATTTTTGGTGAACTGCTAGTCAAAATCGATTGGAATCAAGCCATTGAAAAGTGGCTTTTGATTTCATGATAACTTCCAGTTTGTTCGTCTTGGCAAATTGCTATTCTAATTCGATTGGAATCGAGCTAATGAAAAGTGATTTTTAATTTCAAGATAACTTTAGGTTTGTTCATTTTTGGCGAATTGCTAGGCTAATTCGATTGGAATCGAGCCAATGAAAAGTTGTTATTGATTTCATGATAACTTCGGCATTGTTCATTTTTTGGCGAATTGTTATTCTAATTCGTTTGGAATCAAGCAAATGAAAAGTGGTTTTTGATTTCATGATAACTTTTGGTTTGTTCGTTTTTGGCGAATTGCTAGTCTGAGTAGATTGGAATCGAGCCAATGAAAAGTTGTTTTTGATTTCATGTTAACTTCTGGTTTGTTCATTTTTTCGCAAACTGCTAGTCTAAATCGATTGAAATCGAGCCAATGAAAAGTTGTTTTCGATTTCATGATAGCTCCGGGCTTTTTTGTTTTGGTGAATTGTTATTCTAATTCGTTTGGAATCGAGCTAACGAAAAGTGGTTTGTGATTTCATGTTAACTTTGGGGTTGTTCATTTTTGGCGAATTGCTAGTCTAAATCGATTGGAATCGAGCCAATGAAAAGAGGTTTTTGATTTCATGATAACTTCGGGTTTGTTCTTTTTTGGCGAATTGCTAGTCTTATTCGATTGGAATCGAGCCAATGAAAAGTGGTTTTTCATTTCATGATAACTTTGGGTTTGTTGGTTTTTGGCGAATTGCTAGTCTAAATCGATTGGAATCGAGCCAATGAAAAGTGCCTTTTGATTTCATGGTAACTTCGGGTTTGTTCATTTTGGCGAATTGCTCGTCAAGTTCAATTGGAATCGAGCCGATGAAAAGTGGTTTTTCATTTCATGATAACTCTGTGTTTGTCTATTTTTGCGAATTGCTCGTCTAATTAGATAGGAATCGAGCCCATGAAAAGTGGTTTTTCATTTCAAGATAACTTCGGGTTTGTTCATTTTTGGTGAACTGCTAGTCTAAATCGATTGGAATCAAGCCATTGAAAAGTGGCTTTTGATTTCATGATAACTTCCAGTTTGTTCGTTTTAGCGAATTGCTATCCTAATTCGATTGGAATCGAGCTAATGAAAAGTGGTTTTTAATTTCAAGATAACTTTAGATTTGTTCGTTTTTGGCGAATTGCTAGGCTAATTCGATTGGAATCGAGCCAATGAAAAGTTGTTATTGATTTCATGATAACTTCAGCATTGTTCATTTTTTGGCGAATTGTTATTCTAATTCGTTTGGAATCGAGCTAATGAAAAGTGGTTTCTGATTTCATGATAACTTTTGGTTTGTTCGTTTTTGGCGAATTGCTAGTCTGAGTAGATTGGAATCGAGCCAATGAAAAGTTGTTTTTGATTTCATGTTAACTTCGGGTTTGTTCATTTTTTCGCAAACTGCTAGTCTAAATCGATTGGAATCGAGCCAATGAAAAGTTGTTTTCGATTTCATGATAGCTTCGGGTTTTTTTGTTTTGGTGAATTGTTATTCTAATTCGTTTGGAATCGAGCTAATGAAAAGTGGTTTTTCATTTCATGTTAACTTTGGGGTTGTTCGTTTTTGGCGAATTGCTAGTCTAAATCGATTGGAATCGAGCCAATGAAAAGTGGTTTTTGATTTCATGATAACTTCGGGTTTGTTCATTTTTGGCGAATTGCTAGTCTTATTCGATTGGAATCGAGCCAATGAAAAGTGGTTTTTCATTTCATGATAACTTTGGGTTTGTTGGTTTTTGGCGAATTGCTAGTCTAAATCGATTGGAATCGAGCCAATGAAAAGTGCCTTCGGATTTCATGGTAACTTCGGGTTTGTTCATTTTGGCGAATTGCTCGGCAAGTTCAATGGGAATCGAGCAGATGAAAAGTGGTTTTTCATTTCATGATAACTCTGTGTTTGTCTATTTTTGAGAATTGCTCGTCTAATTAGATAGGAATCGAGCCCATGAAAAGTGGTTTTTCATTTCAAGATAACTTCGGGTTTGTTCATTTTTGGTGAACTGCTAGTCTAAATCGATTGGAATCAAGCCATTGAAAAGTGGCTTTTGATTTCATGATAACTTCCAGTTTATTCATTTTGGCGAATTGCTATTGTAATTCGATTGGAATCGAGCTAATGAAAAGTGGTTTTTAATTTCAAGATAACTTTAGTTTGTTCGTTTTTGGCGAATTGCTAGGCTAATTCGATTGGAATCGAGCCAATGAAAAGTTGTTATTGATTTCATGATAACTTCGGCATTGTTCATTTTTTGGCGAATTGTTATTCTAATTCGTTTGGAATCGAGCTAATGAAAAGTGGTTTTTGATTTCATGATAACTTTTGGTTTATTCGTTTTTGGCGAATTGCTAGTCTGAGTAGATTGGAATCGAGCCAATGAAAAGTTGTTTTTGATTTCATGTTAACTTCGGGTTTGTTCATTTTTTCGCGAACTGCTAGTCTAAATCGATCGGAATCGAGCCAATGAAAAATTGTTTTCGATTTCATGATAGCTTCGGGTTTTTTTGTTTTGGTGAATTGTTATTCTAATTCGTTTGGAATCGAGCTAATGAAAAGTGGTTTTTCATTTCATGTTAACTTTGGGTTTGTTTGTTTTTGGCGAGTTACTAGTCTAAATCGATTGGAATCGAGCCAATGAAAAGTGGCTTTTGATTTCATGATAACTTCGGGTTTGTTCATTTTTGTCGAATTGCTAGTCTTATTCGATTGGAATCGAGCCAATGAAAAGTGGTTTTACATTTCATGATAACTTTGGGTTTGTTGGTTTTTGGCGAATTGCTAGTCTAAATCGATTGGAATCGAGCCAATGAAAAGTGCCTTTTGATTTCATGGTAACTTCGGGTTTGTTCATTTTGGCGAATTGCTCGTCAAGTTCAATTGGAATCGAGCCGATGAAAAGTGGTTTTTCATTTCATGATAACTCTGTGTTTGTCTATTTTTGCGAATTGCTCGTCTAATTAGATAGGAATCGAGCCCATGAAAAGTGGTTTTTCATTTCAAGATAACTTCGGGTTTGTTCATTTTTAGTGAACTGCTAGTCTAAATCGATTGGAATCAAGCCATTGAAAAGTGGCTTTTGATTTCATGATAACTTCCAGTTTGTTCGTTTTAGCGAATTGCTATCCTAATTCGATTGGAATCGAGCTAATGAAAAGTGGTTTTTAATTTCAAGATAACTTTAGATTTGTTCGTTTTTGGCGAATTGCTAGGCTAATTCGATTGGAATCGAGCCAATGAAAAGTTGTTATTGATTTCATGATAACTTCAGCATTGTTCATTTTTTGGCGAATTGTTATTCTAATTCGTTTGGAATCGAGCTAATGAAAAGTGGTTTCTGATTTCATGATAACTTTTGGTTTGTTCGTTTTTGGCGAATTGCTAGTCTGAGTAGATTGGAATCAAGCCAATGAAAAGTTGTTTTTGATTTCATATTAATTTTGGGTTTGTTCATTTCGATTGGAATCGAGCCAATGAAAAGTTGTTTTCGATTTCATGATAGCTTCGAGTTTTTTTGTTTTAGTGAATTGTTATTCTAATTCGTTTGGAATCGAGCTAATGAAAAGTGGTTTTTCATTTCATGTTAACTTTGGGTTTGTTTGTTTTTGGCGAGTTGCTAGTCTAAATCGATTGGAATCGAGCCAATGAAAAGTGGCTTTTGATTTTATGATAACTTCGGGTTTATTCGTTTTGGCGAATTTCTATTCAAATTCGATTGGAATCGAGCTAATAAAAAATGGCTTTTGATTTCATGATAACTTCGGATTTGTTCATTTTTGGCGAATTGCTGGTCTAATTCGATTGGAATCGGGCCAATGAAAAGTTGTCTTTGATTTCATGATAGCTTTGGGTTTTTTCATTTTGGCGAATTGCTGGTCTAATTCGATTGGAATCGAGCCATTGAAAAGTGGTTTTTGATTTCATGATAAATTCGGGTTTGTTCATTTTTGGCGAATTGTTGTCTAATTCGATTGGAATCGAGCCAATGAAATGAGGTTTTTCATTTCATGAGAACTTCGGTTTTTGTTCATTTTTTGCGAATTACTAGTCTAATTCGATTCGAATCGTGCCAATGAAAAGTGGTTTTCATTTCATAATAACTTCAGGTTTGTCCATTTTTGGCGAATTGCATGTCTAAATCGATTGGAATCGAGCAAATGAAAAGTGGCTTTTGATTTCATGATATCTTCGGGTTTGTTCTTTTTTGGCGAATTGGTAGTCTAATTCAATTGGAATCGAGCCAATGAAAAGTGGTTTTTGATTTCATGATATCTTCTGGTTTGTTCGTTTTTGGGGAATGGCTAGTCTAATTTGATTGGAATCGAGCCAATGAAAAGTGGTTCTTCATTTCATGATAACTTCGGGTTTGTTCATTTTTAGCGAATTGCTAGTCTAAATCGATTGGAATCGAGACAATGAAAAGTGGCTTTTGATTTCATGATAACTTCGAGTTTCGTCGTTCTAGCGAATTTCTAGTCTAATTCGTTTGGAATCGAGCCAATGAAAAGTTATTTTTCATTTCATGATAACTTCGGGTTTGTTCATTTTTGGCGAATTGCTAGTCTAAATCGATTTGAATCGAGCCAATGAAAAGTGGCTTTTTATTTCATGATAACTTCGGGTTTGTTCATTTTGGCGAATTGCTCGTCGAGTTCGATTGGAATCGAGCCTATGAAAAGTGGTTTTTCATTTCATGATAACTTCGAGTTTGTTCGTTTTGGCGAATTTCTCATCTAATTCGATAGGAATCGAGCCAATGAAAAGTGGTTTTTCATTTCAAGATAACTTCGGGTTAGTTCATTTTTGGAAAACTGCTAGTCTAAATCGATTGGAATTGAGGCAATGAAAAGTGGTTTTTCATTTGATGATATCTTCGCGTTTGTTGGTTTTCGACCAATTGCTAATCTAAATAGATTGGAATCGAGCCAATGAAAGCGGCTTTTGATTTCATGAGAACTTCAAGTTTGTTCGTTTTGGCGAATTCCTATTCTAATTCGTTTGGAATCAAGCTAATGAAAATTGGTTTATGATTTCATGATAACTTTGGGTTTGTTCATTTTTGGCGAATCGCTAGTCTAAGTCGATTGGAATCAAGCCAATGAACAGTGGATTTTGATTTTATGATAACTTCGGGTTTGTTCTTTTTTGGCGAATTGCTCGTCTAGTTCGATTGGATTCGAGCCAATTAAAAGTAGTTTTTCATTTCATGATAACTTTGGATTGGAATCGATCTAATGAAAAGTGGTTTATTTTGATTTCATGATAACTTTGGATTGGAATCGATCTAATGAAAAGTGGTTTATTTTGATTTCATGATAACTTTGGATTGGAATCGATCTAATGAAAAGTGGTTTATTTTGATTTCATGATAACTTTGGATTGGAATCGATCTAATGAAAAGTGGTTTATTTTGATTTCATGATAACTTTGGATTGGAATCGATCTAATGAAAAGTGGTTTATTTTGATTTCATGATAACTTTGGATTGGAATCGATCTAATGAAAAGTGGTTTATTTTGATTTCATGATAACTTTGGATTGGAATCGATCTAATGAAAAGTGGTTTATTTTGATTTCATGATAACTTTGGATTGGAATCGATCTAATGAAAAGTGGTTTATTTTGATTTCATGATAACTTTGGATTGGAATCGATCTAATGAAAAGTGGTTTATTTTGATTTCATGATAACTTTGGATTGGAATCGATCTAATGAAAAGTGGTTTATTTTGATTTCATGATAACTTTGGATTGGAATCGATCTAATGAAAAGTGGTTTATTTTGATTTCATGATAACTTTGGATTGGAATCGATCTAATGAAAAGTGGTTTATTTTGATTTCATGATAACTTTGGATTGGAATCGATCTAATGAAAAGTGGTTTATTTTGATTTCATGATAACTTTGGATTGGAATCGATCTAATGAAAAGTGGTTTATTTTGATTTCATGATAACTTTGGATTGGAATCGATCTAATGAAAAGTGGTTTATTTTGATTTCATGATAACTTTGGATTGGAATCGATCTAATGAAAAGTGGTTTATTTTGATTTCATGATAACTTTGGATTGGAATCGATCTAATGAAAAGTGGTTTATTTTGATTTCATGATAACTTTGGATTGGAATCGATCTAATGAAAAGTGGTTTATTTTGATTTCATGATAACTTTGGATTGGAATCGATCTAATGAAAAGTGGTTTATTTTGATTTCATGATAACTTTGGATTGGAATCGATCTAATGAAAAGTGGTTTATTTTGATTTCATGATAACTTTGGATTGGAATCGATCTAATGAAAAGTGGTTTATTTTGATTTCATGATAACTTTGGATTGGAATCGATCTAATGAAAAGTGGTTTATTTTGATTTCATGATAACTTTGGATTGGAATCGATCTAATGAAAAGTGGTTTATTTTGATTTCATGATAACTTTGGATTGGAATCGATCTAATGAAAAGTGGTTTATTTTGATTTCATGATAACTTTGGATTGGAATCGATCTAATGAAAAGTGGTTTATTTTGATTTCATGATAACTTTGGATTGGAATCGATCTAATGAAAAGTGGTTTATTTTGATTTCATGATAACTTTGGATTGGAATCGATCTAATGAAAAGTGGTTTATTTTGATTTCATGATAACTTTGGATTGGAATCGATCTAATGAAAAGTGGTTTATTTTGATTTCATGATAACTTTGGATTGGAATCGATCTAATGAAAAGTGGTTTATTTTGATTTCATGATAACTTTGGATTGGAATCGATCTAATGAAAAGTGGTTTATTTTGATTTCATGATAACTTTGGATTGGAATCGATCTAATGAAAAGTGGTTTATTTTGATTTCATGATAACTTTGGATTGGAATCGATCTAATGAAAAGTGGTTTATTTTGATTTCATGATAACTTTGGATTGGAATCGATCTAATGAAAAGTGGTTTATTTTGATTTCATGATAACTTTGGATTGGAATCGATCTAATGAAAAGTGGTTTATTTTGATTTCATGATAACTTTGGATTGGAATCGATCTAATGAAAAGTGGTTTATTTTGATTTCATGATAACTTTGGATTGGAATCGATCTAATGAAAAGTGGTTTATTTTGATTTCATGATAACTTTGGATTGGAATCGATCTAATGAAAAGTGGTTTATTTTGATTTCATGATAACTTTGGATTGGAATCGATCTAATGAAAAGTGGTTTATTTTGATTTCATGATAACTTTGGATTGGAATCGATCTAATGAAAAGTGGTTTATTTTGATTTCATGATAACTTTGGATTGGAATCGATCTAATGAAAAGTGGTTTATTTTGATTTCATGATAACTTTGGATTGGAATCGATCTAATGAAAAGTGGTTTATTTTGATTTCATGATAACTTTGGATTGGAATCGATCTAATGAAAAGTGGTTTATTTTGATTTCATGATAACTTTGGATTGGAATCGATCTAATGAAAAGTGGTTTATTTTGATTTCATGATAACTTTGGATTGGAATCGATCTAATGAAAAGTGGTTTATTTTGATTTCATGATAACTTTGGATTGGAATCGATCTAATGAAAAGTGGTTTATTTTGATTTCATGATAACTTTGGATTGGAATCGATCTAATGAAAAGTGGTTTATTTTGATTTCATGATAACTTTGGATTGGAATCGATCTAATGAAAAGTGGTTTATTTTGATTTCATGATAACTTTGGATTGGAATCGATCTAATGAAAAGTGGTTTATTTTGATTTCATGATAACTTTGGATTGGAATCGATCTAATGAAAAGTGGTTTATTTTGATTTCATGATAACTTTGGATTGGAATCGATCTAATGAAAAGTGGTTTATTTTGATTTCATGATAACTTTGGATTGGAATCGATCTAATGAAAAGTGGTTTATTTTGATTTCATGATAACTTTGGATTGGAATCGATCTAATGAAAAGTGGTTTATTTTGATTTCATGATAACTTTGGATTGGAATCGATCTAATGAAAAGTGGTTTATTTTGATTTCATGATAACTTTGGATTGGAATCGATCTAATGAAAAGTGGTTTATTTTGATTTCATGATAACTTTGGATTGGAATCGATCTAATGAAAAGTGGTTTATTTTGATTTCATGATAACTTTGGATTGGAATCGATCTAATGAAAAGTGGTTTATTTTGATTTCATGATAACTTCGGATTTGTTCATTTTTGGCGAACTGCTAGTCTAAATCGATTGGAATCGAGCCAATGAAAAATGGTTTTTCATTTGATGATATCTTCGGGCTTGTTCATTTTTTGGCGAATTGCTAGTCTAAATCGACTAGAATCAAGCCAGTGAAAAGTGACTTTTGATTTCATGATAACTTTGGGTTTGTTCGTTTTGGCGAATTGCTATTGTAATTCGATTGGAATCGAGCTGATCAAAAGTGGTTTTTAATTTCATGATGACTTTGGGTTTGTTCATTTTTGGCGAATGGCTAGTCTAATTCAATTGGAATCGAGCCAATGAAAATGGTTTTTCATTTCATGATAACTACGGGTTTGTTCGTTTTTGGCGAATTGCTAGTCTAATTTGATTTAAATCGAGCCAATGAAAAGTGGCTTTTAATTTCATGATAACTTCTAGTCTGTTCATTTTGGCGAATTGCTCGTCTAGTTCGATTAGAATCGAGCCAATGAAAAGTGACTTTTAATTTCATGATTACTTCGGGTCTGTTCATTTTGGCGAATTGCTCGTCTAATTCGATTGGAATCGAGCCAATGAAAAGTGGTTTTTCATTTCATAATAACTTCGGGTTTGTTCGTTTTTTGCGAATTGCAAGTCTAAATCTTTTGGAATCGAGCCAATGAAAAGTGGCGTTTGATTTCATGATAACGTTGATTTGTTCATTTTGGCGAATTGTTCGTCTAGTTCGATCGAAATCGAGCTAACGAAAAGTAGTTTTTCATTTCTTGATAATTTCGGGTCCGTTCGTTTTGGAGAATTGCTCGTCTAATTTGATTGGAATCGAGCCAATGAAAATTGGTTTTTAATTTCATGATAACCTCATGTTTGTTCATTTTTGGCGAATTGCTAGTCTAATTCGATTGGAATAGAGCCAATGAAAAGTGGTTTTTGGTTTCATAATAACTTCGGGTTTGTTTGTTTTTCGCGAATTGTTAGTCTAAATCCTTTGGAATCGAGCTAATGAAATGTGGCTATTGATTTCATGATAGCTTCGGGTTTGTTCATTTTAGAAAATTTCTCGTCGAGTTCGATTTAATCGAGCCAAGGAAAAGTGGTTTTTCATTTCATGATAACTTTGGATTTGTACGTTTTGGGGAATTGCTCGTCTAATTCAATTGGAATCGAGCCAATTAAAAGTGGATTTTCATTTCATGATAACTACGGGTTTGTTCATTTTTGGCGAATTGCTAGTCTAATTTGATTGAAATCGAGCCAATGAAAAGTGGCTTTTCATTTCATGTTAACTTCGGGTCTGTTCATTTTGGCGAATTGCTCGTCTAGTTCGATTAGAATCGGGCCAATGAAAAGTGGCTTTTAATTTCATGATAACTTCGGGTCTGTTCATTTTGGCGAATTGCTCGTCTAGTTCGATTAGAATCGAGCCAATGAAAAGTAGTTTTTCATTTCAAGATTACTTCGGGTTTGTTCATTTTGGGGAATTGCTCGTCTAATTCGATTGGAATCTAGCAAATGAAAAGTCGTTTTTCATTTCATGATAACTTTGGGTTTGTTCATTTTTGGCAAATTGCTAGTCTAAATCTATTAGAATCGAGCGAACGAAAAGTGGCTTTTGATTTCGTGATAACATTGGGTTTTGTAGTTTTGGCGAATTGCTCGTTTAATTCGATTGGAATTTAGCCAATCAAAAGTGGTTTTTGATTTCATTATAACTTCGGGTTTGTTCATTTTTGGTAAATTGCTTGACTAATTCGATTGGAATCGCGCAAATGAAAAGTGGTTTTTCATTTCATTATAACTTCGGGTTTGTTCATTTTTGGCGGATTTCTAGTCTAATTCGATTGGAATCGAGCCAATGAAAAGTTGTTTTTGTTTTCATGATAACTTCGGGTTTGTTCATTTTTGGCGAGTTGCTAGTCTAAATCGATTGGACTCGAGCCAATGAAAAGTGGCTTTTGATTTCTTGATAACTTTGGCTTTGTTTATTTTTGGCGAATTGCTGGTCTAATTCGATTTGAATCGAGCCAATGAAATCTGGTTTTTGATTTCATGGTAACTTTGGGTTTCTTCGTTTTTAGCGAGTTGCTGGTTTAATTCGATTGGAATCGAGCCAATGAAAAGTTGTTTTTGATTTCATGACAACTTCGGGTTTGCTCGTTTTGGGGAATTGCTCGTCCAATTCGATTGGAATAGAGTCAATGAAAAGTGGTTTTTGATTTCATGATAACTTCGGGTTTGTTCTTTTCGATGAATTGCTCGTCTAGTTCGATTGGAATCGAGGCAATGAAAAGTGGTTTTTCATTTCATGATAACTTCGGGTTTGTTCGTTTTGGTGAATTGCTTGTCTAATTGGATAAGAATCGAGCCAATGAAAAGTCACTTTTCATTTCAACATAACTTTGGGTTTGTTCATTTTTGGCGAACTGCTAGTCTAAATCGATTGTAATCGAGCCAATGAAAAGTGGTTTTTGATTTCACGATAACTACGGGTTTGTTCGTTTTTGGTAAATTACGAGTCTAATTCGATTGGAATCGAGTCAATGGAAAGTGGTCTTTCATTTCAAGATAACTTCAGGTTTGACTATTTCTGGTGAATTGCTAGTCTAAATTGATTTGAATCGAGCCAATGAAAATTGGCTTTTTATTTCATGATAACTTCGGGTTTGTTCATTTTGGTGAATTGCTCGTCTAGTTCGATAGGAATCGAGCCAATGCAAAGGGGTTTTTCATTTCTTGATAACTTCTGGTTTGCTCGTTTTTAGCGAATTACGAGTCTAATTCGATTGGAATCGAGCCAATGAAAAGAGGTTTTTCATTTCTTGATAACTTCGGGTTTGTTCGTTTTGACGAATTGATCGTCTAATTCGATAGGAATCAAGCAAATGAAAAGTAACTTTTCATTTCAACATAACTTTGGGTTTGTTCATTTTTGGAGAACTGCTAGTCTAAATCGATTGGGATCGAGCCAATGAAAAGTGATTTTTGATTTCATGAGAACTTCGGGTTTGTTCGTTTTTGGCGAATTAATAGTCTAATTCGATTGGAATCGACCTAATGAAAAATGGTTTTTCATTTCAAGATAACTTCGGGTTTGTTCACTTTTGACAAATTGCTAGTCTAAATCGATTGGAATCGAGCCAATGAAAAGTGGTTTTTCATTTCATGATAACATCGAGTTTGTTCATTTTGGCGAATTGCCCATCTCGTTCGATTGGAATCGAGCCAATGAAAAGTGGTTTTTCATTTCATGAAAACTTCGAGTTTGTTCATTTTGGTGAATTGCTCGTCTAATTCGATAGGAATCGAGCCAATGAAATGTGGTTTTTCATTTTAAGATAACTTCGGGTTTGTTCATTTTTGGCGAACTGCTAGTCTAAATCGATTGGAATCGAGCCAATGAAAAGTGGTTTTTAATTTCCTGATAACTTCGAGTTTATTCATTTTCGGCGAATTACTAGTCTAATTCGATTGTAATCGAGCCAATGAAAAGTGATTTTTCATTTCAAGATGACTTCGGGTTTGTTAGTTTTTGGCGAATTGCTAGTCTAAATCGATTGGAATTGATCCAATGAAAAGTGGCTTTTGATTTCATGATAACTTCGGGTTTGTTCATTTTAGGCTTGTTCCTAGTCTAAATCGATTGGAATCGAGCCGATGAAAAGTGGCTTTTGATTTCAAGATAACTTCGGGTTTGTTCATTTTGGTGAATAGCTCATATTGCTCGATTGGAATTGAGCCAATGAAAAGTGGTTTTCCATTTCATTATAACTTTGGGTTTGTTTGTTTTGGCGAATTTCTCGTCTAATTCGATAGGAGCCAAGCCAATGAAATGTGGTTTTCCATTTCAAGATAACTTCAGGTTTGTTCGTTTTTGGGGAACTGCTAATCTAAATCGATTGGAATCGAGCCAATGAAAGGTGGTTTTTGATTTCACGATAACTTCAGGTTTTTTCGTCTTTGACGAATTACTGGTCTAATTGGATTGGAATAGAGCCAATGAAAAGTGGTTTTTCATTTCAAGATGACTTTGTGTTTTTTTGTTTTTGGTGATTTGCTAGTCTAAATCGATTGGAATCGAGCCAATGAAAAGTGGCTTTTGATTTCATGATAACTTCGGGTTTGTTCATTTTGGAGAATTGCTCGTCTAGTTCGATTGGAATCGAGCCAATGGAAAAGGGTTTTTCATTTTTTGATAACTTCGGGTTTGTTCGATTTGGCGAACTGCTAGTCGAAATCGATTGGAATCGAGCCAATGAAAAGTGGTTTTTTATTTGATGATATCTTCGGGTTTGTTCATTTTTGGCGAATTGTTGGTCTAAATTGATTGGAATCGAGCCAATGAAAAGTGGCTTCTGATTTCATGACAACTTCGGGTTTGTTCATTTTAGCGAATTAATATTCTAATTTGATTGGAATCGAGCTAATTAAAAGTGGTTTTTACTTTCATTATAACTTTGGGTTTATTTGTTTTTGGCGAATTGCTGGTCTAATTTGAATGGAATCGAACCAATGAAAAGTTATTTTTGATTTCATGATAACTTCGTGTTAATTCATTTTTGGCGAATTTCTAGTCTAATTCGATTGGAATCGAGCTAATGAAAAGCTATTTTTGATTTCATGATAACTTTGGACTTGTTTGTTTTTGGCGAATTGCTAGTCTAAATCGATTGGAATCGAGCCAATGAAAAGTGGTCTTTCATTTCATGATAACTTCGGGTTTGTTCGTTTTTGGCGAAACTTTATAGTCTAAATCTTTTGGAATCAAGCCAATGAAAATGACTTTTAATTTCATGATAACTTCGGGTTTGTTCTTTTTGGCGAATTGCTCGTCTAGTTATATTGGAATTGAGGCAATGAAAAGTGGTTTTCCATTTCATGAGAACTTCGGGTTTGTTCGTTTTGGTGAATTGCTCGTCTAATTCGAAAGGAATTGAGCCAATGTAAAGTCACTTTTCATTTCAAGATAACTTTGGGTTTGTTCGTTTTTGGCGAACTGCTAGTCTAAATCTATTGGAATTGAGGCAATGAAAAGTGGTTTTTGATTTCACGATAACTTCTGGTTTTTTTGTTTTTGGTAAATTACGAGTCTAAATCGATTTGAATCGAGCTAATGAAAAGTGGCTTTTTATTTTATGATAACTTTGGGTTTGGTCATTTTGGCGAATTGCTCATCTAGTTCGATTGGAATCGAGCCAATGCAAAGGAGTTTTTCATTTCTTGATAACTTTGGGTTTGTTCGTTTTGGTAAACTGCTAGCCGAAATCGATTGGAATCGAGCCAATGAAAAGTGGTTTTTTATTTGATGATATCTTTGGGTTTTTTCGTTTTTGGCGAATTGTTGGTCTAAATCGATTGGAATTGAGCCAATGAAAAGTGGCTTTTGATTTCATGATAACTTCAGGTTTGTTCATTTTTGGCGAATTGCTAGTCTAATTCGATTGGAATCGAGCAAATGAAAAGTGGTTTTTCATTTCAAGATAACTTCGGGTTCATTCATTTTTGGCGAATTGCTAGTCTAAATCAATTGGAATCGAGCCAATGAAAAATGGTTTTGATTTCATGATAACTTCGGGTTTCTTTATTTTGGCCAATTGCTCGTCTAGTTCGATTGGAATCAAGCGAATGGAAAGGGGTTTTTCATTTCTCAATAACTTCGGATTTGTTCATTTTGGGGAGTTGCTCGTCTAGTTCGATTGGAATCGAGCCAATGAAAAGTAGTTTTTTGATTTCTTCTTGACTTCAGGTTATTTCATTTTTGGCGAATTGCGAGTCTAATTCGATTGGAATCGAGCCATTGAAAAGAGGTTTTTCATTTCTTGATAACTATAGGTTTGTTCGATTTGGCGAATTGATTGTCTAATTTGATAGGAATCGAGCAAATGAAAAGTAACTTTTCATTTCAACATAACTTTGGGTTTGTTCGTTTTTGGAAAACTGCTAGTCTAAATCGATTGGGATCGACCCAATGAAAAGTGATTTTTGATTTCATGATAACTTCGGGTTTGTTCGTTTTTGGCGAATTAGTAGTCTAATTCGATTTGAATCGACCTAATGAAAAGTGGGTTTTCATTTCAAGAACTTCGGGTTTGTTAACTTTTGGCAAATTGCTAGCCTAAATCGATTGGAATCGAGCCAATGAAAGGTGGTTTTTCATTTCATGATAACATCGGGTTTGTTCATTTTGGCGAATTGCTCGTCTAGTTCGATTGGAATCGAGCCAATGAAAAGTGGCTTTTGATTTTATGATAACTTCGATTTTGTTCATTTTGGCGAATTGCTCATCTAGTTCGATTGGAATCGAGCCAATGCAAAGGGGTTTTTCATTTCTTGATAACTTTGGGTTTGTTCATTTTGGCAAACTATAGTCGAAATCGATTCGAATCGAGCTAATGAAAAGTGGTTTTTGATTTGATGATATCTTTGGGTTTGTTCGTTTTTGGCGAATTGCTGGTCTAAATCGATTGGAATTGAGCCAATGAAAAGTGGCTTTTGATTTCATGATAACTTCAGGTTTGTTCATTTTTGGCGAATTGCTAGTCTAATTCGATTGGAATCGAGCAAATGAAAAGTGGTTTTTCATTTCAAGATAACTTCGGGTTCATTCATTTTTGGCGAATTGCTAGTCTTAATCAATTGGAATCGAGCCAATGAAAAATGGCTTTTGATTCCATGATAACTTCGGGCTTCTTTATTTTGGCGAATTCCTCGTCTAGTTCGATTGGAATCAAGGTAATGGCAAGGGGTTTTTTCATTTCTTCATAACTTCGGGTTTGTTCATTTTGGGGAGTTGCTCGTCTAATTCGATTGGAATCGAGCCAATGAAATGTAGTTTTTTAATTTCTTCTTAACTTCGGGTTTGTTCATTTTTGGCAAATTGCGAGTCTAATTCGATTGGAATCGAGCCAATGAAAAGAGGTTTTTAATTTCTTGATAACTTTGGGTTTGTTCGATTTGGCGAATTGCTCGTCTAATTCGATAGGAATCGAGCAAATGAAAAGTAACTTTTCATTTCAACATATCTTTGGGTTTGTTCATTTTTGGAGAAATGCTAGTCTAAATCGATTGGGATCGAGCCAATGAAAAGTGATTTTTGATTTCATGATAACTTCGGGTTTGTTCATTTTTGGCGAATTAATAGTCTAATTCGATTGGAATCGAGCTAATAAAAAGTGGTTTTTCATTTCAAGATAACTTCGGGTTTGTTCACTTTTGGCGAATTGCTAGTCTAAATCGATTGGAATCGAGCCAATGAAAAGTGGTTTTTCATTTCATGATAACATCGGGTTTGTTCATTTTGGCAAATTGTTCATCTAGTTCGATTGGAATCGAGCCAATGAAAAGTGGCTCTTGATTTTATGATAACTTCGGGTTTGTTCATTTTGGCGAATTGCTCATCTGTTCAATTGGAATCGAGCCAATGCAAAGGGATTTTTCATTTCTTGATAACTTTAGTTTTGTTCGTTTTGGCAAACTGATAGTCGAAATCTATTGGAATCGAGCCAATGAAAAGTGGTTTTTTATTTGATGATATCTTTGGGTTTGTTCGTTTTTGGCGAATTGCTGGTCTAAATCGATTGGAATTGAGCCAATGAAAAGTGGCTTTTGATTTCATGATAACTTCAGGTTTGTTCATTTTTGGCGAATTGCTAGTCTAATTCGATTGGAATCGAGCAAATGAAAAGTGGTTTTTCATTTCAAGATAACTTCGGGTTCATTCATTTTTGGCGAATTGCTAGTCTTAATCAATTGGAATCGAGCCAATGAAAAATGGCTTTTGATTTCATGATAACTTTGGGTTTCTTTATTTTGGCGAATTGCTCGTCTATTTCGATTGGAATCAAGCTAATGGAAAGGGGTTTTTCATTTCTCAATAACTTCGTATTTGTTCATTTTGGGGAGTAGCTCGTCTAATTCGATTGGAATCGAGCCAATGAAAAGTAGTTTTTTTATTTCTTCTTGACTTCAGGTTTGTTCGTTTTTGGCGAATTGCGAGTCTAATTCGATTGGAATCGAGCCAATGAAAAGAGGTTTTTCATTTCTTGATAACTATAGGTTTGTTCGATTTGGCGAATTGATTGTCTAATTTGATAGGAATCGAGCAAATGAAAAGTAACTTTTCACTTCAACATAACTTTGGGTTTGTTCGTTTTTGGAGAACTGCTAGTTTAAATCGATTGGGATCGACCCAATGAAAAGTGATTTTTGATTTCATGATAACTTCGGGTTTGTTCGTTTTTGGCAAATTAGTAGTCTAATTCGATTTGATCGACCTTATGAAAAGTGGTTTTTCATTTCAAGATAACTTCGGGTTTATTCATTTTTGGTGAATTGCTAGTCTAAATCAATTGGAATCGAGCCAATGAAAAATGGCTTTTGACTCCATGATAACTTCGGGCTTCTTTATTTTGGCGAATTCCTTGTCTAGTTCGATTGGAATCAAGGTAATGGAAAGGGGTTTTTTCATTTCTTCATAACTTCGGGTTTGTTCATTTTGGGGAGTTGCTAGTCTAATTCGATTGGAATCGAGCCAATGAAATGTAGTTTTTTAATTTCTTCGTAACTTCGGGTTTGTTCATTTTTGGCAAATTGCGAGTCTAATTCGATTGGAATCGAACCAATGAAAAGAGGTTTTTAATTTCTTGATAACTTTGGGTTTGTTTGATTTGGCGAATTGCTCGTATAATTCGATAGGAATCGAGCAAATGAAAATTAACTTTTCATTTCAACATAACTTTGGGTTTGTTCATTTTTTGAGAACTACTAGTCTAAATCGATTGGGATCGAGCCAATGAAAAGTGATTTTTGATTTCATGATAACTTCGATTTTGTTTGTTTTTGGCGAATTAATAGTCTAATTCGATTGGAATCGAGCTAATAAAAAGTGGTTTTTCATTTCAAGATAACTTTGGGTTTGTTCACTTTTGGCGAATTGCTAGTCTAAATCGATTGGAATCGAGCCAATGAAAAGTGGTTTTTCATTTCATTATAACATCGGGTTTGTTCATTTTGGCAAATTGCTCGTCTAATTTGATTGGAATCGAGCAAATGAAAAGTAACTTTTCATTTCAACATAACTTTGGGTATGTTCATTTTTGGAGAACTGCTAGCCTAAATCGATTGGGATCGAGCCAATGAAAAGTGATTTTTGATTTCATGATAACTTCGAGTTTGTTCGTTTTTGGCGATTTAATGGAATCGAGCTAATGAAAAGTGATTTTTCATTTCAAAATAACTTCGGGTTTGTTCACTTTTGGCGAATTGCTAGTGTAAATCGATTGGAATCGAGCCAATGAAAAGTGGTTTTTCGTTTCATGATAATATCGGGTTTGTTCATTTTGGCGAATTGCTCGTCTAGTTCGATTGGAATCGAGCCAATGAAAAGTGGCTTTTGATTTCATGATAACTTCGGGTTTGTTCATTTTGGAGAATTACTCGTCTAGTTCGATTGGAATCGAGCCAACGGAAAAGGGTTTTTCATTTTTTGATAACTTCGGGTTTGTTCGTTTTGGCGAACTGCTGGTCGAAATCGATTGGAATCGAGCCAATGAAAAGTGGTTTTTTATTTGATGATATCTTTGGGTTTGTTCGTTTTTGGCGAATTGTTGGTCGAAATCGATTGGAATTGAGTTGTTGGTCAAAATCGATTGGAATTGAGCCAATGAAATGTGGCTTTTGATTTCATGATAACTTCAAGTTTGTTCATTTTTGGCGAATTGCTAGTCTAATTCGATTGGAATCGAGCAAATGAAAAGTGGTTTTTCATTTCAAGATAACTTCAGGTTTATTCATTTTTGGCGAATTGCTAGTCTAAATCAATTGGAATCGATCCAATGAAAAATGGCTTTTGATTTCATGATAACTTCGGGTTTCTTTATTTTGGCAAATTGCTCGTCTAGTTCGATTGGAATCGAGCCAATGAAAAGTTGTTGTTGATTTCATGACAACTTCGGGTTTGCTCGTTTTGGGGAATTGCTCATCCAATTCGATTGGAATCGAGTCAATGAAAAGTGGTTTTTGATTTCATGATAACTTCGGGTTTGTTCTTTTTGGCGAATTGCTCGTCTAGTTCGATTGGAATCGAGGCAATGAAAAGCGGTTTCTCATTTCATGATAACTTCGGGTTTGTTCGTTTTGGTGAATTGCTTGTCTAATTGGATAGGAATCGAGCCAATGAAAAGTCACTTTTCATTTCAACATAACTTTGGGTTTGTTCATTTTTGGCGAACTGCTAGTCTAAATCGATTGTAATCGAGCTAATGAAAAGTAGTTTTTGATTTCACGATAACTTCAGGTTTGTTCGTCTTTGGTAAATTACGAGTCTAATTCGATTGGAATCGAGCCAATGAAAAGTGGTTTGTCATTTCAAGATAACTTCGGGTTTGACCATATTTGGCGAATTGCTAGTCTAAATTGATTTGAATCGAGCCAATGAAAAGTGGCTTTTTATTTCATGATAACTTCAGGTTTGTTCATTTTGGCGAATTGCTCGTCTAGTTCGATAGGAATCGAGCCAATGGAAAGGGGTTTTTCATTTCTTGATAACTTCGGGTTTGTTCGATTTTGGCGAATTACGAGTCTAATTCGATTGGAATCAAGCCAATGAAAAGAGGTTTTTCATTTCTTGATAACTTCGAGTTTGTTCGTTTTGGCGAATTACTCGTCTAATTCGATAGGAATCGAGCAAATGAAAAGTAACTTTTCATTTCAACATAACTTTGGGTTTGTTCGTTCTTGGAGAACTGGTAGTCTAAATCGATTGGGATCGAGCCAATGAAAAGTGATTTTTGATTTCATGATAACTTCGGGTTTGTTCATTTTTGGCGAATTTATAGTCTAATTCGATTGGAATCGACCTAATGAAAAGTGGTTTTTCATTTCAAGATAACTTCGGGTTTGTTCACTTTTGGCGAATTGCTAGTCTAAATCGATTGGAATCGAGCAAATGAAAAGTGGTTTTTCATTTCATGATAACATCGGGTTTGTTCATTTTGGCGAATTGCTCGTCTAGTTCGATTGGAATCGAGCCAATGAAAAGTGGTTTTTCATTTCATGATAACATCGGGTTTGTTCATTTTGGCGAATTGCTCGTCTAGTTCGATTGGAATCGAGCCAATGAAAAGTGGCTTTTCATTTTAATGATAACTTCGGGTTTATTCATTTTGATGAATTGCTCGTCTAATTCGATAGGAATCGAGCCAATGAAATGTGGTTTTTCATTTTAAGATAACTTCGTGTTTGTTCATTTTTGGCGAACTGCTAGTCTAAATCGATTGGAATCGAGCCAATGAAAAGTGGTTTTTAATTTCCTGATAACTTTGGGTTTATTCGTTTTCGAGGAATTACTAGTCTAATTCGATTGTAATTGAGCCAATGAAATGTGATTTTTCATTTCAAGATGACTTCAGGTGTGTTAGTTTTTGGCGAATAGCTAGTCTAATTCGATTGGAATTGATCCAATGAAAAGCGGCTTTTGATTTCATGATAACTTCGGGTTTGTTCATTTTAGGCGTGTTCCTAGTCTAAATCGATTGGAATCGAGCCGATGAAAAGTGGCTTTTGATTTCAAGATAACTTCGGGTTTGTTCATTTTGGTGAATCGGTCATCTAGCTCGATTGGAATCGAGCCAATGAAAAGTGGTTTTCCTTTTCATTATAACTTTGGGTTTGTTCGTTTTGGCGAATTTCTCGTCTAATTCGATAGGAGTCGAGCCAATGAAATTTGGTTTTTCATTTCAATATAACTTCAGGTTTGTTTGTTTTTGGCGAACTGCTAGTCTAAATCGATTGGAATCGAGCCAATGAAAGGTGGTTTTTGATTTCACGATAACTTCGGGTTTGTTCATCTTTGACGAATTACTAGTCTAACTGGATTGGAATAGAGCCAATGAAAAGTGCTTTTTCATTTCAAGATGACTTTAGGTTTTTTCGTTTTTGGTGAATTGCTAGTCTAAATCGATTGGAATCGAGCCAATGAAAAGTGGCTTTTGATTTCATAATAACTTCGGGTTTGTTCATTTTGGAGAATTACTCGTCTAGTTCAATTGGAATCGAGCCAACGGAAAAGGGTTTTTCATTTTTTGATAACTTCGGGTTTGTTCGTTTTGGCGAACTGCTAGTCGAAATCGATTGGAATCGAGCCAATGAAAAGTGGTTTTTTATTTGATGATATCTTCGGATTTGTTCGTTTTTGGCGAATTGTTGGTCTAAATTGATTGGAATCAAGCTAATGAAAAGTGGCTTCTGATTTCATGACAACTTCGGGTTTGTTCGTTTTAGCGAATTAATATTCTAATTTGATTGGAATCGAGCTAATTAAAAGTGGTTTTTGCTTTCATTATAACTTTGGGTTTATTTGTTTTTGGCGAATTGTTGCTCTAATTTGAATGGAATCGAACCAATGAAAAGTTATTTTTGATTTCATGATAACTTCGTGTTAATTCGTTTTTGGCGAATTTCTTGTCTAATTCGATTGGAATCGAGCCAATGAAAAGCGATTTTTGATTTCATGATAACTTCGGGTTTGTTTGTTTTTGGCGAATTGCTAGTCTAAATCGATTGGAATCGAGCCAATGAAAAGTGGTTTTGCATTTCATGATAACTTTGGGTTTGTTCGTTTTTGGCGAAAATTTATAGTCTAAATCTTTTGGAATCGAGCCAATGAAAATGGCTTTTAATTTCATGATAACTTCGGGTTTGTTCATTTTGGCGAATTGCTCGTCTAGTTCGATTGGAATCGAGCCATTGAAAAGTGATTTTTCATTTCATGATAACTTTTGCTTTGTTCGTTTTGGGGAATTGCTCGTCTAATTCGATTGGAATCGAGCTAATGAAAAGTGATTTTTGATTACATGTCAACTTCGGGTTTGTTTATTTTTGGCAAATTACTAGTCTAATTCGATTGGAATCGAGCCAATGAAAAGTGGTTTTTCATTTCAAGATAACTTCGGGTTTATTCATTTTTGGCGAATTGCTAGTCTAAATCAATTGGAATCGAGCCAATGAAAAATGGCTTTTGATTTCATGATAGCTTCGGGTTTCTTTATTTTAGCGAATTTCTCGTATAGTTTGATTGGAATCAAGCTAATGGAAAGGGGTTTTTCAATTCTGAATAACTTCGGGTTTGTTCATTTTGGGGAGTTGCTCGTCCAATTCGATTGGAATCGAGCCAATGAAAAGTAGTTTTTTGATTTCTTCTTAACTTCGGGTTTGTTCATTTTTGGCTAATTGCGAGTCTATTTCGATTGGAATCGAGCCAATGAAAAGAGGTTTTTCATTTCTTGATAAGTTTAGGTTTGTTCGATTTGGCGAATTGCTCGTCTAATTCGATAGGAATCGAGCAAATGAAAAGTAACTTTTCATTTCAACATAACATTGGGTTTGTTCATTTTTGGAGAAATGCTAGTCTAAATCGATTGGGATCGAGCCAATGAAAAGTGATTTTTGATTTCGTGATAACTTCCGGTTTGTTCATTTTTGACGAATTAATAGTCTAATTCGATTGGAATCAAGCTAATGAAAAGTGGTTTTCCATTTCGAGATCACTTCGGTTTTGTTCACTTTTGGTTAATTGCTAGTCTAAATCGATTGGAATCGAGCCAATGAAAAGTGGTTTTTCATTTCATGATAACATCGGGTTTGTTCATTTTGGCGAATTGCTCCTCTAGTTCGATTGGAATCGAGCCAATGAAAAGTGGCTTTTGATTTTATGATAACTTCGGGTTTGTTCATTTTGACGAATTGCTCATCTAGTTCGATTGGAATCGAGCCCATGCAAAGGGGTTTTTCATTTCTTGATAACTTTGGGTTTGTTCGTTTTGGCAAACTGCTAGTCAAAATCGATTGGAATTGAGCCAATGAAAAGTGGTTTTTTATTTGATGATATCTTTGGGTTTGTTCGTTTTTGGCGAATTGTTGGTCTAAATCGATTGGAATTGAGCCAATGAAATGTGGCTTTTGATTTCATGATAACTTCAGGCTTGTTCATTTTTGGCGAATTGCTAGTCTAATTCTATTGGAATCGAGCAAATGAAAAGTAATTTTTCATTTCAAGATAACTTCGGGTTGATTCATTTTTGGCGAATTGCTAGTCTAAATCAATTGGAATCGAGCCAATGAAAAATGGCTTTTGATTTCATGATAACTTCAGGCTTGTTCATTTTTGGCGAATTGCTAGTCTAAATCAATTGGAATCGAGCCAATGAAAAATGGCTTTTGATTTCATGATAACTTCGGGTTTCTTTATTTTGGCAAATTGCTCGTCTAGTTCGATTGGAATCTAGCTAATGGAAAGAGGTTTTTCATTTCTTAATAACTTCGGGTCTGTTCATTTTGGGGAGTTGCTCGTCTAATTCGATTGGAATCGAGCCAATGAAAAGTAGTTTTTTTATTTCTTCTTAACTTAGGGTTTGTTCATTTTTGGCGAGTTGCGAGTCTAATTCGATTGGAATCGAGCCAATGAAAAAAGGTTTTTCATTTCTTCATAACTTTGGGTTTGTTCGATTTGGCGAATTGCTCGTCTAATTCGATAGGAATCGAGCAAATGAAAAGTAACTTTTCATTTCAACATAACTTTGGGTTTGTTCGTTTTTGGAGAACTGCTAGTCTAAATCGATTGGGATCGAGCCAATGAAAAGTGATTTTTGATTTCATGATAACTTCGGGTTTGGTCGTTTTTGGCAAATTAATAGTCTAATTCGATTGGAATCGAGCTAATGGAAAGTGGGTTTTCATGTCGTGATAACATCGGGTTTGTTCAATTTGGCGAATTGCTCGTCTAGTTCGATTGGAATCGAGCCAATGAAAAGTGGTTTTTCATTTCAAGATAACTTCGGGGTTTGTTCATTTTGGCAAATTGCTCATCTAGTTCGATTGGAATCGAGCCAATGCAAAGGGGTTTTTCATTTCTTGATAACTTTGGGTTTGTTCATTTTGCAAACTTCTAGTCGAAATCAATTGGAATCGGTCCAATGAAAAGTGGTTTTTTATTTGATGATATCTTTGGGTTTGTTCGCTTTTGGCGAATTGTTGGTCTAAATCGATTGGAATTGAGTCAATGAAAAGTGGCTTTTAATTTCATGATAACTTCAGATTTGTTCATTTTTGGCGAATTGCTAGTCTAATTCGATTGGAATCAAGAAAATGAAAAGTGTTTTTTCATTTCAAGATAACTTCGGGTTCATTCATTTTTGGCGAATTGCTAATCTAAATCAACTGTAATCGAGCCAATGAAAAATGGCTTTTGATTTCATAATAACTACGGGTTTCTTTATTTTGGCGAATTGCTCGTCTAGTTCGATTGGAATCAAGCTAATGGAAAGGGGTTTTTCATTTCTTAATAACTTTGGGGTTTGTTCATTTTGGGGACTTGCTCGTCTAATTCGATTGGAATCGAGCCAATGAAAAGTAGTTTTTTATTTTTCTTCTTAACTTCGAGTTTGTTCCTTTTTTGGCGAATTGCGAGTCTAATTCGATTGAAATCGAGCCAATGAAAAGGGGTTTATCATTTCTTGATAACTTTAGGTTTGTTCGATTTGGCAAATTCCTCGTCTAATTCGATAGGAATCGAGCAAATGAAAAGTAACTTTTCATTTCAACATAACTTTGGGTTTGTTCATCTTTGACGATTTACTAGTCTAAATCGATTGGGATCGAGCCAATGAAAAGTGCTTTTTCATTTCAAGATGACTTTGGGTTTTTTCGTTTTTGGTGAATTGCTAGTCTAAATCGATTGGAATCGAGCCAATGAAAAGTGGCTTTTGATTTCATGATAACTTCGGGTTTGTTCATTTTGGAGAATTACTCGTCTAGTTCGATTGGAATCGAGCCAACGGAAAAGGGTTTTTCATTTTTTGATAACTTCGGGTTTGTTCGTTTTGGCGAACTGGTAGTCGAAATCGATTGGAATCGAACCAATGAAAAGTGGTTTTTTATTTGATGATATCTTCGAATTTGTTCGTTTTTGGCGAATTGTTGGTCTAAATTGATTGGAATCGAACTAATGAAAAGTGGCTTCTGATTTCATGACAACTTCGGGTTTGTTCATTTTAGCGAATTAATATTCTAATTTGATTGGAATCGAGCTAATTAAAAGTGGTTTTTGCTTTCATTATAACTTTGGGTTTATTTGTTTTTGGCGAATTGTTGCTCTAATTTGAATGGAATCGAACCAATGAAAAGTTATTTTTGATTTCATGATAACTTCGTGTTAATTCGTTTTTGGCGAATTTCTAGTCTAATTCGATTGGAATCGAGCCAATGAAAAGCGATTTTTGATTTCATGATAACTTCGGGTTTGCTTGTTTTTGGCGAATTGCTAGTCTAAATCGATTGGAATCGAGCCAATGAAAAGTGGTTTTTCATTTCATGATAACTTCGGGTTTGTTCGTTTTTGGCGAAAATTTATAGTCTAAATCTTTTGGAATCGAGCCAATGAAAATGGCTTTTAATTTCATGATAACTTCGGGTTTGTTCATTTTGGCGAATTGCTCGTCTAGTTCGATTGGAATCGAGCCATTGAAAAGTGGTTTTTCATTTCATGATAACTTTTGCTTTGTTCGTTTTGGGGAATTGCTCGTCTAATTCGATTGGAATCGAGCTAATGAAAAGTGATTTTTGATTTCATGTCAACTTCGGGTTTGTTTATTTTTGGCAAATTACTAGTCTAATTCGATTGGAATCAAGCTAATGAAAAGTGGTTTTTCATTTCAAGATAACTTCAGGTTTGTTCATTTTTGGGAAATTGCTAGTCTAAATCGATTGGAATCGAGCCAATGAAAAGTTGCTTTTGATTTCATGATAAATTCAGGTTTTTTCATTTTGGCGAATTGCTCGCCTAGTTCGATAGGAATCAAGCCAACGAAAAGTAGTTTTTCATTTCATGATAACTTTTGGTTTGTTCGTTTTGGTGAATTGCTCGTCTAATTCAATAGGAATCGAGCCAATGAAAAGTGATTTTTGATTTCATTTCAACTTCGGGTTTGTTCATTTTTGGCGAATTACTATTCTAATTCGATTGGAATCGGGTCAATGAAAAGTGGTTTTTCATTCCAAGATAACTTCGGGTTTGTTCATTTTTGGTGAATTGCTAGTCTAAATCGATTGGAATCGAGCCAATGAAAAGTGGCTTTTGATTTCATGATAACTTCGGTTTTGTTCATTTTGGCGAATTACTCGTCTAGTTCAATTGGAATTGAGCCGATGAAAAGTGGTTTTTCGTTTCATGATAACTTTGGGTTTGTTTTTTTTAGTGAATTGCTCATCTAGTTTGATTGGAATCGAGCCAATGGCATGGGGTTCTTCATATCTTGATAACTTCGGGTTTGTTCATTTTGGGAATTGCTCATCTAATTCGATTGGAATCGAGCCGAGGAAAAGTAGTTTTTGGTTTCTTGTGAACTTCGGGTTTGTTCATTTTTGGCGAATTCCTAGTCTAATTTGATTGGAATCGAGCTAATGAAAAGGGGTTTTTCATTTCATGATAACTTCGGGTTTGTTCATTTTGGCGAATTGCTCATCTAATTCGATAGGAATCGAGCCGATGAAAAGTCACTTTTCATTTCAAGATAACTTTGGATTTGTTTGTTTTTGGCGAACTGCCAGTCTAAATCGATTGGAACCGAGCCAACGAAAGGTGGTTTTTGATTTCACGATAAGTTCGGGTTTTCTCATTTTTTGGCGAATTACTAGTCTAATTCGATTGGAATCAAGCCAATGAAAAGTGGTTTTTCATTTCATGATAACTTCGATTTTGTTCATTTTTGGTAAATTGCTAGTCCAAATCTTTTGGGATGAAGCCCATGAAATGTGGCTTTTGATTTCATGATAACTTCGGGTTGGTTCGTTTTGGCGAATTGCTCGTCCAGTTCGATTGGAATTGAGCAATGAAAAGTCAGTTTTGATTTCATGATAACTTCAGGTTTGTTCGTTTTTTGCGAATTGGTAGTCTAATTCGATTGGAATCGAGCCAATGAAAAGTCATTTTTCATTTCATGATAACTTCGAGTTTGTTCATTTTTGGCGAATTGCTAGCTAAATCTTTTGGAATCGAGCCATTGAAAAGTAGCTTTTGATTTCATGATAACTTCGGGCTTCTTCCTTTTGGCAAATTGCTCGTCTTGTTCGATTGGAATCGAGTCAATGAAAAGTGGTTTTTCAACTCATGATAACTTCGGGTTTGTTCATTTTTGGCGAGTTGCTAGTCCAAATCGATTGGAATCGGGCCAATGAAAAGTGGCTTTTGATTTCTTGAGAACTTTGGGTTTTTCATTTTTGGCGAATTGCTGGTCTATTTTGATTTTACTCGAGCAAATGAAATGTGGTTTTTGATTTCATGGTAACTTTGGGTTTGTTCATTTTTGGCGAGTTGCTGGTTTAATTCGACTGGAATCGAGCCAATGAAAAGTGGTTTTTGATTTCATGATAACCTCGGGTTTGTTCTTTTTAGCGAATTGCTCGTCTAGTTCGATTGGAATTGAGGCAATGAAAAGTGGTTTTCCATTTCATGATAACTTCGGGTTTGTTCGTTTTGGTGAATTGCTCGTCTAATTCGAAAGGAATTGAGCCAATGTAAAGTCACTTTTCATTTCAAGATAACTTTAGGTTTGTTCGTTTTTGGCGAACTGCTAGTCTAAATCGATTGGAATCGAGGCAATGAAAAGTGGTTTTTGATTTCACGATAACTTCTGGTTTTTTTGTTTTTGGTAAATTACGAGTCTAAATCGATTTGAATCGAGCTAATGAAAGGTGGCTTTTCATTTTATGATAACTTCGGGTTTGGTCATTTTGGCGAATTGCTCATCTAATTCGATTGGAATCGAGCCAATGCAAAGGGGTTTTTCATTTCTTGATAACTTTGGGTTTGTTCGTTTTGGTAAACTGCTAGCCGAAATCGATTGGAATCGAGCCAATGAAAAGTGGTTTTTTATTTGATGATATCTTCGGGTTTGTTCGTTTTTGGCGAATTGCTGGTCTAAATCGATTGGAATTGAGCCAATGAAAAGTGACTTTTGATTTCATGATAACTTCAGGTTTGTTCATTTTTGGCAAATTGCTAGTCTAATTCGATTAGAATAGAGCCAATGAAAAGTGGTTTTTCATTTCAAGATAACTTCGGGTTGATTCATTTTTGGCGAATTGCTAGTCTAAATCAATTGGAATCGAGCCAATGAAAAATGGCTTTTGATTTCATGATAACTTCGGGTTTCTTTATTTTGGCGAATTGCTCATCTAGTTCGATTGGAATCAAGCTAATGGAAAGGGGTTTTTCATTTCTTAATAACTTCGGGTTTGTTTATTTTGGGGAGTTGCTCGTCTAATTCGATTGGAATCAAGTCAATGAAAAGTAGTTTTTTGATTTCTTCTCAACTTTGGGTTTGTTCCTTTTTTTGCGAATTGCGAGTCTAGTTCGATTGGAATCGAGCCAATGAAAAGAGGTTTTTCATTTCTTGATAACTTTGGGTTTGTTCGATTTGGCGAATTCCTCGTCTAATTCGATAGGAATCGAGCAAATGAAAAGTAACTTTTCATTTCAACATAACTTTGTGTTTGTTCATTTTTGGAGAACTGCTAGTCTAAATCAATTGGGATCGAGCCAATGAAAAGTGATTTGTGATTTCATGATAATTTCGGGTTTGTTCATTTTTGGCGAATTAATGGTCTAATTCGATTGGAATCGAGCTTGTGAAAAGTGGTTTTTCATTTCAAGATAACTTCGGGTTTGTTCACTTTTGGCGAATTGCTAGTCTAATTTGATTGGAATCGAGCCAATGAAAAGTGGTTTTTCATTTCAAGATAACTTCGGGTTTGTTCACTTTTGGCGAATTGCTAGTCTAATTCGATTGGAATCGAGCCAATGAAAAGTGGTTTTTCATTTCAAGATAACTTCGGGTTGATTCATTTTTGGTGAATTGCTAGTCTAAATCAATTGGAATCGAGCCAATGAAAAATGGCTTTTGATTTCATGATAACTTCGGGTTTCTTTATTTTGGTGAATTGCTCGTCTAGTTCGATTGGAATCAAGCTAATGGAAAGGGGTTTTTCATTTCTTATTATTTTCGGGTTTGTTCATTTTGGGGAGTTGCTCGTCTAATTCGATTGGAATCAAGTCAATGAAAAGTAGTTTTTTGATTTCTTCTCAACTTCGGGTTTGTTCCTTTTTTTGCGAATTGCGAGTCTAGTTCGATTGGAATCGAGCCAATGAAAAGAGGTTTTTCATTTCTTGATAACTTTGGGTTTGTTCGATTTGGCGAATTCCTCGTCTAATTCGATAGGAATCGAGCAAATGAAAAGTAACTTTTCATTTCAACATAACTTTGTCTTTGTTCGTTTTTGGAGAACTGCTAGTCTAAATCAATTGGGATCGAGCCAATGAAAAGTGATTTTTGATTTCATGATAATTTCGGGTTTGTTCGTTTTTGGCGAATTAATGGTCTAATTCGATTGGAATCGAGCTCGTGAAAAGTGGTTTTTCATTTCAAGATAACTTCGGGTTTGTTCACTTTTGGCGAATTGCTAGTCTAATTCGATTGGAATCGAGCCAATGAAAAGTGGTTTTTCATTTCAAGATAACTTCGGGTTGATTCATTTTTGGTGAATTGCTAGTCTAAATCAATTGGAATCGAGCCAATGAAAAATGGCTTTTGATTTCATGATAACTTCGGGTTTCTTTATTTTGGTGAATTGCTCGTCTAGTTCGATTGGAATCAAGCTAATGGAAAGGGGTTTTTCATTTCTTATTATTTTCGGGTTTGTTCATTTTGGGGAGTTGCTCGTCTAATTCGATTGGAATCAAGTCAATGAAAAGTAGTTTTTTGATTTCTTCTCAACTTCGGGTTTGTTCCTTTTTTTGCGAATTGCGAGTCTAGTTCGATTGGAATCGAGCCAATGAAAAGAGGTTTTTCATTTCTTGATAACTTTGGGTTTGTTCGATTTGGCGAATTCCTCGTCTAATTCGATAGGAATCGAGCAAATGAAAAGTAACTTTTCATTTCAACATAACTTTATGTTTGTTCGTTTTTGGAGAACTGCTAGTCTAAATCAATTGGGATCGAGCTAATGAAAAGTGATTTTTGATTTCATGATAATTTCGGGTTTGTTCGTTTTTGGCGAATTAATGGTCTAATTCGATTGGAATCGAGCTTGTGAAAAGTGGTTTTTCATTTCAAGATAACTTCGGGTTTGTTCACTTTTGGCGAATTGCTAGTCTAATTCGATTGGAATCGAGCCAATGAAAAGTGGTTTTTCATTTCAAGATAACTTCGGGTTGATTCATTTTTGGTGAATTGCTAGTCTAAATCAATTGGAATCGAGCCAATGAAAAATGGCTTTTGATTTCATGATAACTTCGGGTTTCTTTATTTTGGTGAATTGCTCGTCTAGTTCGATTGGAATCAAGCTAATGGAAAGGGGTTTTTCATTTCTTATTATTTTCGGGTTTGTTCATTTTGGGGAGTTGCTCGTCTAATTCGATTGGAATCAAGTCAATGAAAAGTAGTTTTTTGATTTCTTCTCAACTTCGGGTTTGTTCCTTTTTTTGCGAATTGCGAGTCTAGTTCAATTGGAATCGAGCCAATGAAAAGAGGTTTTTCATTTCTTGATAACTTTGGGTTTGTTCGATTTGGCGAATTCCTCGTCTAATTCGATAGGAATCGAGCAAATGAAAAGTAACTTTTCATTTCAACATAACTTTATGTTTGTTCGTTTTTGGAGAACTGCTAGTCTAAATCAATTGGGATCGAGCCAATGAAAAGTGATTTTTGACTTCATGATAACTTCGGGTTTGTTCGTTTTTGGCGAATTAATAGTCTAATTCGATTGGAATCGAGCTAATGAAAAGTGGTTTTTCATTTCAAGATAACTTCTGGTTTGTTCACTTTTGCCAAATTGCTTGTCTAAATTGATTGGAATTGAGCCAACGAAAAGTGGTTTTTCATTTCATGATAACATCGGGTTTGTTCATTTTGGCGAATTGCTCGTCTAGTTCGATTGGAATCGAGCCAATGAAAAGTGGCTTTTGATTTTATGATAACTTCGGGTTTGTTCATTTTGGTGAATTGCTCGTCTAGTTCGATTGGAATCGAGCCAATGCAAAGGGGTTTTTCATTTCTTGATAACTTTGTGTTTGTTCGTTTTGGCAAATTGCTAGTCGAAATCGATTGGAATCGAGCCAATGAAAAGTGGTTTTTTATTTGATGATATCTTTGGGTTTGTTCGTTTTTGGCGAATTGCTAGTCTAAATCGATTGGAATTGAGCTAATGAAAAGTGGCTTTTGATTTCATGATAACTTCAGGTTTGTTCATTTTTGCCGAATTGCTAGTCTAATTCGATTGGAATCGAGCCAATGAAAAGTGGTTTTTCATTTCAAGATAACTTCGGGTTTATTCATTTTTGGCGAATTGCTAGTCTAGATCAATTGGAATCGAGCCAATGAAAAATGGCTTTTGATTTCATGATAACATCTTGTTTCTTCATTTTGGCGAATTGCTCGTCTAGCTCGATTGGAATCAAGCTAATGGAAAGGGGTTTTTCATTTCTTAATAACTTCGGGTTTGTTCATTTTGGGGAGTTGCTCGTCTAATTCGATTGGAATCGAGCCAATGAAAAGTAGTATTTTGATTTCTTCTTAATTTCGAGTTTGTTCCTTTTTTGGCGAATTGCGAGTCAAATTCGATTGGAATCGAGCCAATGAAAAGGGGTTTTTCATTTCTTGATAACTTTGGGTTTGTTCGATTTGCGAATTGCTCGTCTAATTCGATAGGAATCGAGCAAATGAAAAGTAACTTTTCATTTCAACATATCTTTGTGTTTGTTCATTTTCGGAGAACTTCTCGTCTAAATCGATTGGGATCGAGCCAATGAAAAGTGATTTTTGATTTCATGATAATTTCGGGTTTGTTCATTTTTGGCGAATTAATAGTCTAATTCGATTGGAATCGAGCTAATGAAAAGTGGTTTTTCATTTCAAGATAACTTCGGGTTTGTTCACTTTTGGTGAATTACTAGTCTAAATCGATTGGAATCGAGCCAATGAAATGTGGTTTTTCATTTCATGATAACATCGGGTTTGTTCATTTTGGCGAATTGCTTGTCTAGTTTGATTGGAATCGAGCCAATGAAGAGTGGCTTTTGATTTTATGATAACTTCGGGTTTGTTCATTTTGGCGAATTGCTCATCTAGTTCGATTGGAATCGAGCCAATGCAAAGGTGTTTTTCATTTCTTGATAACTTTGGGTTTGTTCGTTTTGGCAAACTGCTAGTCGAAATCGATTGGAATCGAGCCAATGAAAAGTGGTTTTTCATTTCAAGATAACTTCGGGTTCATTCATTTTTGGCGAGTTGCTAGTCTAGATCAATTGGAATCGAGCCAATGAAAAATGGCTTTTGATTTAATGATAACTTCTTGTTTCTTTATTTTGGCGAATTGCTCATCTAGTTCAATTGGAATCAAGCTAATGGAAAGGGGTTTTTCATTTCTTAATAACTTCGGGTTTGTTCATTTTGGGGAGTTGCTCGTCTAATTTGATTGGAATCGAGCCAATGAAAAGTAGTTTTTTGATTTCTTCTTAACTTCGAGTTTGTTCCTTTTTTGGCGAATTGCGAGTCTAATTCGATTGGAATCGGGCCAATGAAAAGGGGTTTTTCATTTCATGATAACTTTGGGTTTGTTCGATTTGCGAATTGCTCTCCTAATTCGATAGGAATCGGGCAAATGAAAAGTAACTTTTCATTTCAACATAACTTTGTGTTTGTTCATTTTCGGAGAACTGCTAGTCTAAATCGATTGGGATCGAGCCAATGAAAAGTGATTTTTGATTTCATGATAATTTCGGGTTTGTTCATTTTTGGCGAATTAATAGTCTAATTCGATTGGAATCGAGCTAATGAAAAGTGGTTTTTCATTTCAAGATAACTTCGGGTTTGTTCACTTTTGGCGAATTGCTAGTCTAAATCGATTGGAATCGAGCCAATGAAAAGTGGCTTTTGATTTTATGATAACTTCGGGTTTGTTCATTTTGGCGAATTGCTCATCTAGTTCGATTGGAATCGAGCCAATGCAAAGGGGTTTTTCATTTCTTGTTAACTTTGGGTTTGTTAGTTTTGGCAAACTGCTAGTCGAAATCGATTGGAATCGAGCTAATGAAAAGTGGTTTTTTATTTGATGATATCTTTGGGTTTGTTCATTTTTGGCGAATTGCTAGTCTAAATCGATTGGAATTGAGTCAATGAAAAGTGGCTTTTGATTTCATGATAACTTCAGGTTTGTTCATTTTTGGCGAATTGCTAGTCTAATTCGATTGGAATCGAGCCAATGAAAAGTGGTTTTTCATTTCAAGATAACTTCGGGTTGATTCATTTTTTGCGAATTGCTAGTCTAAATCAATTGGAATCGAGCCAATGAAAAATGGCTTTTGATTTCATGATAACTTCGGGTTTCTTTATTTTGGCGAATTGCTCGAATAGTTCGATTGGAATCAAGCTAATGGAAAGGGGTTTTGCATTTCTTAATAACTTCGGGTTTGTTCATTTTGGGGAGTTGCTCGTCCAATTCGATTGGAATCGAGCCAATGAAAAGTAGTTTTTTGATTTATTCTTAACTTCGAGTTTGTTCCTTTTTTGGCGAATTGCGAGTCTAATTCGATTGGAATCGAGCCAATGAAAAGGGGTTTTTCATTTCTTGATAACTTTGGGTTTGTTCGATTTGCGAATTGCTCGTCTAATTCGACAGGAATCGAGCAAATGAAAAGTAACTTTTCATTTCAACAAAACTTTGTGTTTGTTCGTTTTCGGAGAGCTGCTAGTCTAAATCGATTGGGAACGAGCCAATGAAATGTGATTTTTGATTTCATGATAATTTTGGGTTTGTTCATTTTTGGCGAATTAATAGTCTAATTCGATTGGAATCGAGCTAATGAAAAGTGGTTTTTCATTTCAAGATAACTTCGGGTTTGTTCACTTTTGGCGAATTGCTAGTCTAAATCGATTGGAATCGAGCCATGAAAAGTGGTTTTTCATTTCATGATAACATCGGGTTTGTTCATTTTGGCGAATTGCTCGTCGGGTTCGATTGGAATCGAGCCAATGAGAAGTGGTTTTTCATTTCAAGGTAACTTCGGGTTTGTTCACTTTTGCCGAATTGCTAGTCTAAATCGATTGGAATCGAGCCAATGAAAAGTGGTTTTTCATTTCATGATAACATCGGGTTTTTTCATTTTGGTGAATTGCCCGTCTAGTTCGATTGGAATCGAGCCAATGAAAAGTGGCTTTTGATTTTATGATGACTTCGGGTTTGTTCATTTTGGCGAATTACTCATCTTGTTCGATTGGAATCGAGCCAATGCAAAGGGGTTTTTCATTTCTTGATAACTTTTGGTTTGTTCGTTTTGGCAAACTGCTAGTGGAAATCGATTGGAATCGAGCCAATGAAAAGTGGTTTTTCATTTCAAGATAACTTCGGGTTTATTCATTTTTGGCGAATTGCTTGTCTAGATCAATTGGAATCGAGCCAATGAAAAAGGGCTTTTGATTTCATGATAACTTCTTGTTTCTTTATTTTGGCGAATTGCTCGTCTAGTTCAATTGGAATCAAGCTAATGGAAAGGGGTATTTCATTTCTTAATAACTTCGGGTTTGTTCATTTTGGGGAGTTGCTCGTCTAATTTGATTGGAATCGAGCCAATGAAAAGTAGTTTTTTGATTTCTTCTTAACTTCGAGTTTGTTCCTTTTTTTGCGAATTGCGAGTCTAATTCGATTGTAATCGAGCCAATGAAAAGGGGTTTTTCATTTCTTGATAACTTTGGGTTTGTTCGATTTGCGAATTGCTCGTCTAATTCGATAGGAATCGAGCAAATGAAAAGTGACTTTTCATTTCAACATAACTTTGTGTTTGTTCATTTTCGGAGAACTGCTAGTCTAAATCATTGGGATCGAGCCAATGAAAAGTGATTTTTGATTTCATGATAATTTCGGGTTTGTTCATTTTTGGCGAATTAATAGTCTAATTCGATTGGAATCGAGCTAATGAAAAGTTGTTTTTCATTTCAAGATAATTTCGGGTTTGTTCACTTTTGGCGAATTGCTAGTCTAAATCGATTGGAATCGAGCCAATGAAAAGTGGCTTTTGATTTTATGATAACTTCAGGTTTGTTCATTTTGGCGAATTGCTCGTCTAGTTCGATTGGAATCGAGCCAATGCAAAGGGGTTTTTCATTTCTTGATAACTTTGGGTTTGTTAGTTTTGGCAAACTGCTAGTCGAAATCGATTGGAATCGAGCTAATGAAAAGTGGTTTTTTATTTGATGATATCTTTGGGTTTGTTCATTTTTGGCGAATTGCTAGTCTAAATCGATTGGAATAGAGTCAATGAAAAGTGGCTTTTGATTTCATGATAACTTCAGGTTTGTTCATTTTTGGCGAATTGCTAGTCTAATTCGATTGGAATCGAGCCAATGAAAAGTGGTTTTTCATTTCAAGATAACTTCGGGTTGATTCAATTTTTGCGAATTGCTAGTCTAAATCAATTGGAATCGAGCCAATGAAAAATGGCTTTTGATTTCATGATAACTTCGGGTTTCTTTAGTTTGGCGAATTGCTCGAATAGTTCGATTGGAATCAAGCTAATGGAAAGGGGTTTTTCATTTCTTAATAACTTCGGGTTTGTTCATTTTGGGGAGTTGCTCGTCCAATTCGATTGGAATCGAGCCAATGAAAAGTAGTTTTTTGATTTATTCTTAACTTCGAGTTTGTTCCTTTTTTGGCGAATTGCGAGTCTAATTCGATTGGAATCGAGCCAATGAAAAGGGGTTTTTCATTTCTTGATAACTTTGGGTTTGTTCGATTTGCGAATTGCTCGTCTAATTCGACAGGAATCGAGCAAATGAAAAGTAACTTTTCATTTCAACAAAACTTTGTGTTTGTTCGTTTTCGGAGAGCTGCTAGTCTAAATCGATTGGGAACGAGCTAATGAAAAGTGATTTTTGATTTCATGATAATTTTGGGTTTGATCATTTTTGGCGAATTAATAGTCTAATTCGATTGGAATCGAGCTAATGAAAAGTGGTTTTTCATTTCAAGATAACTTCGGGTTTGTTCACTTTTGCCGAATTGCTAGTCTAAATCGATTGAAATCGAGCCATGAAAAGTGGTTTTTCATTTCATGATAACTTCGGGTTTGTTCACTTTTGCCGAATTGCTAGTCTAAATCGATTGGAATCGAGCCATGAAAAGTGGTTTTTCATTTCATGATAACATCGGGTTTGTTCATTTTGGCGAATTCCTCGTCGGGTTCGATTGGAATCGAGCCAATGAGAAGTGGTTTTTCATTTCAAGGTAACTTCGGGTTTGTTCACTTTTGCCGAATTGCTAGTCTAAATCGATTGGAATCGAGCCAATGAAAAGAGGTTTTTCATTTCATGATAACATCGGGTTTTTTCATTTTGGCGAATTGCTCGTCTAGTTCGATTGGAATCGAGCCAATGAAAAGTGGCTTTTGATTTTATAATGACTTCGGGTTTGTTCATTTTGGCGAATTACTCATCTCGTTCGATTGGAATCGAGCCAATGCAAAGGGGTTTTTCATTTCTTGATAACTTTGGGTTTGTTAGTTTTGGCAAACTGCTAGTCGAAATCGATTGGAATCGAGCCAATGAAAAGTGGTTTTTTATTTGATGATATCTTTAGGTTTGTTCATTTTTGGCGAATTGCTAGTCTAAATCGATTGGAATTGAGCCAATGAAAAGTGGCTTTTGATTTCATGATAACTTCAGGTTTGTTCATTTTTGGCGAATTGCTAGTCTAAATCGATTGGAATTGAGCCAATGAAAAGTGGCTTTTGATTTCATGATAACTTCAGGTTTGTTCATTTTTGGCGAATTGCTAGTCTAATTCGATGGGAATCAAGCCAATGAAAAGTAGTTTTTCATTTCAAGATAACTTCGGGTTGATTCATTTTTAGCGAATTGCTAGTCTAAATCAATTGGAATCGAGCCAATGAAAAATGGCTTTTGATTTCATGATAACTTCGGGTTTCTTTATTTTGGCGAATTGCTCGTCTAGTTCGATTGGAATCAAGCTAATGGAAAGGGGTTTTTCATTTCTTAATAACTTCGGGTTTGTTCATTTTGGGGAGTTCCTCGTCTAATTCGATTGGAATCGAGCCAATGAAAAGTAGTTTTTTGATTTCTTCTTAACTTCGAGTTTGTTCCTTTTTTGGCGAATTGCTAGTCTAATTCGATTGGAATCGAGCCAATGAAAAGAGGTTTTTCATTTCTTGATAACTTTGGGTTTGTTCGATTTGCTAATTGCTCGTCTAATTCGATAGGAATCGAGCAAATGAAAAGTAACTTTTCATTTCAACATAACTTTGGGTTTGTTCGTGTTTGGAGAACTGCTAGTCTAAATCGATTGGGATCGAGCCAATGAAAAGTGATTTTTGATTTCATGATAACTTCGAGTTTGTTCATTTTTGGCGAATTACTAGTCTAATTCGATTGGAATCGAGCTAATGAAAAGTGATTTTTCATTTCAAGATAACTTTAGGTTCGTTCACTTTTGGCGAATTACTAGTCTAAATCGATTGGAATCGAGCCGATGAAAAGTGGTTTTTCATTTCATGATAACTTCGGGTTTGTTCATTTTGGCTAATTGCTCGTCTAGTTTGATTGGAATCGAGCCAACGAAAAGTGGTTTTTCATTTCATGATAACTTCGGGTTTGTTCTTTTTGGTGAGTTGCTCGTCTAATTCTAAAGGAATCGAGCCAATGAAATGTGGTTTTTCATTTCAAGATAACTTCGAGTTTGTTCGTTTTTGGATTGGCTTTTCATTTCATGATAACTTCCGGTTTTTTTATTTTGGTGAATTGCTCGTCTAATTCGATAGGAATCGAGCCAATGAAATGTGGTTTTTCATTTCAAGATAACTTCGGGTTTGTTCGTTTTTTGCAAACTGCTAGTCTAAATCGATTGGAATCGAGCATATGAAAAGTGGTTTTTCATCTCAAGATGGCTTTGGGTTTGTTCGTTTTTGGCGAATTACTAGTCTAATTCGATTGGAATCGAGCTAATGAAAAGTGGTTTTTCATTTCAAGATAACTTTAGGTTTGTTCACTTTTGGCGAATTGCTAGTCTAAATCGATTGAAATCGAGCCAATGAAAAGTGGCTTTTCTAATTCGATTGGAATCGAGCTAATGAAAAGTGGTTTTTCATTTCATGATAACTTCGGGTTTGTTCATTTTGGCGAATTGCTCGTCTAGTTCGATTGGAATCGAGCCAATGAAAAGTGGTTTTTCATTTCATGATAACTTCGGGGTTGTTCATTTTGGTGAGATGCTCGTCTAATTCAAAAGGAATCGAGCCAATGAAATGTGGTTTTTCATTTCAAGATAACTTTGGGTTTGTTCGTTTTTGGAGTTGCTTTTCATTTCACGATAACTTCGGGTTTGTTCATTTTGGTGAATTGCTCGTCTAATTCGATAGGAATCGAGGTAATGAAATGAGGTTTTTCATTTCAAGATAACTTCGGGTTTGTTCGTTTTTGGCAAACTGTTAGTCTAAATCGATTGGAATCGAGCGAATGAAAAGTGGTTTTTGATTTCACGATAACTTCATGTTTATTCATTTTTGGTGAATTACTAGTCTAATTCGATTGGAATTGAGCCAATGAAAAGTGGTTTTTTCATTTCAAGATGGCTTTGGGTTTGTTCGTTTTTGGCGAATTACTAGTCTAATTCGATTGGGATCGAGCTAATGAAAAGTGGTTTTTCATTTCAAGATAAGTTTAGGTTTGTTCACTTTTGGCGAATTGCTAGTCTAAATCGATTGGAATCAAGTCAATGAAAAGTGTTTTTTTCATTTCATGATAACTTCGGGTTTGTTCATTTTGGTGAATTGCTCGTTTAGTTCGATTGGAATCAAGCCAATGAAAAGTGGTTTTTCATTTCATGATAACTTCGGGTTTGTTCATTTCGGTGAGTTGCTCGTCTAATTCGATAGGAATCGAGCCAATGAAATGTGGTTTCTCATTTTAAGATAACTTCAGGTTTGTTCGTTTTTGGAGTGGCTTTTCATTTCATGATAACTTCGGGTATGTTTATTTTGGTGAACTTCTCATCGAATTCGATAGGAATCGAGCCAATGAAATGTGGTTTTTCATTTCAAGATAACTTCGGGTTTGTTCGTTTTTGGAGAACTGCTAGTTTAAATCGATTGGAATCGAGCCAATGAAAAGTGATTTTTGATTTCACGATAACTTCGGGTTTGTTCATTTTTGGTGAATTACTAGTGCATTTCGATTGGAATCGAGCAAACGAAAAGTGGTTTTTCATTTCAAGATAACTTTAGGTTTGTTCACTTTTGGCGAATTGCCAGTTTAAATCGATTGGAATCGAGCCAACGAAAAGTGGTTTTTCATTTCACGATAACTTCGGGTTTGTTCATTTTGGCGAATTCCTCGTCTAGTTCGAATGGAATTGAGCTAATGAAAAGTGGTTTTTCATTTCATGATAACTCCGGGTTTGTTCATTTTGGTGTATTGCTCGTCTAATTCGATAGGAATCGAGCCAATGAAATGTGGTTTTTCATTTCAAGGTAACATCGGGTTTGTTCATTTTTGGATTGGCTATTCATTTCATGATAACTTTGGGGTTGTTCATTTTGGTGAATTGCTCGTCTAATTCGATAGGAATCGAGCCAATGAAATGTGGTTTTTCATTTCAAGATAACTTCGGGTTTGTTCATTTTTGGCGAACTACTAGTTCAAATCGATTGGAATCGAGCCAATGAAAACTTGTTTTTGATTTCACGATAACTTTAGGTTTGTTCATTTTTGGCGAATTACTATTCTAATTCGATTGGAATCGAGCTAATGAAGAGTGGTTTTTCATTTCAAGATAACTTTAGGTTTGTTCACTTTTGGCGAATTGCTAGCTAAATCGATAGGAATCGAGCCAATGAAAAGTGGTTTTTCATTTCATGATAACTTTGTGTTTGTTCATTTTGGCGAATTGCTCGTCTGGTTCGATTGGAATCGAGCCAATGAAAAGTGATTTTTCATTTCAAGATAGCTTCGGGTTTGTTCATTTTTGGCAAATTGCTAGTCTAAATGGATTGGAATCGAGCCAAAAAAAAGTAGCTTTTGATTTCATGATAACTTCGGGTTTGTTCATTTTAGGCGTGTTCCTAGTCTAAATCGATTGGAAACGAGCCGCTGAAAAGTGGCTTTTGATTTCATGATAACTTCGGTTTTGTTCATTTTGGCGAATCGCTCGTTTAGCTCGATTGGAATCGAGCCAATGAAAAGTGGCTTTCCATTTCATGATAACTTCGGGTTTGTTCGTTTTGGCGAATTGCTTGTCCAATTCGATAAGCCAATGAAATGTGGTTTTTCATTTCAAGATAACTTCAGGTTTGTTCATTTTTGGCGAATTGCTTGTCTAAATCGATTGGAATCGAGCTAATGAAAAGTGGTTTTTGATTTCACGATAACTTCGGGTTTGTTCGTCTTTGACGAATTACTAGTCTAATTCGATTGGAATCGAGCCAATGAAAAGTGCTTTTTCATTTCAAGATGGCTTCGGGTTTGTTCATTTTTGGTGAATTGCTAGTCTAAATCGATTGGAATCGAGCTAATGAAAAGTGGCTTTTGATTTCATGATAACTTCGGGTTTGTTCATTTTGGAGAATTGCTCGTCTAGCTCGATTGGAATCGAGCCAATGGAAAGCGGCTTTTCACTTCTTGATAACTTCGGGTTTGTTCATTTTGGCGAACTGCTAGTCGAAATCGATTGGAATCGAGCCAACAAAAATTGGTTTTATATTTTATGATATCTTCGGGTTTGTTCATTTTTGGCGAATTGTTGGTCTAAATCGATTCGAATCGAGCCAATGAAAAGTGGCTTTTGATTTCATGACAACTTCGGGTTTGTTCATTTTGGCGAAATGCTTTTCTAATTTGATTGGAATCGAGCTAATTAAAAGTGGTTTTTGATTTCATGATAACTTTGGGTTTATTTGTTTTTGGTCAATTGCTGGTCTAATTTGAATGGAGTCGAGCCAATGAAAAGTTATTTTTGATTTCATGATAACTTCGGGTTTATTCATTTTTGGCGAATTACTAGTCTAATTCGATTGGAATCGAGCCAATGAAAAGTGGTGCTTCATTTCAAGATAACTTCGGGTTTGTTCATTTTTGTCGAATTGCTAGTCTAAATCGATTGGAATCGAGCCAATGAAAAGTGGTTTTTCATTTCATGATAACTTTGGGTTTGTTCGTTTTTGGCGAATTGATATTCTAAATCTTTTAGAATTGATCCAATGAAAAGTGGATTTTAATTTCATGATAACTTTGGGTTTGTTCATTTTCCCGAATTGCTCGTCTAGTTCGAGTGGAATTGAGCCATTGAAGAGTGGTTTTTTATTTCACGATAACTTTTGGTTTGTTCGTTTCGGCAAATTGCTCGTCTAATTCGATTGGAATCGAGCCAATGAAATGTGGTGCTTGATTTCATGTCAAATTCGGGTTTGTTCATTTTTGGCGAATTACTAGTCTAATTCAATTGGAATCGAGCTATTGAAAAGTGGTTTTTCATTTCAAGATAACTTCGGATATGTTCATTTTTGGCGAATTGCTAGTATAAATCAATTGGAATCGAGTCAATGAAAAGTGGCTTTTGATTTCATGATAAATTCGAGTTTTTTCATTTTGGCGAATTGTTCATCTAGTTTGATTGGAATCAAGCCAATGAAAGGTGATTTTTCATTTCATGATAGCTCTTGGTTTGTTCGTTTTGGGGAATTGCTCGTCTAATTCAATAGGAATCGAGCCAATGAAAAGTGGTTTTTGATTTCATGTCAACTTCGGATTTGTTCATTTTTGCCGAATTACGAGTCTAATTCGATTGGAATCGAGCCAATGAAAAGTGGTTTTTCATTTCAAGATAAATTCGAGTTTTTTTCATTTTGGCGAATTACTTGTCTAGTTCGATTGGAATCAAGCCAATGAAAAGTGATTTTTCATTTCATGATAGCTTTTGGTTTGTTCGTTTTGGGGAATTGCTCGTCTAATTCTATAGGAATCGAGCCGATGAAAAGTGGTTTTTCATCTCATGCCAACTTTGGATTTGTTCATTTTTGGCGAATTGCTAGTCTAATTCGATTGGAAATTGCCAATGAAAAGTGGTTTTTCATTTCAAGATTACTTCAGATTTGTTCATTTTTGGTGAATTGCTAGTCTAAATCGATTGGAATCGAGCCAATCAAAAGTGGCTTTTGATTTCATTATAAATTCGGGTTTTTTCATTTTGGCGAATTGCTTGTCTTGTTCGATTGGAATCAAGGCAATGAAAAGTGATTTCTCATTTCATGATAGCTTTTGGTTTGTTCGTTTTGGGGAATTGCTCGTCTAATTCGATAGGAATCGAGCCAATGGAAAGTGGTTTTTCATTTCATGTCAACTTCGGGTTTGTTCATTTTTGGCGAATTGCTAGTCTAATTCGATTGGAATCGAGCCAATGAAAAGTAGTTTTTCATTTCAAGATAACTCGGGTTTGTTCATTTTTGGCAGATTGCTAGTCTAAATTGATTGGAATCGAGCCAATGAAAAGTGGCTTTTGATTTCGTGATAAATTCGGGTTTTTTCATTTTGGCGAATTGCTTGTCAAGTTCAATTGGAATCAAGCCAATGAAAAGTAGTTTTTCATTTCATGATAGCTCTTGGTTTGTTCATTTTGGGGAATTGCTCGTCTAATTCGATAGGAATCGAGCCAATGAAAAGTGGTTTTTGATTTCATGTCAACTTCGGGTTTGTTCATTTTTGCCGAATTACAAGTCTAATTCGATAGGAATTGAGCCAATGAAAAGTGGTTTTTTATTTCAAGATAAATTCGAGTTTTTTCATTTTGGCGAATTACTTGTCTAGTTCGATCGGAATCAAGCCAATGAAAAGTGAATTTTCATTTCATGATAGCTTTTGGTTTGTTCATTTTGGGGAATTGCTCGTCTAATTCTATAGGAATCGAGCCGATGAAAAGTGGTTTTTCATCTCATGTCAACTTTGGGCTCGTTCATTTTTGGCGAATTGCTAGTCTAATTCGATTGGAATCGAGCCAATGAAAAGTGGCTTTTCATTTCAAGATAACTTTGGGTTTGTTCATTTTTGACGGATTGCTAGTCTAAATTGATTGGAATCGAGCCAATGAAAAGTGGCTTTTGATTTCCTGATAAATTCGGGTTTTTTCATTTTGGCGAATTGCTTGTAAAGTTCGATTGGAATCAAGCTAATGAAAAGTGGTTTTTCATTTCATGATAGCTCTTGGTTTGTTCATTATGGGGAATTGCTCGTCTAATTCGATAGGAATCGAGTCGATGAAAAGTGGTTTTTCATTTCATGTTAACTTCGGGTTTGTTCAATTTTGGCGGATTGCTAGTCTAATTCGATTGGAATCGAGGCAATGAAAAGTGGTTTTTTATTTCAAGAAAACTTCGGGTTTGTTCATTTTTGGCGAATTGCTAGTCTAAATCGATTGGAATCGAGCCAATGAAAAGTGGCTTTTGATTTTATGATAACTTCAGGTTTGTTCATTTTAGGCGTGTTCCTAGTCTAAATCGATTGGAATCGAGCTGATGAAACGTGGCCTTTGATTTCATAACTTCGATTTTGTTCATTTTGGGTAATTGCTCGTCTAGCTCGATTGGAATCGAGCCAATGAAAAGTGGTTTTCCATTTCATGATAACTCCGGGCTTGTTCGTTTTGGCGAATTGCTAGTCTAATTCGATAGGAATCGAGTCAATGAAATGTGGTTTTTCATTTCAAGATAACTTCAGGTTTGTTCATTTTTGGCGAACTGCTTGTCTAAATCGATTGGAATCCAGCCAATGAAAAGTGGTTTTTGATTTCACGATAACTTCGGGTTTGTTCGTCTTTGACATTTTACTAGTCTAATTCGATTGGAATTGAGCCAATGAAAAGTGGTTTTTCATTTCAAGATGGCTTCGGGTTTGTTCCTTTTTGGTGAATTGCTAGTCTAAATTGATTGGAATGGAGCCAATGAAAAGTGACTTTTGATTTCATGATAACTTCAGGTTAGTTTATTTTGGCGAATTGCACGTCTAGGTCGATTGGAATCGAGCCAATGGAAAGGGGTTTTTCATTTCTTGATAACTTCGGGTTTGTTCGTTTTAGCGAACTGCTAGTCGAAATCGTTTGGAATCGAGCCAACAAAAAGTGGTTTTATATTTGATGATATCTTCGGGTTTGTTCATTTTTGGCGAATTGTAGGTCTAAATCGATTGGAATCGAGCCAATGAAAAGTTACTTTTGATTTCATGAGAACTTCGGGCTTGTTCTTTTTGGTGAATTGCTATTCTAATTTGATTGGAATCGAGCTAATGAAAAGTGGTTTTTGATTTCATTATAACTTTGGGTTTGTTTGTTTTTGGTGAATTGCTGGTCTAATTTGAATGAAATCGATCCAATGAAAAGTTATTTTTGATTTCATGATAACTTCGGGTTTATTCATTTTTGGCGAATTTCTAGTCTAATTCGATTGGAATCGAGCCAATGAAAAGCGATTTTTGATTTCATGATAACTTCGGGTTTGTTCGTTTTTGGGGAATTGCTAGTCTAAATCGATTAGAATCGAGCTAATGAAAAGTGGTTTTTCATTTCATGATAACTTTGGGTTTGTTCGTTTTTGACGAATTGATAGTCTAAATCTTTTGGAATCGAACCAATGAAAAGTGGCTTTTTATTTCATGATAACTTCGTGTATGTTCATTTTGGCGAATTGCTCGTCTAGTTCGATTGGAATCGAGCCATGGAAAAGTGGTTTTTTATTTCATGATAACTTTTGGTTTGTTCGTTTCGGGGAATTGATCGTCTAATTCGATTGGAATCTAGCTAATGAAAAGTGGTTTTTGGTTTCATGTCAAATTCGGCTTTGTTCATTTTTGGCGAATTACTAGTCTAATTCGATTGGAATCGAGCTAATGAAAAGTGGTTTTTCATTTCAAGATAACTTCGGGTTTGTTCATTTTCAGCGAACTGCTAGTCTAAATCGATTGGAATCGAGCCAATGAAAAGTGGCTTTTGATTTCATGATAAATTCGGGTTTTTTCATTTTAACGAATTGCTCGTCTAGTTCGATTGGAATCCAACCAATGAAAAGTGGTTTTTCATTTCATGATAGCTCTTGGTTTGTTCGTTTTGGGGAATTGCTCGTCTAATTCAATAGGAATCGAGCCAATGAAAAGTGGTTTTTGATTTCATGTCAACTTCGGGTTTGTTCATTTTTGGCGAATTACTAGTCTAATTCGATTGGAATCGAGCCAATGAAAAGTGGTGCTTCATTTCAAGATAACTTCGGGTTTGTTCATTTTTGGCGAATTGCTAGTCTAAATTGATTGGAATCGAGCCAATGAAAAGTGGCTTCTGAATTCATGGTAACTTCGATTTTGTTCATTTTGCCGAATTCCTCGTCTAGTTCGATTGGAATCGAGCCAATGAAAGTGGTTTTTCATTTCATGATAAATTCGGGTTTGTTTATTTTGGCGAATTGCTCTTCTACTTCGATTGAAATCGAGCCAATGGAAAGGGGTTTTTCAGATCTTGATAACTTCGGGTTTGCTCATTTTGGGGAATTGCTCGTCTAGTTCGATTGGAATCGAGCTAAGGAAAACTAGTTTTTGATTTCTTGTTAACTTCGGGTTTGTTCATTTTTGGCGAGTTGCTAGTCTAATTCGTCTGGAATCGAGGCAATGAAATGGGGTTTTTCATTTCATGATAACTTTGGGTTTGTTCGTTTTGCTAATTGCTCGTCTAATTCCATAGGAATTGAGCCAATGAAAAGTCACTTTTCATTTCAAGATAACTTTGGGTTTGTTCATTTTTGGTGAACTGCTAGTCTAAATCGATTGGAACCTAGCCAAGGTCAAGTGGTTTTTGATTTCACGATAAGTTTGAGTTTGTTCGTTTTTGACGAATTGCTAGACTAACTCGATTGGAATCGAGCCAATGAAAAGTGGTTTTTCATTTCATGATAACTTCGGTTTTGTTCATTTTTGGTAAATTACTAGCCTAAATCTTTTGGGATCGAGCTAATGAAACGTGGCTTTTGATTTCACGTTAACTTCAGGTATGTTCATTTTGGCGAAATGCTCGTCTAGTTCGATTGGAACTGAGCAATGAAAAGTGGTTTTTGATTTCATGATAACTTCAGGTTTGTTCCTTTTTGGCGAATTGCTAGTCTAATTCGATTGGAATAGAGCCAACGAAAAGTGGTTTTTGATTTCATGATAACTTTGGATTTGTTCATTTTTGGCGAATTGCTAGCTAAATCCTTTAGAATCGAGCCAATGAAAAGTGGCTTTTGATTTCATGATAACTTCGGGTTTGTTCCTTTTGGCAAATTGCTTGTCTTGTTCGATTGGAATCGAGCCAATGAAAAGTTGTTTTTCATTCATGATAACTTCGAGTTTGTTCATTTATGGCGAGTTGCTAGTCTAAATCGATTGGAATCGAGCCAATTAAAAGTGGCTTTTGATTTCTTGATAACTTTGGGTTTTTCATTTTTGGCGAATTGCTGGTCTAATTCGATTTGAATCGAGCCAATGAATGTGGTTTTTGATTTCAGGTAACTTTGGGTTTGTCCGTTTTTAGCGAGTTGCTGGTTTAAGTCAATTGGAATCGAGCCAATGAAAAGTTTTTTTTGATTTCATTATAACTTCGGGTTTGTTCGTTTTGGAGAATTGCTCATCCAATTCGATAGGAATCGAGTCAATGAAAAGTGGTTTTTGATTTTATGATAACTTTGGGCTTGTTCTTTTTGTCGAATTGCTCGTCTAGTTCGATTGGAATCGAGGCAATGAAAAGTGGTTTTTCATTTCATGATAACTTCGGGTTTGTTCATTTTGGTGAATTGTTTGTCTAATTCGATAGGAATTGAGCTAATGAAAAGTCACTTTTCATTTCAAGAGAACTTTGGGTTTGTTCGTTTTTGGCAGACTGTTAGTCTAAATTGATTGGAATCGAGCCAATGAAAAGTGGTTTTTGATTTCACGATAACTTCGGGTTTGTTCATTTTTGGTAAATTACGAGTCTAATTCGATTGGAATCGAGCCAATGGAAAGTGGTTTTTCATTTCATGATAACTTCGGGTTTGATCGTTTCTGGCGAATCTCTAGTATAAATCGATTTGAATCGAGCCAATGAAAGGTGGCTTTTGATTTCATGATAAATTCGGGTTTGTTCATTTTGGCGAATTGCTCGTCCAGTTCGATAGGAATCGAGCCAATGGAAAGGGGTTTTTCATTTCTTGATAACTTTAGGTTTGTTCATTTTGGCGAACTGCTTGTCAAAATCTATTGGAATCGAGCTAATGAAAAGTGGTTTTTTTTATTTGATGATATCTTCGGGTTTGTTCGTTTTTGGCGAATTGCTGGTCTGAATCGATTGGAATCGAGCCAATGAAAACTGGCTTTTGATTTCATGATAACTTCAGGTCTGTTCGTTTTAGCGAAAGGCTATTCTAATTTGATTGGAATCGAGCTAATGAAAAGTGGTTTTTGATTTCATGATAACTTTGGGTTTGTTTGTTTTTGGTGAATTGCTGGTCTAATTTGAATGGAATCGAGCTAATGAAAAGTTATTTTTGATTTCATGATAACTTCAGGTTTATAAGTTATTTTTGATTTCATGATAACTTCAGGTTTATTCGTTTTTGGCTAATTGCTAGTCTAATTCGATTGGAATCGAGCCAATGAAAAGTGGTTCTTCATTCCAAGATAACTTCGGGTTTGTTCATTTTTTACGAATTGCTAGTCTAAATCGATTGGAATCGAGTTAATGAAAAGTGGCTTTTGATTTCACGATAAATTTGAGTTTTTTCATTTTGGCGAATTGCTCATCTAGTTCGATTGGAATCAAGCCAATGAAAGGTGGTTTTTCATTTCATGATAGCTCTTGGTTTGTTCATTTTAGGGAATTGCTCGTCTAATTCGATAGGAATCGAGCCAATGAAAAGTGGTTTTTGATTTCATGTCAACTTCGGGTTTGTTCATTTTTGCCGAATTACGAGTCTAATTCGATTGGAATCGAGCTAAGGAAAAGTGGTTTTTCATTTCAAGATAACTTCGGGTTTGTTCATTTTTGGCGAATTGCTAGTATAAATCAATTGGAATCGAGTTAATGAAAAGTGGCTTTTGATTTCATGATAAATTCGAGTTTTTTTCATTTTGGCGAATTGCTCATCTAGTTCGATTGGAATCAAGCCAATGAAAGGTGGTTTTTCATTTCATGATAGCTCTTGGTTTGTTAATTTTGGGGAATTGCTCGTCTAATTCGATAGGAATCGAGCCAATGAAAAGTGGTTTTTGATTTCATGTCAACTTCGGGTTTGTTCATTTTTGCCGAATTACGAGTCTAATTCGATTGGCATCGAGCCAATGAAAAGTGGTTTTTCATTTCAAGATAACTTCGGGTTTGTTCATTTTTGGCGAATTGCTAGTCTAATTCGATTGGAATCGAGCCAATGAAAAGTGGTTTTTGATTTCATGTCAACTTCGGGTTTGTTCATTTTTGCCGAATTACGAGTCTAATTCGATTGGCATCGAGCCAATGAAAAGTGGTTTTTCATTTCAAGATAAATTCGGGTTTTTTCAATTTGGCAAATTACTTGTCTAGTTCGATTGGAATGAAGCCAATGAAAAGTGATTTTTCATTTCATGATAGCTTTTGGTTTGTTCCTTTTGGGGAATTGCTCGTCTAATTCTATAGGAATCGAGCCGATGAAAATTGGTTTTTCATCTCATGTCAACTTTGGGTTTGTTCATTTTTGGCGAATTGCTAGTCTAATTCGATTGGAATCGAGCCAATGAAAAGTGGTTTTTCATTTTAAGATAAGTTCGGGTTTGTTCATTTTTGGTGAATTGCTAGTCTAAATCGATTGGAATCGAGCCAATCAAAAGTGGCTTTCAATTTCATCACAAATTCGGGTTTTTTCATTTTGGCGACTTGCTTGTCTTGTTCGATTGGAATCAAGCCAATGAAAAGTGATTTCTCATTTCATGATAGCTTTTGGTTTGTTCGTTTTGGGGAATTGCTCATCTAATTCGATAGGAATTGAGCCAATGGAAAGTGGCTTTTCATTTTATGTCAACTTCGGGTTTGTTCATTTTTGGCGAATTGCTTGTCTAATTCGATTGGAATCGAGCCAATGAAAAGTAGTTTTTCATTTCAAGATAACTTCGGGTTTGTTCATTTTTGGATTGCTAGTCTAAATTGATAGGAATCGAGCCAATGAAAAGTGATTTTTCATTTCATGTCAACTTCGAGTTTGTTCATTTTTGGCGAATTGCTAGTCTAATTTGATTGGAATTGAGCCAATGAAAAGTAGTTTTTCATTTCAAGATAACTTCGGGTTTGTTCATTTTTGGCGGATTGCTAGTCTAAATTGATTGGAATCGAGCCAATGAAAAGTGGCTTTTGATTTCATGATAAATTCAGGTTTTTTTTTTCATTTTGGCGAATTGCTTGTCAAGTTCGATTGGAATCAAGCGAATGAAAAGTGGTTTTTCATTTCATGATAGCTCTTGGTATGTTCATTATGGGGAATTGCTCGTCTAATTCGATAGGAATCGAGTCGATGAAAAGTGGTTTTTCATTTCATGTCAACTTCGAGTTTGTTCAATTTTGGCGAATTGCAATTCTAATTCGATTGGAATCGAGCCAATGAAAAGTGGCTTCTGATTTCATGATAACTTCGGGTTTGTTCATTTTTGGCGTGTTCCTAGTTAAAACGATTGGAATCGAGCCAATGAAACGTGGCTTTTGATTTCATGATAACTTCAGGTTTGTTCATTTTAGGTGTGTTCCTAGTCTAAATCGATTAGAATCGAGCTGATGAAACGTGGCTTTTGATTTCATGATAACTTCGGTTTTGTTCATTTCGGGTAATCGCTCGTCTAGCTCGATTGGAATCGAGCCAATGAAAAGTGATTTTCCATTTCATGATAACTTCGGGCTTGTTCGTTTTGGCGAATTGCTAGTCTAATTCGATAGGAATCGAGTCAATGAAATGTGGTTTTCCATTTCAAGATGACTTCAGGGTTGTTCATTTTTGGCGAACTGGTTGTCTAAATCGATTGGAATCCAGCCAATGAAAAGTTGTTTTTGATTTCACGATAACTTCGGGTTTGTTCGTCTTTGACGAATTACTAGTCTAATTCGATTGGAATTGAGCCAATGAAAAGTGGTTTTTCATTTCAAAATGGCCTCGGGTTTGTTCCTTTTTGGTGAATTGCTAGTCTAAGTTGATTGGAATCGAGCCAATGAAAATTGACTTTTGATTTCATGATAACTTCAGGTTAGTTTATTTTGGCGAATTGCTCGTCTAGTTCGATTGGAATCGAGCCAATGGAAAGGGGTTTTTCATTTATTGATAACTTCGGGTTTGTTCGTTTTGGCGAACTGCTAGTTGAAATCGTTTGGAATCGAGCCAACAAAAAGTGGTTTTATATTTGATGATATCTTCGGGTTTGTTCATTTTTGGCGAATTGTAGGTCTAAATCGATTGGAATCGAGCCAATGAAAAGTTGCTTTTGATTTCATGCCAACTTCGGGTTTGTTCATTTTGGCGAATTGCTATTATAATTTGATTGGAATCGACCTAATGAAAAGTGGTTTTTGATTTCGTTATAACTTTGGGTTTGTTTGTTTTTGGTGAATTGATGGTCTAATTTGAATGGAATCGAGCCAATGAAAAGTTATTTTTGATTTCATGATAACTTCGGGTTTATTCATTTTTGGCGAAATTCTAGTCTAATTCGATTGGAATCGAGCCAATGAAAAGCGATTTTTGATTTCATGATAACTTCAGGTTTGTTCGTTTTTGGGGAATTGCTAGTCTAAATCGATTGGAATCGAGCCAATGAAAAGTGGTTTTTCATTTCATGATAACTTTGGGTTTGTTCGTTTTTGGCGAATTGATAGTCTAAATCTTTTGGAATCGAACCAATGAAAAGTGGCATTTTATTTCATGATAACTTCGGGTTTGTTCATTTTGGCCAATTGCTCATCTAGTTCGATTGGAATCGAGCCATGGAAAAGTGATTTTTTATTTCATGATAACTTTTGGTTTGTTCGTTTCGGGGAAATGCTCGTCTAATTCGATTGGAATCTAGCTAATGAAAGGTGGTTTTTGCTTTCATGTCAAATTCGGCTTTGTTCATTTTTGGCGAATTACTAGTCTAATTCGATTGGAATCGAGCTAATAAAAAGTGGTTTTTCATTTCAAGATAACTTCGGGTTTGTTCATTTTCGGCGAATTGCTAGTCTAAATCGATTGGAATCGAGCCAATGAAAAGTGGCTTTTGATTTCATGATAAATTCGGGTTTTTTCATTTTTGCGAATTGCTCGTCTAGTTCGATTGGAGTCCAGCCAATGAAAAGTGGTTTTTCATTTCATGATAGCTCTTGGTTTGTTCGTTTTGGGGAATTGCTCGTCTTATTCGATAGGAATCGAGCCATTGAAAAGTGGTTTTTGATTTCATGTCAACTTTGGGTTTGTTCATTTTTGGCGAATTACTAGTCTAATTCGATTGGAATCGAGCCAATGAAAAGTGGTTCTTCATTTCAAGATAACTTCGGGTTTGTTCATTTTTAGCGAATTGCTAGTCCAATTTGATTGGAATCGAGCCAATGAAAAGTGGCTTTTGAATTCATGGTAACTTTGGTTTTGTTCATTTTGGCGAATTCCTCATCTAGTTCGATTGGAATCGAGCCAATGAAAGTGGTTTTTCATTTCATGATAAATTCGAGTTTGTTTATTTTGGCGAATTGCTCGTCTATTTCGATTGAAATCGAGCCAATGGAAAGGGGTTTTTCATATCTTGATAACTTCGGGTTTGTTCATTTTGGGGAATTGCTCGTCTAGTTCGATTGGAATCGAGCTAAGGAAAACTAGTTTTTGATTTCTTGTTAACTTCGGGTTTGTTCATTTTTGGCGAGTAGCTAGTCTAATTCGTCTGGAATCGAGGCAATGAAAAGGGGTTTTTCATTTCATGATAACTTTGGGTTTGTTCGTTTTGCGAATTGCTCGTCTAATTCCATAGGAATTGAGCCAATGAAAAGTCACTTTTCATTTCAAGATAACTTTAGGTTTGTTCATTTCTGGTGAACTGCTAGTCTAAATCGATTGGAACTGAGCCAAGGACAAGTGGTTTTTGATTTCACGATAAGTTTGAGTTTGTTCGTTTTTGGCGAATTACTAGACTAATTCGATTGGAATCGAGCCAATGAAAAGTGGTTTTTCATTTCATGATAACTTCGGTTTTGTTCATTTTTGGTAAATTACTAGTCTAAATCTTTTGGGATCGAGCTAATGAAATGTGGCTTTTGATTTCACTATAACTTCGGGTTTGTTCATTTTGACGAATTGCTCGTCTAGTTCGATTGGAATTGAGCAATGAAAAGTGGTTTTTGATTTCATGATAACTTCAGGTTTGTTCCTTTTTGGCGAATTGCTAGTCTAATTCGATTGGAATAGAGCCAATGAAAAGTGGTTTTTGATTTCATGATAACTTTGGATTTGTTCATTTTTGGCGAATTGCTAGCTAAATCCTTTAGAATCGAGCCAATGAAAAGTGGCTTTTGATTTCATGATAACTTCGGGTTTGTTCCTTTTGGCAAATTGCTTGTCTTGTTCGATTGGAATCGAGCCAATGAAAAGTTGTTTTTCATTCATGATAACTTCGAGTTTGTTCATTTTTGGCCAGTTGCTAGTCTAAATCGATTGGAATCGAGCCAATTAAAAGTGGCTTTTGATTTCTTGATAACTTTGGGTTTTTCATTTTTGGCGAATTGCTGGTCTAATTCGATTTGAATCGAGCCAATGAAATGTGGTTTTTGATTTCATGGTAACTTTGGGTTTGTCCGTTTTTAGCGAGTTGCTGGTTTAATTCAATTGGAATCGAGCCAATGAAAAGTTTTTTTGATTTCATTATAACTTCGGGTTTGTTCGTTTTGGCGAATTGCTCATCCAATTCGATAGGAATCGAGTCAATGAAAAGTGGTTTTTGATTTCATGATAACTTTGGGTTTGGTCTTTTTGGCGAATTGCTCCTCTAGTTCGATTGGAATCGAGGCAATGAAAAGTGGTTTTTCATTTCATGATAACTTCGGGTTTGTTCATTTTGGTGAATTGCTTGTCTAATTCGATAGGAATCGAGCTAATGAAATGTCACTTTTCATTTCAAGATAACTTTGGGTTTGTTCGTTTTTGGCGGACTGTTAGTCTAAATTGATTGAAATCGAGCCAATGAAAAGTGGTTTTTGATTTCACGATAACTTCGGGTTTGTTCATTTTTGGTAAATTACGAGTCTAATTCGATTGGAATCGAGCCAATGAAAAGTGGTTTTTCATTTCATGATAACTTCGGGTTTGATCATTTCTGGCGAATTTCTAGTCTAAATCGATTTGAATCGAGCCAATGAAAGGTGGCTTTTGATTTCATGATAAATTCGGGTTTGTTCATTTTGGCGAATTGCTTGTCCAGTTCGATAGGAATCGAGCCAATGGAAAGGGGTTTTTCATTTCTTGATAACTTTAGGTTTGTTCATTTTGGCGAACTGTTTGTCGAAATCGATTGGAATCGAGCTAATGAAAATTGGTTTTTTTTATTTGATGATATCTTCGGGTTTGTTCATTTTTGGCGAATTGCTGGTCTGAATCGATTGGAATCGAGCCAATGAAAAGTGGCTTTTGATTTCATGATAACTTCAGGTCTGTTCGTTTTAGCAAAAGGCTATTCTAACTTGATTGGAATCGAGCTAATGAAAAGTGGTTTTTGATTTCGTGATAACTTTGGGTTTGTTTGTTTTTGGCGAATTGCTGGCCTAATTTGAATGGAATCGAGCCAATGAAAAGTTATTTTTGATTTCATGATAACTTCAGGTTTATTCATTTTTGGCTAATTGCTAGTCTAATTCGATTGGAATCTAGCCAATGAAAACTGGCTTTTGATTTCATGATAACTTCGGGTTTTTTAGTTCTCGGCGAATTGATAGTCTAGTTCGATTGGAATCGAGCCAATGAAAAGTGGCTTTTGATTTCATGATGACTTTGGGGTTTGTTCATTTTTGGCGAATTGCTAGTCTAAATCGATTGGAATCGATCCAATGAAAAGTGCCTTTTGATTTCATCATAACTTCGGGTTTGTTCATTTTAGGCGTGTTACTTCGGGTTTGTTGATTTTCGCGAATCGCTTGTCTAGCTCAATTGGAATCGAGCCAATGAAAAGTGGTTTTCCATTTCATGATTACTTCGAATTTGTTCGTTTTGGTGAATTGCTTGTCTAATTCGATAGGAATCGAACCAATGAAATGTGGTTTTTCATTTCAAGATAACTTCAGGTTTGTTCATTTTTGGCCATCTGCTAGTCTAAATAGATTGGAATCGAACCAATGAAAAGTGGTTTTTAATTTCATGATAACTTTGGGTTGGTTCGTCGTTGGCAAATTACTAGTCTAATTCGATTGGAATCAAGCCAATGAAAAGTGGTTTTTCATTTCAAGATGACTTCGGGTTTGTTCGTTTTTAGCAAATTGCTAGTCTAAATAGATTGGAATCGAGTGAATGAAAAGTGGCTTTTGATTTCATGATAACTTCGGGTTTGTTCATTTTGGCGAATTGCTCGTCTAGTTCGATTGGAATCGAGCCAATGGAATGGGGTTTTTCATTTCTTGATAACTTCCGATTTGTTCATTTTGGCGAACTGCTAGTCGAAGTCGATTGGAATCGTGCCAATGAAAAGTGATTTTTTATTTGATGATATCTTCGGGTTTGTTCATTTTTAAAGAATTGTTGGTCAAAATCGATTGGAATCGAGCCAACGAAAAGTGGCTTTTGATTTGATGATAACTTTGGGTTTGTTCATTTTGGCGAATTGCTCGTCTAATTCGATTGGAATCGAGCTAATGAAAAGCGGTTTTTCATTTCAAGATAACTTCGGGTTAGTTCATTTTTGGTTAATTGCTAGTCTAAATCGATTGGAATCGAGCCAATGAAAAGTTGCTTTTGATTTCATGATAACATTGGGTTTTTTCGTTTTGGCGAATTGCTCGTCTAGTTCGATTGGAATCGAGCCAGTGGAAAGTGGTTTTTCATTTCATGATAACTTTTGGTTTGTTCGTTTTGGGGAATTGCACGTCTAATTCAATAGGAATCGAGCAAATGAAAAGTGATTTTTGATTTCATGTCAACTTCGGGTTTGTTCATTTTTTGGCGAATTACTGGTCTAATTCGATTGGAATCGAGCCAGTGAAAAGTGGTTTTTCATTTCATTATAACTTCGGGTTTGTTCAGTTTTGGCGAATTGGTAGTCTAATTCGATTGGAATCGAGCCAATGAAAAGTGGTTTTTCATTTCATGATAACTTCGGGTTTGTTCATTTTTGGCGTATTGCTAGTCTAAATCTTTTGGAAACGAGCCAATGAAAAGTGGCTTTTGATTTCATAATAACTTCGGGTTACTTCATTTTGGTGAATCGTTCATCTAGTTCGATTGGAATCGAGTCAATGAAAAGTGGTTTTTCATTTCATGATAACTTCGGGTTTATTCATTTTGGCGAATTGTTCGTCTAGTTAGATTGGAATCGAGCCAATGAAAAGTGGTTTTTCATTTCTTGATAATTTCGGGTTCGCTCGTTTTAGAGAATTGCTTGTCTAATTCGATTGGAATCGAGCCAACGAAAACTGGTTTTTCATTTCATGATAACTTCGGGTTTGTTCTTTTTTGTCAAATTGCTAGTCTAATTCGATTGGAATAGAGCCAATGAAAAGTGGTTTTTCGTTTCATAATAACTTCGGGTTGGTTCGTTTTTCGCGAAAAAATAGTCTAAAGCCTTTGGAATCGAGCCAATGAAATGTGGCTTTTGATTTCATGATAACTTCGGGTTTGTTCATTTGGGCAAATTTCTCGTCTAGTTTGATTGGAATCGAGCCAAGGAAAAGTGGTTTTTCATTTCATGATATCTTCGGGTTTGTTTGTTTTGGGGAATTGCTCGTCTAATTCGATTGGAATCGAGCCAATGAAAAGTGGTTTTTGATTTCATGTCAAATTCGAGTTTGTTCATTTTTGGCGAATTACTAGTTGAATTCGATTGGAATTGAACTAATGAAAAGTGGTTTTTCATTTCAAGATAACTTTAGGTTTGTTCACTTTTGGCGAATTGTTAGTCTAAATCGATTGGAATCGAGCAAATGGAAAGTGGTTTTTGATTTCATGTGAACTTCGAATTTGTTCATTTTTGGCGAATTACAAGTCTAATTCGAATGGAATCGAGCTAATGAAAAGTGGTTTTTCATTTCATGATAACTTCAGGTCTGTTCGTTTTTGGCGAATTGGTAGTCTAATTCGATTGGAATCGAGCCAATGAAAAGTGGTTTTTCATTTCATGATAACTTCGGGTTGTTCATTTTTGGCGAATTCCTAGTCTAAATCTTTTGGAATCGAGCCAATAAAAAGTGGCTTTTGATTTCATGATAACTTCGGGTTTGTTCATTTTGGCGAATTGCTCATCTAGTTCGGTTGGAATCGAGCCAATGAAAAATGGTTTTTCATTTCATGATAACTTCGGGTTTGTTCATTTTGGGGAATTGCTCGTCTAATTCGATTGGAATCGAGCCAATGAAAAGTGGCTTTTCATTTCATAATAACTTCGGGTTTGTTCATTTTTTGCGAATTGCTAGTCTAAATCTTTTGGAATCGAGCCAATGAAAAGTTACTTTTGATTTCATGATAACTTCGGGTTTGTTCATTTTGGAAAATTGTTCGTCTAGTTCGATCGGAATCGAGCCAATGAAAAGTGATTTTTCATTTCTTGATAATTTCAGGTTCGTTCGTTTTGGAGAATTGCTCGTCTAATTCGATTGGAATCGAGCCAACAAAAACTGGTTTTTCATTTCATGATAACTTCGGTTTGTTCATTTTTGGCAAATTGCTAGTCTAATTCGATTGGAATAGAGCCAATGAAAAGTGGTTTTTCGTTTCATAATAACTTTGGGTTTGTTCGCTTTTCACGAATTGCTAGTCTAAAGCCTTTGGAATCGAGCCAATGAAATGTGGCTTTTGATTTCGTGATAACTTCGGGTTTGTTCATTTTGGCGAATTTCTCGTCTAGTTCGATTGGAATCGAGCCAAGGAAAAATGGTTTTTCATTTCATGATAACTTCGGGTTTGTTCGTTTTGGGGAATTGCTCGTCTAATTCCTATTGGAATCGAACCAATGAAAAGTGATTTTTCATTTCATGATAACTACGGGTTTGTTCGTTTTTGGTGAATTACTAGTCTAATTCGATTGGAATCGAGCCAATGAAAAGTGGTTTTCATTTCATAATAACAGCGGGTTTGTTCATTTTTTACGAATTGCTAGTCTAAATCTTTTGGAATGTAGCCAACGAAAAGTGGCTTTTGATTTCATGATAACTTCAGGTTTGTTCATTTGGTGAATTGCTTGTCTAGTTCGATTAGAATCGAGCCAATGAAAAGTGGTTTTTCATTTCAAGATAACTTTGGGTTTGTTCGTTTTGGGGAATTGCTTGTCTAGTTTGATTGGAATCGAGCCAATGAAAAGTGGTTTGTCATTTCTTGATAACTTCAGGTTTGTTCGTTTTTGGCGAATTGCTAATCTAAATCTATAGGAATCGAGCGAACGAAAAGTGGCTTTTGATTTCGTGATAACATTGGGTTTTATCATTTTGGCGAATTGCTCGTCTAATTCGATTGGAATTGAGCCAATCAAAAGTGGTTTTTGATTTCATGATAACTTCGGGTTTGTTCATTTTTGGCGAATTGCTTGACTAATTCGGTTGGAATCGAGCAAATGAAAAGTGGTTTTTCATTTCATTATAACTTCGGGTTTTTTCGTTTTTGGCGAATCGCTAGTCTAATTCGATTGGAATCGAGATAATGAAAAGTTGTTTTTGATTTCATGATAACTTCGGGTTTGTTCATTTTTGGCGAGTTACTAGTCTAAATCGATTGGAATCGAGCCAATGAAAAGTGGCTTTTGATTTCATGATAACTTCGGGTTTGTTCATTATGGCGAATCGCTCATCTAATTCGATAGGAATCGTGCCAATGAAAAGAGGTTTTTCATTTCAAGTTAACTTCGGGTTAGTTCATTTTTGGCGAACTGCTGTCTAAATCGATTGTAATTGAGCCAATGAAAAGTGGTTTTTCATTTGATGATATCTTCAGGTTTGTTCGTTTTTGGCGAATCGCTAGTCCAAATCAATTGGAGTCGAGCCAGTGAAAAGTGGCTTTTGATTTCTTGATAACTTCGGGTTTGTTCATTTTGGCGAATTGCTCGTCTATTTCAATTGGAATCGAGCCAATGGAAAGGGGGTTTTCATAACTTGATAACTCTGGGATTGTCCATTTTGGGGAATTGGTCGTATAATTCGATTGGAATCGCGCCAATGAAAAGTAGCTTTTGATTTCTTGTTAATTTCGGGTTTGTTCATTTTTGGCGAATTGCTAGTCTAGTTTGGTTAGAATCGAGCCAATGAAAAGAGGTTTTTCATTTCGTGATAACTTCGGGTTAGTTCATTTTGCGAATTGCTCTTCCAATTCGATAGGAATCGAGCCAATGAAGAGTCATTTTTCATTTCAAGATAACTTTGAGTTTGTTTGTTTTTGACGAATTGCTAGCCTAAATCGATTGGAATCGAGCTAATGAAAAGTGGTTTTTGATTTCACGATAACTTTGGGTTTGTTCTTTTTCGGCGAATTACTAGCCTAATTCGATTGGAATCGAGCCAATGAAAAGTGATTTTTCATTTCATGATAACTTCGGGTTTTTTCCTTTTTGGCGAATTGCTAGTCTAAATCGATTGGAATCAAGCCAATGAAAAATGGCTTTTGATTTCATGATAAATTCGGGTTTGTTTATTTTGGCGAATTACTCGTCTAGTTCGATTGGAATCAAGCCAATGGAAAGGGGTTTTTCATTTCTTGATAACTTCGGGTTTGTTCATTTTGGGGAATTACTCGTCTAATTCGATTGGAATCGAGCCAATGAAAAGTAGTTTTTGATTTCTTATTAACTTCGGGTTTGTTCAGTTTTTGCGAATTGCGAGTCTAATTCGATTGGAATCGAGCCAATGAAAAGAGGTTTTCCTATTCTTGATAACTTCAGGTTTGTTCGTTTTGGCGAATTGCTCATCTAATTCGATAGGAATCGAGCAAATGAAAAGTCACTTTTCATTTTAACAAAACTTTAGGTTTGTTCATTTTTTGAGAACTGCGAGTCTAAATTGATTGGGATCGAGCCAATGAAAAGTGATTTTTGATTTCATGATAACTTCGAGTTTGTTCGTTTTTCGCAAATTAATAGTCTAATTCGATTGGAATCGAGCTAATGAAAAGTGGTTTTTCATTTCAAGACAACTTCGGGTTTGTTCACTTTTGGCGAATTACTAGTCTAAATCGATTGGAATCGAGCCAATGAAAAGTTGTTTTTCATTTCATGATAACTTCTGGTTTGTTCATTTTGGCGAATTGTTCGTCTAGTTCGATTGGAATCGAGCTAATGAAAAGTGGTTTTTCATTTCACGATAACTTCAGGTTTGTTCATTTTGGTGAATTGCTTGTCTAATTCGATAAGAATCGAGCCAATGAAATGTGGTTTGTCATTTCAAGATAACTTCAGGTTTGTTCCTTTTTGGCGAACTGCTAGTCTAAATCGATTGGAATCGAGCCAATGATAAGTGGTTTTTGATTTCCTGATAACTTCGGGTTTATTCATTTTCGACGAATTATTAGTCTAATTCGATTGGAATCGAGCCAATGAAAAGTGGTTTTTCATTTCAAGATGACTTCGGGTTTGTTAGTTTTTGGCGTGTTCCTAGCCTAAATCGATTGGAATCGAGCTGATGAAATGTGGCTTTTGATTTCATGATAACTTCGGGTTTGTTCATTTTGGTGAATCGCTCGTGTAGCTCGATTGGAATCGAGCCAATGAAAAGTGGTTTTCCATTTCATGATAACTTCGGGTTTGTTCATTTTGGTGAATTGCTCGTCTAAATCGATAGGAATCGAGCCAATGAAATGTGGTTTTTCATTTCAAGATAACTTAAGGTTTGTTTGTTTTTCGCGAACTAGTAGTCTAAATCGATTGGAATCGAGCCAATGAAAAGTGGTTTTTGATTTGACGATAACTTCGGGTTTGTTCGTCTTTGACGAATTATTAGTCTAATTCGATTGGAATCGAGCCAATGAAAAGTGGTTTTTCATTTCAAGATGACTTCGAGTTTGTTCATTTTTAGTGAATTGCTAGTCTAAATCGATTGGAATCGAGCCAATGAAAAGTGGCTTTTGATTTCATGATAACTTCGGGTTTGTTCATTTTGGGAAATTGCTCATCTAGTTCGATTGGAATCGAGCCAATGGAAAGGGGTTTTTCATTTCTTGATAACTATGGGGTTTGTTCGTTTTGGCACACTGCTAGTCGAAATCGACTGGAATCGAGCCAATAAAAAGTGGTTTTATATTTGATGATATCTTTAGGTTTGTTCATTTTTGCTGAATTGTTGGTCTAAATCGATTGGAATCGAGCGATTCAAAAGTGGCTTTTGATTTCATGACAACTTCGGGTTTGTTCATTTTGGCGAATTGATATTCTAATTTAATTTGAATCGAGCTAATGAAAAGTGGTTTTTGATTTCATGATAACTTTGGGTTTGTTTGTTTTTGGCGAATTACTGGTCTAATTTGAATGGGATCGAGCCAATGAAAAGTTATTTTTAATTTCATGATAACTTCGGGTATATTCATTTTTGACGAATTTCTAGTCTAATTCGATTGGAATCGAGCCTATGAAAAGCGATTTTTGATTTCATGATAACTTCGGGTTTGTTCGTTTTTGGCGAATTGCTAGTCTAAATCGATTGGAATCGAGCCAATGAAAAGTGGTTTTTCATTTCATGATAACTTTGGGTCTGTTCGTTTTTGGCGAATTGATAGTCTAAATCTTTTGGAATCGAACCAATGAAAAGTGGCTTTCAATTTCATGATAACTTCGGGTTTGTTCATTTTCGCGAATTGCTCATCTAGTTTGATTGGAATCGAGCCAATGAAAAGTGGCTTTTAATTTCATGATAACTTCGGGTTTGTTCATTTTCGCGAATTGCTCGTCTAGTTCGATTGGAATCGAGCCATTGAAAAGTGGTTTTTCATTTCATGATAACTTTTGCTTTGTTCATTTTTGGGAATTGCTCCCCTAATTCGATTGGAATCGAGCCAATGAAAAGTGGTTTTTGATTTCATGTCGAATTCGGGTTTGTTCATTTTTGGCGAATTGGTAGTCTAAATCAATTGGAATTGAGCCAATGAAAAGTGGCTTTTGATTTCATGATAAATTCGGGTTTTTTCATTTTGGCTAATTGCTCGTCTAGTTTGATTGGAATCAAGCTAATGAAAAGTGGTTTTTCATTTCATGATAGCTCTTGGTTTGTTTGTTTTGGGAAATTGCTAGTCTCATTCGATAGGAATCGAGCCAATGAAACGTAGTTTTTGATTTCATGTCAACTTTGGGTTTGTTCATTTTTTACGAATTACTAGTCTAATTCGATTGGAATCGAGCCAATGAAAAGTGATTTTTCATTTCAAGATAACTTCGGGCTTGTTCATTTTTGGCGAATTGCTAGTCTAAATTGATTGGAATTGAGCTAATGAAAAGTGACTTTTGATTTCATGATAACTTCGGTTTTGTTCATTTTGGCGAATTGCTCGTCCAGTTTGATTGGAATCGAGCCAATGAAAAGTGGTTTTTCATTTCATGAGGACTTCAGGTTTGTTTATTTTGGCGAATTGCTCGTCTAGTTCGATTGGAATCGAGCCAATGGAAAGGGGTTTTTCATGTCTTGATAACTTTGGGTTTGTTCATTTTGGGGAATTGCTCGTCTAATTCGATTGGAATCGAGCCAAGGAAAAGTAATTTTTGAGTTCTTGTTAACTTTGGGTTTGTTCATTTTTGGCGAGTTGCTAGTCTAATTCATTTGGAATCGAGCCAATGAAAAGGGGTTTTTTCATTTCATGATAACTTCGGGTTTGTTCGTTTTGGCGAATTGCTCGTCTAATTCGATAGGAATCGGGCCAATGAAAAGTCACTTTTCATTTCAAGATAACTTTGGGTTTGTTCATTTTTGGCGAACTGCTAGTCTAAATCGATAGGAACCGAGCCATGGAAAAGTGGTTTTTGATTTCACGATAAGTTCGGGTTTGTTCGTTTTTGGCGAATTACTAGTCTAATTTGATTGGAATCGAGCCAATGAAAAGTGGTTTTTCATTTCATGATAACTTCGGTTTTGTTCATTTTTGGTAAATTACTATTTTAAATCTTTTGGGATCGAGCCAATGAAACGTGGCTTTTGATTTCATGATAACTTCGAGTTTGTTCATTTTGGCGAATGGCTCGTCTAGTTCGATTGGAATTGAGCAATGAAAAGTGGTTTTTGATTTCTTGATAACTTCGGGTTTGTTCCTTTTTGGCGAATTGCTAGTCTAATTCGATTGGAATCGAACCAATGAAAAGTACTTTTTGATTTCATGATAACTTCGGGTTTGTTCATTTTTGGCGAATTGCTAGCTAAATCTTTGGAATCGAGCCAATGAAAAGTGGCTTTTGATTTCATGATAACTTCGGGTTTGTTCCTTTTGGCAAATTGCTCGTCCTGTTCGATTGGAATCGAGCCAATGAAAAGTTGTTTTTCATTCATGATTACTTCGGGTTTGTTCATTTTTGGCGAGTTGCTAGTCTAAATCGATTGGAATCGAGCAAATGAAAAGTGGCTTTTGATTTCTTGATAAATTCGAGTTTGTTCATTTTTGGCGAATTGCTGGTCTAATTCGATTGGAATCGAGCCAATGAAAAGTTGTTTTTGATTTCATGGTAACTTTGGGTTTGTTCGTTTTTGGCGAGTTGCTGGTTTAATTCGATTGGAATCGAGCCAATGAAAAGTTGTTTTTGATTTCATGATAACTTCAGCTTTGTTCATTTTGGCAAATTGCTCATCCAATTTGATTGGAATCGAGCTAATGAAAAGTGGTTTTTGATTTCACGATAACTTCGGGTTTGTTCTTTTTGGCGAAGCGCTCGTCTAGTTCGATTGGAATCGGGCCATTGAAAAGTGGTTTTTCATTTCATGATAACTTCAGGTTTTTTCATTTTGGTGAATTGCTAGTCTAATTTGATAGGAATCGAGCGAATACAAAGTCACTTTTCATTTCAAGATAACTATGGGTTTGTTCATTTTTGGTGAACTGCTAGTCTAAATCGATTGGAATCGGGCGAATGAAAAGCGGTTTTTGATTTCACGATAACTTCGGGTTTGTTCATTTTTGGCAAATTACTAGTCTAATTCGATTGGAATCGAGCCAATGAAAAGTGGTTTTTCATTTTAAGATAACTTCGGGTTTGATCATTTTTGACGAATTGCTAGTCTAAATCGATTGGAATTGAGCCAATGAAAAGTGGCTTTTGATTTCATGATAACTTTGGGTTTGTTCATTTTGGCGAATTGCTCGTGTAGCTCAATTGGAATCGAGCTGATGAAATGTGGCTTTTGATTTCACGATAACTTCGGGTTTATTAGTTTTTGGCGAATTGCTCGTCTAGTTCGATTGGAATCGAACCAATGAAAAGTAATTTTTTATTTCATGATAACTTCGAGTCAATGAAAAGTGGTTCTTAATTTCATGATAACTTCGAGTCAATGAAAAGTGGTTCTTAATTTCATGATAACTTCGAGTCAATGAAAAGTGGTTCTTAATTTCATGATAACTTCGAGTCAATGAAAAGTGGTTCTTAATTTCATGATAACTTCGAGTCAATGAAAAGTGGTTCTTAATTTCATGATAACTTCGAGTCAATGAAAAGTGGTTCTTAATTTCATGATAACTTCGAGTCAATGAAAAGTGGTTCTTAATTTCATGATAACTTCGAGTCAATGAAAAGTGGTTCTTAATTTCATGATAACTTCGAGTCAATGAAAAGTGGTTCTTAATTTCATGATAACTTCGAGTCAATGAAAAGTGGTTCTTAATTTCATGATAACTTCGAGTCAATGAAAAGTGGTTCTTAATTTCATGATAACTTCGAGTCAATGAAAAGTGGTTCTTAATTTCATGATAACTTCGAGTCAATGAAAAGTGGTTCTTAATTTCATGATAACTTCGAGTCAATGAAAAGTGGTTCTTAATTTCATGATAACTTCGAGTCAATGAAAAGTGGTTCTTAATTTCATGATAACTTCGAGTCAATGAAAAGTGGTTCTTAATTTCATGATAACTTCGAGTCAATGAAAAGTGGTTCTTAATTTCATGATAACTTCGAGTCAATGAAAAGTGGTTCTTAATTTCATGATAACTTCGAGTCAATGAAAAGTGGTTCTTAATTTCATGATAACTTCGAGTCAATGAAAAGTGGTTCTTAATTTCATGATAACTTCGAGTCAATGAAAAGTGGTTCTTAATTTCATGATAACTTCGAGTCAATGAAAAGTGGTTCTTAATTTCATGATAACTTCGAGTCAATGAAAAGTGGTTCTTAATTTCATGATAACTTCGAGTCAATGAAAAGTGGTTCTTAATTTCATGATAACTTCGAGTCAATGAAAAGTGGTTCTTAATTTCATGATAACTTCGAGTCAATGAAAAGTGGTTCTTAATTTCATGATAACTTCGAGTCAATGAAAAGTGGTTCTTAATTTCATGATAACTTCGAGTCAATGAAAAGTGGTTCTTAATTTCATGATAACTTCGAGTCAATGAAAAGTGGTTCTTAATTTCATGATAACTTCGAGTCAATGAAAAGTGGTTCTTAATTTCATGATAACTTCGAGTCAATGAAAAGTGGTTCTTAATTTCATGATAACTTCGAGTCAATGAAAAGTGGTTCTTAATTTCATGATAACTTCGAGTCAATGAAAAGTGGTTCTTAATTTCATGATAACTTCGAGTCAATGAAAAGTGGTTCTTAATTTCATGATAACTTCGAGTCAATGAAAAGTGGTTCTTAATTTCATGATAACTTCGAGTCAATGAAAAGTGGTTCTTAATTTCATGATAACTTCGAGTCAATGAAAAGTGGTTCTTAATTTCATGATAACTTCGAGTCAATGAAAAGTGGTTCTTAATTTCATGATAACTTCGAGTCAATGAAAAGTGGTTCTTAATTTCATGATAACTTCGAGTCAATGAAAAGTGGTTCTTAATTTCATGATAACTTCGAGTCAATGAAAAGTGGTTCTTAATTTCATGATAACTTCGAGTCAATGAAAAGTGGTTCTTAATTTCATGATAACTTCGAGTCAATGAAAAGTGGTTCTTAATTTCATGATAACTTCGAGTCAATGAAAAGTGGTTCTTAATTTCATGATAACTTCGAGTCAATGAAAAGTGGTTCTTAATTTCATGATAACTTCGAGTCAATGAAAAGTGGTTCTTAATTTCATGATAACTTCGAGTCAATGAAAAGTGGTTCTTAATTTCATGATAACTTCGAGTCAATGAAAAGTGGTTCTTAATTTCATGATAACTTCGAGTCAATGAAAAGTGGTTCTTAATTTCATGATAACTTCGAGTCAATGAAAAGTGGTTCTTAATTTCATGATAACTTCGAGTCAATGAAAAGTGGTTCTTAATTTCATGATAACTTCGAGTCAATGAAAAGTGGTTCTTAATTTCATGATAACTTCGAGTCAATGAAAAGTGGTTCTTAATTTCATGATAACTTCGAGTCAATGAAAAGTGGTTCTTAATTTCATGATAACTTCGAGTCAATGAAAAGTGGTTCTTAATTTCATGATAACTTCGAGTCAATGAAAAGTGGTTCTTAATTTCATGATAACTTCGAGTCAATGAAAAGTGGTTCTTAATTTCATGATAACTTCGAGTCAATGAAAAGTGGTTCTTAATTTCATGATAACTTCGAGTCAATGAAAAGTGGTTCTTAATTTCATGATAACTTCGAGTCAATGAAAAGTGGTTCTTAATTTCATGATAACTTCGAGTCAATGAAAAGTGGTTCTTAATTTCATGATAACTTCGAGTCAATGAAAAGTGGTTCTTAATTTCATGATAACTTCGAGTCAATGAAAAGTGGTTCTTAATTTCATGATAACTTCGAGTCAATGAAAAGTGGTTCTTAATTTCATGATAACTTCGAGTCAATGAAAAGTGGTTCTTAATTTCATGATAACTTCGAGTCAATGAAAAGTGGTTCTTAATTTCATGATAACTTCGAGTCAATGAAAAGTGGTTCTTAATTTCATGATAACTTCGAGTCAATGAAAAGTGGTTCTTAATTTCATGATAACTTCGAGTCAATGAAAAGTGGTTCTTAATTTCATGATAACTTCGAGTCAATGAAAAGTGGTTCTTAATTTCATGATAACTTCGAGTCAATGAAAAGTGGTTCTTAATTTCATGATAACTTCGAGTCAATGAAAAGTGGTTCTTAATTTCATGATAACTTCGAGTCAATGAAAAGTGGTTCTTAATTTCATGATAACTTCGAGTCAATGAAAAGTGGTTCTTAATTTCATGATAACTTCGAGTCAATGAAAAGTGGTTCTTAATTTCATGATAACTTCGAGTCAATGAAAAGTGGTTCTTAATTTCATGATAACTTCGAGTCAATGAAAAGTGGTTCTTAATTTCATGATAACTTCGAGTCAATGAAAAGTGGTTCTTAATTTCATGATAACTTCGAGTCAATGAAAAGTGGTTCTTAATTTCATGATAACTTCGAGTCAATGAAAAGTGGTTCTTAATTTCATGATAACTTCGAGTCAATGAAAAGTGGTTCTTAATTTCATGATAACTTCGAGTCAATGAAAAGTGGTTCTTAATTTCATGATAACTTCGAGTTTTTTCATTTTTGGCGAATTGCTAGTCTAATTCGATTGGAATCGAGCCAATGAAAAGTGACTTTTGATTTAATGATAACTTCGGGTTTGTTCGTTTTTTGGCGAATTGATAGTCTAGTTCGATAGAAATTGAGCCAATGAAAAGTGGTTTTTCATTTCATGATAACTTCAAGTTTGTTCATTTTTGGGGAACTGCAAGTCTAAATCTTTTGGAATTAAGGCAGTGAAAAGTGGCTTTTGATTTCATGATAACTTCGGGTTTGTTCCTTTTGGCAAATTCCTCGTCTTGTTCGATTGGAATCGAGCCAATGAAAAGTGATTTTTCATTTCATGATAACTTCGGGTTTGTTCATTTTTGGCGAGTTACTAGTCTAAATCAATTGGAATCGAGCCAATGAAAAGTGGCTTTTGATTTCTTGATAACTTTGGGTTTGTTCATTTTTAGCGAATTGCTGGTCTAATTCGATTGGAATCGTGCCAATGAAAAGTGGTTTTTGATTTCGTTATAAGTTTGTGTTTTTCCATTTTTGCGAGTTTCTGGTTTAATTCGATTGGAATCGAACCAATGAGAAGTTGTTTTTGATTTCATGATAACTTCGGGTTTGTTCATTTTGGCGAATTGCTCATCCAATTCGATTGGAATCGAGCCAATAAAAAGTTGTTTTTGATTTCATGATAACTTCGGGTTTGTTCTTTCTGGCGAATTGCTCGTCTAGTCCGATTGGAATCGAGTAAATGAAAAGTGGTTTTTAATTTCATGATAACTTCGTGTTCTGTCGTTTTGGCGAACTACTCGTCTTATTCGATAGGAATCGAGCCAATGAAATGTGGTTTTTCATTTCAAGATAACTTCGGTTTTGTTCCCTTTTAGTGAACTGCTAGTCCAAATCGATTGGAATCGAGCCAATGAAAAGTGATTTTTGATTTCACGATAAGTTCAGGTTTGTTCATTTTTGGCAAATTACAAGTCTAATTCAATTGGAATCGAGCCAATGAAAAGTGGTTTTTCATTTCATGATAGCTTCGGGTTTGTTCATTTTTTGGGAACTGCAAGTCTAAATCTTTTAGAATTGAGCCAATGAAAAGTGGCTTTTGATTTCATGATAACTTCGGGTTTGTTCCTTTTGGCAAATTCCTCGTCTTGTTCGATTGGAATCGAGCCAATGAAAAGTGATTTTTCATTTCCCGATAACTTCGGGTTTGTTCATTTTTGGCGAGTTGCTAGTCTAAATCGATTGGAATCGAGTCAATGAAAAGTGGCGTTTGATTTCTTGATAACTTTGGGTTTGTTCATTTTTGGCGAATTGCTGGTCTAATTCGATTGGAATCGAGCCAATGAAAAGTGGTTTTTGATTTCGTTATAAGTTTTGGTTTGTCCATTTTTACGAGTTGCTGGTTTAATTCGATTGGAATCGAGCCAATGAGAAGTTGTTTTTGATTTCATTATAACTTCGGGTTTGTTCATTTTAGCGAATTGGTCATCCAATTCGATTGGAATCGAGCCAATGAAAAGTGGTTTTTGATTTCATGGTAACTTTGGGTTTGTCCATTTTTGCGAGTTGCTGGTTTAATTCGATTGGAATCGAGCCAACGAAAAGTTGTTTTTGATTTTGCAAATTGTTCTTCCAATTCGATTGGAATCGAGCCAATGAAAAGTGATTTCTTATTTCATGATAACTTCGAGTTTGTTCTTTTTGATGAATTGCTCGTCTAGTTCGATTGGAATCGAGTCAATGAAAAGTGGTTTTTCATTTCATGATAAGTTCGGGTTTGTTCGTCTTGGTGAATTGCTCATCTAATTCCATAGGAATCGAGCCAATGAAAAGTCACTTTTCATTTCAAGATAACTTTGGGTTTGTTCGTTTTTGGCGAACTGCTAGTCTAAATCAATTGGAATCGAGCCAATGAAAATTGGTTTTTGATTTCTCGATTACTTCGGGTTTGTTCATTTTTGGCAAATTACAAGTCTAATTTAATTGGAATCGAGCCAATGAAAAGTGGTTTTTCATTTTATGATAACTTCGGGTATGTTCATTTTTAGTCGAGTTGCTAGTCTAAGTCGATTGGAATTGAGCAAATGAAAAGTGGCTTTTGATTTCTTGATAACTTTGGGTTTGTTCATTTTTGGCGAATTGCTGGTCTAATTCGATTGGAATCGAGCCAATGAAAAGTGGTTTTTGATTTGATGGTAACTTTGGGTTTGTCCATTTTTGTGAGTTGCTGGTTTAATTCAATTGGAATCGAGCCAATGAAAAGTTGCTTTTAATTTCATGATAACTTCGTGTTTGTTCGTTTTGGCGAAATGCTCGGCCAATTCGATTGGAATCGAGCCAATGAAAAGTGGTTTTTGATTTCATGATTACTTCCGATTTGTTCTTTTTGGCGAATTGCTCGTCTAGTTCGATTGGAATCGAGTCAATGAAATGTGGTTTGTCATTTCATGATAACTTCGGGTTTGTTCATTTTTGGCGAATTGCTAGTCTAATTCGATTGGAATCGAGCCAATGAAAAGTGCTTTTTGATTTCATGATAACTTCGGGTTTGTTCGTTTTTTGGCAAATTGATAGTCTAGTTCGATAGAAATTGAGCCAATGAAAAGTGGTTTTTCATTTCGTGATTAGTCTAATTCGATTGGAATCGAGCCAATGAAAAGTGACTTTTGATTTAATGATAACTTCGGGTTTGTTCGTTTTTTGGCAAATTGATAGTCTAGTTCGATAGAAATTGAGCCAATGAAAAGTGGTTTTTCATTTCATGATAACTTCAAGTTTGTTCATTTTTGGGGAACTGCAAGTCTAAATCTTTTGGAATTGAGGCAATGAAAAGTGGCTTTTGATTTCATGATAACTTCGGGTTTGTTCCTTTTGGCAAATTCCTCGTCTTATTCGATTGGAATCGAGCCAATGAAAAGTGATTTTTCATTTCATGATAACTTCGAGTTTGTTCATTTTTGGCGAGTTACTAGTCTAAATCAATTGGAATCGAGCCAATGAAAAGTGGCTTTTGATTTCTTGATAACTTTGGGTTTGTTCATTTTTGGCGAATTGCTGGTCTAATTCGATTGGAATCGTGCCAATGAAAAGTGGTTTTTGATTTCGTTATAAGTTTGTGTTTTTCCATTTTTGCGAGTTTCTGGTTTAATTCGATTGGAATCGAACCAATGAGAAGTTGTTTTTGATTTCATGATAACTTCGGGTTTGTTCATTTTGGCGAATTGCTCATCCAATTCGATTGGAATCGAGCCAATAAAAAGTTGTTTTTGATTTCATGATAACTTCGGGTTTGTTCTTTTTGGCGAATTGCTCGTCTAGTCCGATTGGAATCGAGTAAATGAAAAGTGGTTTTAATTTCATGATAACTTCGTGCTCTGTCGTTTTGGCGAACTACTCGTCTTATTCGATAGGAATCGAGCTAATGAAATGTGGTTTTTCATTTCAAGATAACTTCGATTTTGTTCCCTTTTAGTGAACAGCTAGTCCAAATCGATTGGAATCGAGCCAATGAAAAGTGATTTTTGATTTCACGATAAGTTCATGTTTGTTCATTTTTGGCAAATTACAAGTCTAATTCAATTGGAATCGAGCCAATGAAAAGTGGTTTTTCATTTCATGATAGCTTCGGGTTTGTTCATTTTTTGGGAACTGCAAGTCTAAATCTTTTGGAATTGAGCCAATGAAAAGTGGCTTTTGATTTCATGATAACTTCGGGTTTGTTCCTTTTGGCAAATTCCTCGGCTTGTTCGATTGGAATCGAGCCAATGAAAAGTGATTTTTCATTTCCCGATAACTTCGGGTTTGTTCATTTTTGGCGAGTTGCTAGTCTAAATCGATTGGAATCGAGTCAATGAAAAGTGGCGTTTGATTTCTTGATAACTTTGGTTTTGTTCATTTTTGGCAAATTGCTGGTCTAATTCGATTGGAATCGAGCCAATGAAAAGTGGTTTTTGATTTCGTTATAAGTTTTGGTTTGTCCATTTTTGCGAGTTGCTGGTTTAATTCGATTGGAATCGAGCCAATGAGAAGTTGTTTTTTATTTCATTATAACTTCGGGTTTGTTCATTTTGGCGAATTGCTCATCCAATTCGATTGGAATCGAGCCAATGAAAATTTGTTTTTGATTTCATGATAACTTCGGGTTTGTTCTTTTTGGCGAATTGCTCGTCTAGTTCAATTGGAATCGAGTCAATGAAAAGTGGTTTTTCATTTCATAATAACTTCGGGCTTGTTCGTTTTGGTGAGTTGCTCGCCTAATTCGATAGGAATCGAGCCAATGAAAAGTCACTTCTCATTTCAAGATAACTTTGGGTTTGTTCGTTTTTGCCAAACTGCTAGTCTAAATCGATTGGAATCGAGCCAATGAAAAGTGATTTTTGATTTCACGATAACTTCGGGTTTGTTCATTTATGGCAAATTACTCGTGTAGTTCGATTGGAATCGAGCCAATGAAAAGTGGTTTTCCATTTCATGATAACTTCGTGTTTGTTCATTTTGGCGAACTGTTCGTCTTATTCGATAGGAATCGTGCCAACGAAATGTGGTTTTTCATTTCAGGATAACTTCAGTTTTGTTCCCTTTTAGCGAATTGCTAGTCTAAATTGATTGGAATCGAGCCAATGAAATGTGGTTTTTGATTTCACGATAAGTTCAGGTTTGTTCATTTTTGGCAAATTACAAGTCTAAATTGATTGGAATCGAGCCAATGAAAAGTGGTTTTTGATTCCACGATAAGTTCGGGTTTGTTCAATTTTGGGAAATTACAAGTCTAATTCAATTGGAATCGTACCAATGAAAAGTGGCTTTTGATTTCGTGATAACTTTGGGTTTGTTCATTTTTGGTGAATTGCTGGTTTAATTCGATTGGAATTGAGCCAATGAAAAGTGATTTTTGATTTCGTGGTAAGTTTGGGTTTGTCCATTTTTGCGAGTTGCTGGTTTAATTCGATTGGAATCGATCCAATAAGAAGTTGTTATTGATTTCATGATAACTTTTGGTTTGTTCGTTTTGGCGAATTGCTCGTCCAATTCGATTGGATTCGAGCCAATGAAAAGTGGTTTTTGATTTCACGATAACTTCGGGTTTGTTCTTTTTGGCGAATTGCTCGTCTAGTTCGATTGGAATCGAGTCAACGAAAACTGGTTTTTCATTTCATGATAACTTCGGGTTTGTTCATTTTGGTGAATTGCTCGCCTAATTAGATAGGAATCGAGCCAATGAAAAGTCACTTTTCGTTTCAAGATAACTTTGGGTTTGTTCGTTTTTGGCGAACTGCTAGTCTAAATCCATTGGAATCGAGCCAATGAAAAGTGGTTTTTGATTTCACGAGAACTTCGGGTTTGTTCATTTTCGGGAAATTTCTCGTCTAATTCAATTGGAATCGAGCCAAATAGAAGTGATTTTTCCTTTCAAGATAACTTCAGGTTTGATCATTTCTGGCGAATTGCTAGTCTAAACCGATTGGAATCGAGCCAATGAAAAGTGTCTTTTGATTTCATGATAGCTTCGGGTTTGTTCATTATGGTGAATTGCTCATCTAGTTCGATTGGAATCGAGCCAATGAAAATTGGTTTTTCATTACATGATAACTTTGGGTTTGTTTGGTTTGGCGAATTGCTCGTCTTATTCGATAGGAATCGAGCCAATGAAATGTGATTTTTCATTTCAAGATAACTTCGGGTTTGTTCCCTTTTAGCGAACTGCTAGTTTAAATCGATTGGAATCGAGCCAATGAAAAGTGATTTTTGATTCCACGATAAGTTCGGGTTAGTTCATTTTTGGCAAATTAAAGTCTAATTCAATTGGAATCGAGCCAATGAAAAGTGGTTTTTCATTTCATGATAACTTCGGGTATGTTCATTTTTGGCGAGTTACTAGTCTAAATCGATTGGAATCGAGCCAATGAAAAGTGGCTTTTGATGTCGTGATAACTTTGGGTTTGTTCATTTTTGGCGAATTGCTGGTCTAATTAGATTGGAATCGAGCCAATGAAAAGTGGTTTTTAATTTCGAGGCAAGTTTGGGTTTTTCCATTTTTGCGAGTTGCTGGTTTAGTTCGATTGGAATCGAGCTAATGAGAAGTTGTTTTTGATTTCATGATAGGTTCTGGTTTGTTCGTTTTGGTGAATTGCTCGCCTAATTTGATAGGAATTGAGCCAATGAAAAGTCACTTTTCATTTCAAGATAACTTTAGGTTTGTTCATTGTTGGCGAACTGCTAGTCTAAATCCATTGGAATCGAGCCAATGAAAAGTGGTTTTTGATTTCACGATAACTTCGGGTTTGTTCGTTTTCGGGAAATTTCTCGTCTAATTCAATTGGAATCGAGCCAATGAAAAGTTGTTTTTCCTTTCAAGATAACTTCAGGTTTGATCATTTCTGGCGAATTGCTAGTCTAAATCAATTGGAATCGAGCCAATGAAAAGTGGCTTTTGTTTTCATGATAGCTTCGGGTTTGTTCATTATGGCGAATTACTCATCTAGTTCGATTGGAATCGAGCTAATGAAAAGTGGTTTTTCATTTCTTGAGAACGTCGGGCTTGTTCGTTTTGGCGAATTGCTCGTCTTATTCGATAGGAATCGAGCTAATGAAATGTGATTTTCATTTCAAGATAACTTCGGGTTTGTTCCCTTTTAGCGAACTGCTAGTCTAAATCGATTGGAATCGAGCCAATGAAAAGTGGTTTTTGATTCCACGATAAGTTCGGGTTTGTTCATTTTTGGCAAATTAAAGTCTAATTCAATTGGAATCGAGCCAATGAAAAGTGGTTTTTCATTTCATGATAACTTCGGGTATGTTCATTATTGGCGAGTTGCTAGTCTAAATCGATTGGAATCGAGCCAATGAAAAGTGGCTTTTGATGTCGTGATAACTTTGGGTTTGTTCATTTTTGGCGAATTGCTGGTCTAATTAGATTGGAATCGAGCCAATGAAAAGTGGTTTTTAATTTCGAGGCAAGTTTGGGTTTTTCCATTTTTGCGAGTTGCTGGTTTAGTTCGATTGGAATCGAGCTAATGAGAAGTTGTTTTTGATTTCATGATAGGTTCTGGTTATTCGTTTTGGTGAATTGCTCGCCTAATTTGATAGGAATTGAGCCAATGAAAAGTCACTTTTCATTTCAAGATAACTTTAGATTTGTTCATTGTTGGCGAACTGCTAGTCTAAATCCATTGGAATCGAGCCAATGAAAAGTGGTTTTTGATTTCACGATAACTTCGGGTTTGTTCGTTTTCGGGAAATTTCTCGTCTAATTCAATTGGAATCGAGCCAATGAAAAGTTGTTTTTCCTTTCAAGATAACTTCAGGTTTGATCATTTCTGGCGAATTGCTAGTCTAAATCAATTGGAATCGAGCCAATGAAAAGTTGTTTTTCCTTTCAAGATAACTTCAGGTTTGATCATTTCTGGCGAATTGCTAGTCTAAATCAATTGGAATCGAGCCAATGAAAAGTGGCTTTTGTTTTCATGATAGCTTCGGGTTTGTTCATTATGGCGAATTACTCATGTAGTTCGATTGGAATCGAGCTAATGAAAAGGGGTTTTTCATTTCTTGAGAACGTCGGGCTTGTTCGTTTTGGCGAATTGCTCGTCTTATTCGATAGGAATCGAGCTAATGAAATGTGATTTTCATTTCAAGATAACTTCGGGTTTGTTCCCTTTTAGCGAATTGCTAGTCCAATTCAATTGGAATCGAGCCAATGAAAATTGGTTTTTAATTCATGATAACTTCGGGTATGTTCATTATTGGCGAGTTGCTAGTCTAAATTGATTGGAATCGAGCCAATGAAAATTGGCTTTTGATGTCATGATAACTTTGGGTTTGTTCATTTTTGGCGAATTGCTACTCTAATTCGATTGGAATCGAGCCAATGAAAAGTGGTTTTTTAATTTCATGGTAAGTTCGGGTTTGTCTATTTTTGCGAGTTGCTGGTTTAATTCGATTGGAATCGAGCCAATGAGAAGTTGTTTTTTATTTCATGATAACTTCTGGTTTGTTCATTTTTGACGAATTGCTCGTCCGATTCGATTGGAATCGAGCCAATGAAAAGTGGCTTTTGATTTCATGATAACTTCGGGTTTGTTCTTTTTGGCGAATTGCTCGTCTAGTTCGATTGGAATCGAGTCAATGAAAAGTGGTTTTTCATTTCGTGATAACTTCGGGTTTGTTCGTTTTGGTGAATTGCTCGCCTAATTCGATAGGAATCGAGCCAATGAAAAGTCACTTTTCATTTACAGATAACTTTGGGTTTGTTCATTTTTTGGGAACTGCTAGTCTAAATCGATTGTAATCGAGCCAATGAAAAGTGATTTTTGATTTCACGATAACTTCGGTTTTGTTCGTTTCTGGCAAATTACTCGTCTAATTCAGTTGGAATCGTGCCAATGAAAAGTGTCTTTTGATTTCATGATAACTTCGAGTTTGTTCATTATGGCAAATTGCTCGTCTAGTTCGATTGGAATCGAGCCAATGAAAAGTGGTTTTTCATTTCATGATAACTTCATGTTTATTCGTTTTGGCGAATTGCTCGTCTTATTCAATAGGAATCGAGCCAATGAAATGTGGTTTTTCATTTCAAGATAACTTCAGTTTTGTTCCCTTTCAGCGAACTACTAGTCTAAATCGATCGGAATCGAGCCAATGAAAAGTGGTTTTTGATTTCATGATAAGTTCAGGTTTATTAATTTTTGGGAAATTACAAGTCTAATTTAATCGGAATCGAGCCAATGAAAAGTGGTTTTTCATTTCGTGATAACTTCGGGTTTGTTCATTTTGGGGAAACTGCAAGTCTAAATATTTTGGAATTGAGCGAATAAAAAGTTGCTTTTGATTTCATGATAACTTCGGGTTTGTTCCGTTTGGCAAATTCCTCCTCTTGTTCGATTGGAATCGAGCCAATTAAAAGTGGTTTTTCATTTCATGATAACTTCGGGTTTGTTCATTTTTGGCGAGTTGCTATTCTAAATCGATTGGAATCGAGCCAATGAAAAGTGTCTTTTGATTTCTTGATAACTTTGGGTTGTTCATTTTTGGCGAATTGCTAGTCTAATTCGATTGGAATCGAGCCAATGAAAAGTGGTTTTTGATTTCATTATAAGTTTGGGTTTGTCCATTTTTGCGAGTTACTGGTTTAATTCGATTGGAATCGATCCAATGAGAAGTTGTTTTTGATTTCATGATAACTTCGGGTTTGTTCGCTTTGGCGAATTGCTCATCCAATTCGATTGGAATCGAGCCAATGAAAAGTGGTTTTTGATTTCATGATAACTTTGGGTTTGTTCTTTTTGGCGAATTGCTCGTCTAGTTCGATTGGAATCGAGTCAATGAAAACTGGTTTTTCATTTCATGATAACTTCGGGCTTGTTCGTTTTGGTGAGTTGCTCGCCTAATCCGATAGGAATCGAGCTAATGAAAAGACACTTCTCATTTCAAGATAACTTTGGATTTATTCATTTTTGGCGAACTGCTAGTCAAAATCGATTGGAATCGAGCCAATGAGAAGTGATTTTTGATTTCACGATAACTTCGGGTTTGTTCGTTTCTAGCAAATTACTCGTCTAATTCAGTTGGAATCGAGCCAATGAAAAGTGGCTTTTGATTTCATGATAACTTCGGGTTTGATCATTATGGCGAATTGCTCGTCTAGTTCGATTGGAATCGAGCCAATGAAAAGTGGTTTTTCATTTCATGATAACTTCGTGTTTGTTCGTTTTGGCGAACTGCTCGTCTTATTCGATAGGAATCGAGCCAATGAAATGTGGTTTTTCATTTCAAGATAACTTCGATTTTGTTCCCTTTTGGCGAACTGCTAGTCTAAATCGATTGGAATCGAGCCACTGAAAAGTGGTTTTTGATTTCATGATAAGTTCAGGTTTATTCATTTTTGGCAAATTACAAGTCTAATTCAATTGGAATCGAGCCAATGAAAAGTGGTTTTTCATTTCATGATAACTTCGAGTTTGTTCATTTTTGGCGATTGCTAGTCTAAATTGATTGGAATCGAGCCAATGAAAAGGGTCTTTTGATTTCGTGATAACTTTGGGTTTGTTCATTTTTGGCGAATTGCTGGTCTAATTCGATTGGAATCGAGCCAATGAAAAGTGGTTTTTGATTTCGTGGTAAGTTTGGGTTTATCCATTTTTGCGAGTTGCTGGTTTAATTCGATTGGAATCGATCCAATGAGAAGTTGTTTTTGATTTCACGATAACTTCTGGTTTGTTCGTTTTGGCGAATAGCTCATCTAGTTCTATTGGAATCGAGTCAATGAAAAGTGGTTTTTCATTCCATGATAACTTCGGGTTTGTTCGTTTTGGTGAATTGCTCGCCTAATTCGATAGGAATCGAGCGAATGAAAAGTCACTTTTCATTTCAAGATAACTTTGGGTTTGTTCGTTTTTTGCGAACTGCTAGTCTAAATCCATTGGAATCGAGCCAATAAAAAGTGGTTTTTGATTTCACGATAACTTCGGGTTTGTTCGTTTTGGGGAAATTTCTTGTCTAATTCAATTGGACTCGAGCCAATGAAAAGTGGTTTTTCCTTTCAAGATAACTTTAGGTTTGATCGTTTCTGGCGAATTGCTAGTCTAAACCGATTGGAATCAAGCCAATGAAAAGTGTCTTTTGATTTCATGATAGATTCAGGTTTGTTCATTATGGCGAATTGCTCGTCTAGTTTGATTGGAACCGAGCCAATGAAAAGTGGTTTTTCATTTCATGATAACTTCGGATTTTTTCATTTTGGCGAATTGCTCGTCTTATTCGATAGGAATCGAGCCAATGAAATGTGATTTTTCATTACAAGATAACTTCGGGTTTGTTCCCTTTTAGCGAACTGCTAGTCTAAATCGATTGGAATCGAGCCAATGAAAATTGGTTTTTCCTTTCATGATAACTACGGGTTTGTTCGTTTTGGTAAATTGCTCGCCTAATTCGATATGAATCGAGCCAATGAAAAGTCAATTTTCATTTCAAGATAACTTTGGGTTTGTTCATTTTTGGCGAACTACTAGGCTAAATCGATTGGAATCGAGCCAATGAAAGGTGGTTTTCGATTTCACGCTAACTTCGAGTTTATTCGTTTTGGCAAATTACTAGTCTAATTCAATTGGAATCGAGCCAATGAAAAGTGGTTCATCATTTCAAGATAACTTCGGGTTTGATCATTTCTAGAGAATTGCTACTCTAAATCGATTGGAATCAACCCAATGAAAAGTGGGTTTTCATTTCATGATAACTTCGGGTTTGTTCATTTTGGCAAATTACTCGTCTAGTTCGATTGGAATCGAGCCAATGAAAAGTATTTTTTCATTTCATGATAACTTCGAGTTTATTCGTTTTGGCGAATTGCTCTTCTAAATCGATTGGAATTGAGCCAATGAAAAGTGGCTTTTGATTTCGTGATAACTTCGGGTTTGTTCATTTTGGCGAATTGCTCGTCTAGTTCGATTGTAATCGAGCCAATGAAAAGTGGTTTTTCATTTCACGATAACTTCGGGTTTGTTAATTTTGGCGAATTGCTCGTCTAGTTCGATTGGAATCGAGCCAATGAAAAGTGGTTTTTCATTTCATGATAACTTCGGGTTTGTTCATTTTGGTGAATTGCTCACCTAATTAGATAGGAATCGAGCCAATGAAAAGTCACTTTTCATTTCAAGATAACTTTGGGTTTGTTCGTTTTTGGCGAACTACTAGTCTAAATCGATTGGAATCGAGCCAATGAGAGGTGGTTTTTGATTTCACGCTAACTTCGGCTTTGTTCGTTTTGGCAAATTACTAGTCTAATTCAATTGGAATCGAGCCAATGAAAAGTGGTTTTTCATTTCAAGTTAACTTCGGGTTTGATCGTTTCTGGCGAATTGCTAGTCTAAATCGATTGTAATAGAGCCAATGAAAAGTGACTTTTGATTTTATGATAACTTCGGGTTTATTCATTATGGCGAATTGCTCGTCTAGTTCGATTGGAATCGAGCCAATGAAAAGTGGTTTTTCATTTCATGATAACTTCGTTTTGTTCGGTTTGGCGAATTGCTTGTCTAATTCTATAGGAATTGAGCCAATGAAATGTGGTTTTTCATTTCAAGATAAGTTTGGATTTGTTCATTTTTGGCAAATTACAAGTCTAATTCAGTTGGAATCAAGCCAATGAAAAGTGGTTTTTCATGAAATGATAACTTCGGGTATGTTCATTTTTGGCGAGTTGCTAGTCTAAATCGATTGGAATCGAGCCAATGAAAAGTGGCTTTTGATTTCGTGATAACTTTGGGTTTCTTCATTTTTGGCGAACTGCTGGTCTAATTCGATTGGAATCGAGCCAATGAAAAGTGGTATTTGATTTCATGGTAAGTTTGGGTTTGTCCATTTTTGCGAGTTGCTGGTTTAATTCGATTGGAATCGATCCAATGAAAAGTTGTTTTTGATTTCATGATAACTTCTGGTTTGTTCGTTTTGGCGAATTGCTCTTCCGATTCGATTGGAATCGAGCCAATGAAAAGTGGTTTTTGATTTCATGATAACTTCGGGTTTGTTCTTTTTGGCGAATTGCTCGTCTAGTTCGATTGGAATCGAGTAAATGAAAAGTGGTTTTTCATTTCATGATAACTTCGGGTTTGTTCGTTTTGGCGAATTGCTCGCCTAATTCGATAGGAATCGAGCCAATGAAAAGTCAATTTTCGTTTCTAAATAACTTTGGGTTTGTTCATTTTTGGCAAACTGCTAGTCTAAAACCATTGGAATCGAGCGAATGAAAAGTGGTTTTTGATTTCACGATAACTTCGGGTTTGTTCATTTTTGGGAAATTACTAGTCTAATTCAATTGGAATCGAGCCAATGAAAAGTGGTTTATCATTTCAAGATAACTTCGGGTTTGATCATTTCTGGCGAATTGCTACTCTAAATCGATTGGAATCGAGCCAATGAAAAGTGGCTTTTGATTTCATGATAACTTCGGGTTTGTTCATTTTGGCGAATTGCTCGTCTAGTTCGATTGGAATCGAGCTAGTGAAAAGTAGTTTTTAATTTCATGATAACTTCGGGTTTATTCGTTTTGGCGAATTGCTCGTCTAAATCGATTGGAATTGAGCCAATGAAAAGTTGCTTTCGATTTCATGATAACTTCGAGTTTGTTCATTTTGGCGAATTGCTCGTCTAGTTCGATTGGAATCGGGCCAACGAAAAGTGGTTTTTCATTTCACGATAACTTCGGGTTTGTTCATTTTTGGCAAGTTGCTAGTCTAAATCGATCGGATCGAGCCAACGAAAAGTGGCTTTTGATTTCATGATAACTTCGGGTTTGTTCGTTTTGGCGAATTGCTCGTCTAGTTCGATTGGAATCGAGCCAATGAAATGTAGTTTTTCATTTCATGATAACTTCGAGTTTATTCATTTTGGCGAATTGCTCGTCTAAATCGACAGGAATCGAGCCTATGAAAAGTCATTTTTCATTTCAAGATAACTTTGGGTTTGTTTGTTTTTGGCGAACTGCTAGTCTAAATCAATTGGAATCAAGCCAATGAAAATTGGTTTTTGATTTCTCGATTACTTCGGGTTTGTTCATTTTTGGCAAATTACAAGTCTAATTCAATTGGAATTGAGCCAATGAAAAGTGGTTTTTCATTTTATGATAACTTCGGGTATGTTCATTTTTGTCGAGTTGCTAGTCTAAATCGATTGGAATCGAGCAAATGAAAAGTGGCTTTTGATTTCTTGATAACTTTGGGTTTGTTCATTTTTGACGAATTGCTGGTCTAATTCGATTGGAATCGAGAAAATGAAAAGTGGTTTTTGATTTGATGGTAACTTTGGGTTTGTCCATTTTTGTGAGTTACTGGTTTAATTCAATTGGAATCGAGCCAATGAAAAGTTGCTTTTAATTTCATGATAACTTCGTGTTTGTTCGTTTTGGCGAAATGCTCGGCCAATTCGATTGGAATCGAGCCAATGAAAAGTGGTTTTTGATTTCACGATAAGTTCGGGTTTGTTCATTTTTGGCAAATTACAAGTCTAATTCAGTTGGAATCAAGCCAATGAAAAGTGGTTTTTCATTTCATGATAAATTCGGGTATGTTCGTTTTTGGCGAGTTGCTAGTCTAAATCGATCGGAATCGAGCCAATGAAAAGTGGCTTTTGATTTCGTGATAACTTCGGGTTTGTTCATTTTTGACGAATTGCTGGTCTAATTCGATTGGAATCGAGCCAATGAAAAGTGGTTTTTAATTTTGTGGTATGTTTGGGTTTGTCCATTTTTGCGAGTTGCTAGTTTAATTCGATTGGAATCGATCCAATGAGAAGTTGTTTTTGATTTCATGATAACTTCTGGTTTGTTCGTTTTGGCGAATTGCTCGTCCGATTCGATTGGAATCGAGCCAATGAAAAGTGGTTTTTGATTTCATGATAACTTCGGGTTTGTTCTTTTTGGCAAATTGCTCATCTAGTTCGATTGGAATCGCGTCAATGAAAAGTGGTTTTTCATTTCATGATAACTTCGGGCTTGTTCGTTTTGGGGAATTGCTCGCCTAATTCGATAGGAATCGAGCCAATGAAAAGTCACTTTTCATTTCAAGATAACTTTGGGTTTGTTCATTTTTGGCGAACTGCTAGTCTAAATCCATTGGAATCGAGCTAATGAAAAGTGGTTTTTGATTTCCCGATAGCTTCGGGTTTGTTCGTTTTGGGGAAATTTCTCGTCTAATTCAATTGGAATCGAGCTAATGAAAAGTGGTTTTTCCTTTCAAGTTAACTTTAGGTTTGATCATTTCTGGCGAATTGCTAGTCTAATTCGATTGGAATCGAGCCAATGAAAAGTGGCTTTTGATTTCATGATAACTTCAGGTTTGTTCATTTTGGCGAATTGCTCGTCTAGTTCGATTGGAATCGATCCAATGATAAGTAGTTTTTCATTTCAGGATAACTTCGAGTCAATTCGTTTTGGCGAATTGCTCGTCTAAATCGATTGGAATTGAGCCAATGAAAAGTGGCTTTTGATTTCATGATAACTTCGGGTTTATTCATTTTGGCGAATTACTCGTCTAGTTCGATTGGAATCGAGCCAATGAAAAGTGGTTTTTAATTTTGTGGTAAGTTTGGGCTTGTCCATTTTTGCGAGTTGCTGGTTTAATTCGATTGGAATCGAGCCAATGAGAAGTTGTTTTTGATTTCATGATAACTTCTGGCTTGTTCGTTTTATCGAATTGCTCGTCCGATTCGATTGGAATCGAGCCAATGAAAAGTGGTTTTTGATTTCATGATAACTTTGGGTTTGTTCTTTTTGGCGAATTGCTCGTCTAGTTCGATTGGAATCGAGCCAATGAAAAGTGGTTTTTCATTTCATGATAACTTCGGGTTTGTTCGTTATGGCGAATTGCTCACCTAATTCGATAGGAATCGAGCCAATGAAAAGTCACTTTTCATTTCCAGATAACTTTGGGTTTGTTCATTTTTGGTAAATTGCTAGTCTAAATCGACTGGAATTGAGCCAATGAAAAGTGGCTTTTGATTTCATGATAACTTCGGGTTTGTTCATTATGGCGAATTGCTCGTCTAGTTCGATTGGAATCGAGCCAATGAAAAGTGGTTTTTATATCATGATAACTTCGGGTTTGTTCGTTTTGGTGAATTGCTCGTCTAATTCGACAGGAATCGAGCCAATGAAATGTGGTTTTTTATTTCATGATAACTTCGGGTTTGTTCATTTTTAGCGAACTACTAGTCTAAATCGATTGGAATCGAGCCAATGAAAAGTTGTTTTTCATTTCATGATAACTTCGGATATGTTCATTTTTGGCGAGTTGCTAGTCTAAATCGATTGGAATCGAGCCAATGAAAAGTGGCTTTTGATTTCGTGATAACTTTGTGTTTGTTCATTTTTGGCGAATTGCTGGTCTAATTCGATTGGAATCGAGCCCATGAAAAGTGGTTTTGATTTTGTGGTAAGTTTGGGTTTGTCCATTTTTGCGAGTTGCTGGTTTAATTAGATTGGAATCGATCGAATGAGAAGTTGTTTTTGATTTCATGATAACTTCTGGTTTGTTCGTTTTGGCGAATTGCTCGTCCGATTTGATTGGAATCGAGCCAATGAAAAGTGGTTCTTGATTTCATGATAACTTCGGGTTTGTTCTTTTTGGCAAATTGCTCGTCTAGTTCGATTGGAATCGAGTCAATGAAAAGTGGTTTTTCATTTCATGATAACTTCGGGCTTGTTCGTTTTGGTGAATTGCACTCCTAATTCGATAGGAATCGAGCCAATGAAAAGTCACTTTTCATTTAAAGATAACTTTGGGTTTGTTCATTTTTGGCGAACTGCTAGTCTAAATCCATTGGAATCGAGCCAATGATAAGTGGTTTTTGATTTCACGATAGCTTCGGGTTTGTTCGTTTTGGGGAAATTTCTCGTCTAATTCAATTGGAATCGAGCCAATGAAAAGTGGTTTTTCCTTTCAAGATAACTTCAGGTTTGATCCTTTCTGGCGAATTGCTAGTCTAATTCGATTGGAATCGAGCCAATGAAAAGTGGCTTTTGATTTCATGATAACTTCGGGTTTGTTCATTTTGGCGAATTGCTCGTCTAGTTCGATTGGAATCGAGCCAATGAAAAGTAGTTTTTCATTTCACGATAACTTCGAGTTTATTCCTTTTGGCGGATTGCTCGTCTAAATCGATTGGAATTAAGCCAATGAAAAGTGGCTTTTGATTTCATGATAACTTCGGGTTTATTCATTTTGGCGAATTGCTCGTCTAGTTCGATTGGAATCGAGCCAATGAAAAGTGGTTTTTAATTTTGTGGTATGTTTGGGTTTGTCCATTTTTGCAAGTTGCTGGTTTAATTCGATTGGAATCGAGCCAATGAGAAGTTCTTTTTGATTTCATGATAACTTCTGGCTTGTTCGTTTTGTCGAATTGCTCGTCCGATTCGATTGGAATCGAGCCAATGAAAAGTGATTTTTGATTTCATAATAACTTTGGGTTTGTTCTTTTTGGCGAATTGGTCGTCTAGTTCGATTGGAATCGAGTCAATGAAAAGTGGTTTTTCATTTCACGATAACTTCGGGTTTGTTCGTTTTGGCGAATTGCTCGCCTAATTCGATAGGAATCGAGCCAATGAAAAGTCACTTTTCATTTCCAGATAACTTTGGGTTTGTTCATTTTTGGTGAACTGCTAGTCTAAATCGATTGGAATCGAGCCAATGAAAAGTGGCTTTTGGTTTCACGATAACTTCGGGTTTGTTCGTTTTAGCAAATTACTAGTCTTATCAATTTGAATCGAGCCAATGAAAATTGGTTTTTCATTTCAAGATAACTTCGGGTTTGACCATTTTTGGCGAATTGCTAGTCTAAATCGACTGGAATCGAGCCAATGAAAAGTGGCTTTTGATTTCATGATAACTTAGGGTTTGTTCATTATGGCGAATTGCTCGTCTAGTTCGATTGGTATCGAGCCAATGAAAAGTGATTTTTATTTCATGATAACTTCGAGTTTGTTCGTTTTGGCGAATTGCTCGTCTAATTCGATAGGAATCGAGCCAATGAAATGTGGTTTTTTATTTCAAGATAACTTCGGGTTTGTTCCTTTTTAGTGAACTGCTAGTCTAAATCGATTGGAATCGAGCCAATGAAAGTGGTTTTTCATTTCATGATAACTTCGGATATGTTCATTTTTAGCGAGTTGCTAGTCTAAATCGATTGGAATCGAGCCAATGAAAAGTGGCTTTTGATTTCGTGATAACTTTGTGTTTGTTTATTTTTAGTGAATTACTGGTCTAAATCGATTGGAATCGAGCCAATGAAAAGTGGTTTTTGATTTTGTGGTAAGTTTGGGTTTGTCCATTTTTGCAAGTTGCTGGTTTAATTCGATTGGAATCGATCCAATGAGAAGTTGTTTTTGATTTCGTGATAACTTCTGGTTTGTTCATTTTGGCGAATTGGTCGTCCGATTCGATTGGAATCGAGCCAATGAAAAGTGGTTTTTGATTTCATGATGACTTCGGGTTTGTTCTTTTTCCAAATTACTCGTCTAGTTCGATTGGAATCGAGTCAATGAAAAGTGGTTTTTCATTTCATGATAACTTCGGGCTTGTTCATTTTGGTGAATTGCTCTCCTAATTCGATAGGAATCGAGCCAATGAAAAGTCACTTTTCATTTCAAGATAACATCGGGTTTGTTCATTTTTGGCGAACTGCTAGTCTAAATCCATTGGAATCGAGCCAATGAAAAGTGGTTTTTGATTTCACGATAGCTTCAGGTTTGTTCGTTTTGGGGAAATTTCTCGTCTAATTCAATTGGAATCGAGCCAATGAAAAGTTGTTTTTCCTTTCAAGATAACTTCAGGTTTGATCATTTCTAGCGAATTGCTAGTCTAATTCGATTGGAATCGAGCCAATGAAAAGTGGCTTTTGATTTCATGATAACTTCGGGTTTATTCATTTTGGCGAGTTGCTCGTCTAGTTCGATTGGAATCGAGGCAATGAAAAGTGGTTTTTAATTTTGTGGTAAGTTTGGGTTTGTCCATTTTTGGGAGTTGCTGGTTTAATTCGATTGGAATCGAGCCAATGAGAAGTTCTTTTTGATTTCATGATAACTTCGGGTTTATTCATTTTGGCGAATTGCTCGTCTAGTTCGATTGGAATCGAGCCAATGAAAAGTGGTTTTTAATTTTGTGGTAAGTTTGGGTTTGTCAATTTTTGGGAGTTACTGGTTTAATTCGATTGGAATCGAGCCAATGAGAAGTTCTTTTTGATTTCATGATAACTTCGGGTTTATTCATTTTGGCGAATTGCTCGTCTAGTTCGATTGGAATCGAGCCAATGAAAAGTAGTTTTTAATTTTGTGGTAAGTTTGGGTTTGTCCATTTTTGGGAGTTGCTGGTTTAATTCGATTGGAATCGAGCCAATGAGAAGTTCTTTTTGATTTCATGATAACTTCTGGCTTGTTCGTTTTGTCGAATTGCTCGTCCGATTCGATTGGAATCGAGCCAATGAAAAGTGATTTTTCATTTCCAGATAACTTTGGGTTTGTTCTTTTTGGCGAATTGCTCGTCTAGTTCGATTGGAATGGAGTCAATGAAAAGTGGTTTTTCATTTCATGATAACTTCGGGTTTGTTCGTTTTGGCGAATTGCTCGCCTAATTCGATAGGAATCGAGCCAATGAAAAGTTGTTTTTCATTTCAAGATAACTTCGGGTTTTACCATTTTTGGCGAATTGCTAGTCTAAATCGACTGGAATGGAGCCAATGAAAAGTGGCTTTTGATTTCATGATAACTTCGGGTTTGTTCATTATGGCGAATTGCTCGTCTAGTTCGATTGGAATCGAGCCAATGAAAAGTGGTTTTTATTTCATGATATCTTCGGGTTTGTTCGTTTTAGCGAATTGCTCGTCTAATTCGATAGGAATCGAGCCAATGAAATGTGGTTTTTATTTCAAGATAACTTCGGGTTTGTTCCTTTTTAGCGAACTGCTAGTCTAAATCGATTGGAATCGAGCCAACGAAAGTGGTTTTTCATTTCATGATAACTTCGGATATGTTCATTTTTGGCGGGTTGCTAGTCTAAATCGATTGGAATCGAGCCAATGAAAAGTGGCTTTTGATTTCGTGATAACTTTGTGTTTGTTCATTTTTGGCGAATTGCTGGTCTAATTCGATTGGAATCGAGCCAATGAAAAGTGGTTTTTGATTTTGTGGTAAGTTTGGGTTTGTCCATTTTTGCGAGTTGCTGGTTTAATTCGATTGGAATCGATCCAATGAGAAGTTGTTTTTGATTTCATGATAACTTCTGGTTTGTTCATTTTGGCGAATTGGTCGTCCGATTCGATTGGAATCGAGTCAATGAAAAGTGGTTTTTGATTTCATGATGACTTCGGGTTTGTTCTTTTTGGCAAATTGCTCGTCTAGTTCGATTGGAATCGAGTCAATGAAAAGTGGTTTTTCTTTTCATGATATCTTCGGGCTTGTTCGTTTTGGTGAATTGCTCTCCTAATTCGATAGGAATCGAGCCAATGAAAAGTCACTTTTCATTTCAAGATAACTTTGGGTTTGTTCATTTTTGGCGAACTGCTAGTCTAAATCCATTCGAATCGAGCCAATGAAAAGTGGTTTTTGATTTCACGATAGCTTCGGGTTTGTTCGTTTTAGGGAAATTTCTCGTCTAATTCAATTGGAATCGAGCCAATGAAAAGTGGTTTTTCCTTTCAAGATAACTTCAGGTTTGATCATTTCTGGCGAATTGCTAGTCTAATTCGATTGGAATCGAGCCAATGAAAAGTGGCTTTTGATTTCATGATAACTTCAGGTTTGTTCATTTTGGCGAATTGCTCGTCTAGTTCGATTGGAATCGAGCCAATGAAAAGTAGTTTTTCATTTCATGATAACTTCGAGTTTATTCCTTTTGAAGAATTGCTCTAAATCGATTGGAATTAAGCTAGTGAAAAGTGGCTTTTGATTTCACGATAACTTCGGGTTTATTCATTTTGGTGAATTGCTCGTCTAGTTCGATTGGAATCGAGCCAATGAAAAGTGGTTTTTAATTTTTTGGTAAGTTTGGGTTTGTCCATTTTTGCGAGTTGCTGGTTTAATTCGATTGGTATCGAGCCAATGAGAAGTTCTTTTTGATTTCATGATAACTTCTGGCTTGTTCGTTTTGTCGAATTGCTCGTCCGATTAGATTGGAATCGAGCCAATGAAAAGTGATTTTTGATTTCATGATAACTTTGGGTTTGTTCTTTTTGGCGAATTGCTCGTCTAGTTCGATTGGAATCGAGTCAATGAAAAGTGGTTTTTCATTTCACGATAACTTCGGGTTTGTTCGTTTTGGCGAATTGCTCGCCTAATTCGATAGGAATCGAGCCAATGAAAAGTCACTTTTCATTTCCAGATAACTTTGGGTTTGTTCATTTTTGGTGAACTGCTAGTCTAAATCGATTAGAATCGAACCAATGAAAAGTGGTTTTTGGTTTCACGATAACTTCGGGTTTGTTCATTTTTAGCAAATTACTAGTCTAATTCAATTTGAATCGAGCCAATGAAAAGTGGTTTTTCATTTCAAGATAACTTCGGGTTTGATCATTTGTGGCGAATTGCTAGTCTAAATCGACTGGAATCGAGCCAATGAAAAGTGGCTTTTGATTTCATGATAACTTCGGGTTTGTTCATTATGGCGAATTGCTCGTCTAGTTCGATTGGAATCGAGCCAATGAAAAGTGGTTTTTATTTCATGATAACTTCGAGTTTGTTCGTTTTGGCGAATTGCTTGTCTAATTCGATAAGAATCGAGCCAATGAAATGTGGTTTTTTATTTCAAGATAACTTCGGGTTTGTTCCTTTTTAGCGAACTGCTAGTCTAAATCGATTGGAATCGAGCCAATGAAAGTCGTTTTTCATTTCATGATAACTTCGGATATGTTCATTTTTGGCGAGTTGCTAGTCTAAATCGATTGGAATCGAGCCAATGAAAAGTGGCTTTTGATTTCGTGATAACTTTGTCTTTGTTCATTTTTGGTGAATTGCTGGTCTAGTTCGATTGGAATCGAGCCAATGAAAAGTGGTTTTTGATTTTGTGGTAAGTTTGGGTTTCTCCATTTTTCAAGTTACTGGTTTAATTCGATTGAAATCGAGTCAATGAGAAGTTGCTTTTGATTTCATGATAACTTCGGGTTTGTTCGTTTTGGCGAACTCCTCGTCCAATTCGATTGGAATCGAGCCAATGAAATATGGTTTTTGATTTCATCATAACTTCGGGTTTGTTCTTTTTGGCGAATTGCTCGTCTAGTTCGATTGGAATCGAGTCATTGAAAAGTGGTTTTTCATTTCATGATAACTTCGGGTTTGTTCGTTGTGGTGAATTGCTCGCCTAATTCGATAGGAATCGAGCCAAAGAAAAGTGGTTTTTGATTTCACGATAAGTTCGGGTTTGTTCATTTTTGGCAAATTACAAGTCTAATTCAATTGGAATCGAGCCAATGAAAAGTGGTTTTTCATTTCATGATAACTTCGGATATGTTCATTTTTGGCGAGTTGGCTAGTCTAAATCGATTGGAATCGAGCCAATGAAAAGTGGCCTTTGATTTCGTGATAACTTTGGGTTTGTTCATTTTTGGCGAATTGCTGGTCGAATTCGATTGGAATCAAGCCAGTGAAAAGTGGTTTTTTATTTCTTGGTAACTTTGGGTTTGTCCATTTTTGCGAGTTACTAGTTTAATTGGATTGGAATCGAGCCAATGAAAAATTGTTTTTAATTTGATGATAACTTCGGGTTTGTTCATTTTGGCGAATTACTCGTTCAATTCGATTGGAATCGAACCAATGAAATGTGGTTTTTGATTTCATGATAATTTTCGGTTTGTTCTTTTTCGCGAATTGCTCGTCTAGTTCGATTGGAATCGAGTAAATGAAAAGTGGTTTTTCATTTCATGATAACTTCAGCTTTGTTCGTTTTGGTGAATTGCTCGCCTAATTCAATAGGAATCGAGCAAATGAAAAGTCACTTTTCATTTCAAGATAACTTTGGGTTTGTTCGTTTTTGGCGAACTGCTAGTTTAAATCGATTTAAATCGAGCCAATGAAAAGTGATTTTTGATTTCACGATAACATCGGGTTTGTTCGTTTTTTGCAAATTACAAGCCTAATTCAATTGGAATCGAGCCAATGAAAAGTGGTTTTTCATGTCATGATAACTTCGGTTTTTTCATTTTTGGCGAGTTGTTAGTCTAAATCGATTGGAATCGAGCCAATGAAAAGTGGCTTTTGATTTCTTGATAACTTTGGTTTGTTCATTTTTAGCGAATTGCTGGTCTAATTCGATTGGAATCGAGCCAATGAAAAGTGGTTTTTGATTTCATTGTAACTTTGGGTTTGTCAATTTTTGCAAGTGGCTGGTTTAATTCGATTGGAATCGAGCCAATGAAAAGTGGTTTTTGATTTCATGATAACTTCAGGTTTGATCGTTTTGGTGAATTGCTCGGCCAATTCGATTGGAATCGAGCCAATGAAAAGTGGTTTTTGATTTCATGATAACTTCGGGTTTGTTCTTTTTGGCGAATTGCTCGTCAAGTTCGATTGGAATCTAGTGAATGAAAAGTGGTTTTTCATTTCATGATAACTTCGGGTTTGTTCGTTTTAGTGAATTGCTCGTTTAATTCGAAAGGAATCGAGCCAATGAAAAGTCACTTTTCATTTCAAGATAACTTTGGGTTTGTTCGTTTTTGGCAAACTGCTAGTCTAAATCGATTGGAATCGAGCCAATTAAAAGTGCTTTTTGATTTCACGATAACTTCGGGTTTGTTCATTTTTGGCAAATTACTAGTCTAATTCAATTGGAATCGCTCCAATGAAAAGTGGTTTTTGATTTCAAGATAACTTCGGGTTCGATCATTTCTGGTGAATTGCTAGTCTAAATCGATTGGAATCGAGCCAATGAAAAGTGGCTTTTGATTTCATGATAACTTCGGGTTTTCTTCATTTTGGTGAATTGCTCGTCTAGTTCGATTGGAATCGAGCCAATGAAAAGTGGTTTTTCATTTCATGATAATTTCGGGTTTGTTCATTTTGGCGAATTGTTCGTCTAATTCGATAGGATTCGAGCCAATGAAATGTGGTTTTTCATTTCAAGATAACTTCGGGTTTGTTCATTTTTAGCGAACTGCTGGTCTAAATCTATTGGAATCGACCCAATGAAAAGTGGTTTTTGATTTCACGATAAGTTCGGGTTTGTTCATTTTTGGCGAATTGCTAGTTTAAATCGATTGGAATCGAAACAACGAATAGTGGCTTTTGATTTCATGATAACTTCGGGTTTGTTTGTTTTGGCGAATTACTATTCTAATTTGATTGGAATCGAGCTAATGAAAAGTGGTTTTTTATTTCATGATAACTTTGGGTTTGTTTGTTTTTGGCAAATTGCTGGTCTAATTTGAATGGAATCGAGCCATTGAAAAGTTACTTTTGATTTCATGATAACTTCGGGTTTATTCGTTTTTAGGTAATTGCAAGTCTAATTCGATTGGAATCGAGCCAATGAAAAGTGCCTTTTGATTTCATGATAACTTCAGGTTTGTTCGTTTTGGCGAATTGCTAGTTCAATTCGATTGGAATCGAGCCAATGAAAAGTGGTTTTTGATTTCATGATAACTTCGGGTTTGTTCATTTTGGCGAATTGCTCGTCTAGTTTCGATTGGAATCTCGTGAATGAAAAGTGGTTTTTCATTTCATGATAACTTCGGGTTTGTTCGTTTTAGCGAATTGATCGTCTAATTCGATAGGAATCGAGCCAATGAAAAGTCACTTTTCATTTCAAGATAACTTTAGGTTTGTTCGTTTTTGGCAAACTGCTAGTCTGAATCGATTGGAATCGAGCCAATGAAAAGTGCTTTTTGATTTCACGATAACTTTGGGTTTGTTCGTTTTTGGCAAATTACTACTCTAATTCAATTGGAATCGAGCCAATGAAAAGTGGTTTTTCATTTGAAGATAACTTCGGGTTTGATCATTTGTGGCGAATTGCTAGTCTAAATCGATTGGAATCAAGCCAATGAAAGTGGCTTTTGATTTCATGATAACTTCGGATTTGTTCATTTTGACGAGTTGCTAGTCGAAATCGATTGGAATCGAGCAAATGAAAAGTGGCTTTTGATTTCTTGGTAACTTTAGCTTTGTTCGTTTTTGGCGAATTGCTGGTCTAATTCGATTGGAATCGAGCCAATGAAAAGTGGTTTTTGATTTCATGGTAACTTTGGATTTGTTCATTTTTGGCGAGTTGCTAGTTTAATTCGTTTGGAATCGAGCCAATGAAAAGTTGTTTTTGATTTCATGTTAACTTCGGGTTTGTTCGTTTTGGCAAATTGCTCGTCTAATTCGATTAAAATGCAGCCAATGAAAAGTGGTTTTTGATTTCATGATAACTTTGAGTTTATTTTTTTGGCGAATTGCTGGTCTAGTTCGATTGGAATCGAGCTAGTGAAAAGTGGTCTTTCATTTCATGATAACTTCGGGTTTGTCCATTTTGGTGAATTGCTCGTCTAATTCGATAAGAATCGGGCCAATGAAAAGTCGCTTTTCATTTCAAGATAACTTTGGGTTTATTTGTTTTTGGTAAACTGCTAGTCTAAATCGATTGGAGTCGGGCCAACGAAAAGTGGTTTTTGATTTCACAATAACTTCGGGCTTCTTTCGTTTGGGCAAATTACTAGTCTAATTCGATTGGAATCGAGCCAATGAAAATTGGTTTTTCATTTCAAGATAACTTCGGGTTTGTTCATTTTTGGCGAATTGCTTGTCTAAATTGATTGGAATCGAGCCAATGAAAAGTGGCTTTTAATTTCATGATAACTTCGATTTTGTTCATTTTTGCGAATTGCTTGTCTAGTTCGGTTTGAATCGAGCCAACGAAAAGTGGTTTTTCATTTCATGATAACTTCGGGTTTGTTGATTTTGGCGAATTGCTCGTGTAGTTCGATTGGAATCGAGCCAATGGAAAGGGGTTTTTCATATCTTGATAACTTCGGGCTTCTTCATTTTGGGGAATTGCTCGTCTAATTCGATTGGAATTGAGTCAAGGAAAAGTAGTTTTTGATTTTTTGTTAACTTCGGGTTTGTTCGTTTCTGGCGAATTGCTAGTCCAATTCGATTGGAATCGAGCCACTGAAAAGGTGTTTTTCATTTCATGATAACTTCGGCTTTGTTCGTTTTGGCGAATTGCTTGTCTAATTCGATAGGACTCGAGCCAATGAAAAGTCATTTTCATTTCAAGATAACTTTGGGTTTGTTCATTTTTGGTGAACTGCTAGTCTAAATCGAATGGAATCGAGTCAATGAAAAGTGGTTTCGATTTCATGATAAGTTCGGGTATGTTCATTTTTGGCGAATTACTAGTCTAATTCGATTGGAATCGAGCCAATGAAAAGTGGTTTTTCATTTGATGATAACTTCGAGTTTGTTCATTTTTGGCAAATTGCTAGTCTAAATCTTTTGGGATCGAGCCAATGAAATGTGGCTTTTGATTTCATGATAACTTCGGCTTTGTTCATTTTGGCGAATTGCTCGTCTAGTTCGATTGGAATTGAGCAATGAAAAGTGGTTTTTGATTTCATGATAACTTCAGGTTTGTTCGTTTTTGACGAATTACTAGTCTTATTCGATTGGAATTGAGCCAATGAAAAGTGGTTTTTCATTTCATGATAACTTCGGGTTTGTTCCTTTTTGGCGAATTGCTAGCTAAATCTTTTGGAATCGAGCCAATGAAAAGTGGCTTTTGATTTCATGATAAGTTCGGGATTGTTCCTTTGGGCAAATTGCTCGTCTTGTTCGATTGGAATCGAGCCAATGAAAAGTGATTTTTCAATTCGTTATAACTTCCGGTTTGTTCATTTTTGGTGAGTTGCTAGTCTAAATCGATTGGAATCGAGCCAATGAAAAGTGGCTTTTGATTTCTTGATAACTTTGGCTTTGTTCATTTTTGGCGAATTGCTGGTCTAATTCGATTGGATTCGAGCCAACGAAAAGTGGTTTTTGATTTCATGGTAACTTTGGGTTTGTTCATTTTTGGCGAGTTGCTGGTTTAATTCGATTGGAATCGGGCCAATGAAAAGTTATTTTTGATTTCATGATAACTTCGGGTTTGTTCGTTTTGGTGAATTGGTCGTCCAATTCGATTGGAATCCAGCCAATGAAAAGTGATTTTTTATTTCATGATAACTTCGGGTTTGTTCTTTTGGCGAATGGCTCGTCTAGTTCGATTGGAATCGAGCCAGTGAAAAGTGGTTTTTCATTTCATGATAACTTTGGGTTTGTTCATTTTGGTGAATTGCTCGTCTAATTCGATAAGAATCGAGCCAATGAAAAGTCACTTTTCATTTCAAGATAACTTTGGGTTTGTTCATTTTTGGCGAACTGCTAGTCTAAATCGATTGGAGCCGGGCCAATGAAAAGTGGTTTTTGATTTCATGATAACTTCGGGTTTGTTCATTTTTGGCGAACTGCTAGTCTAAATCGATTGGAGCCGGGCCAATGAAAAGTGGTTTTTGATTTCATGATAACTTCGGGTTTGTTCTTTTTTGGTAAATTACAAGTCTAATTCGATTGGAATCGAGCCAATGAAAAGTGGTTTTTCATTTCAAGATAACTTCGGGTTTGATCATTTTTTGCGAATTGCTAGTGTAAATCGATTGGAATCGAGCCAATGTAAAGTGGCTTTTGATTTCATGATTACTTCGGGTTTATTCATTTTGGCGAATTGCTCGTCTAGTTCCATTGGAATTAAGCAATGAAAAGTGGTTTTTGATTTCATGATAACTTTGGGATTGTTCGTGTTTGGCGAATTGCTAGTCTAATTTGATTGGAGTCGAGCCAATGAAAAGTGGTTTTTCATTTCATGATAACTTCGGGTTTGTTCATTTTTTGCGAATTGCTGGCCTAATTCGATTGGAATCGAGCCAATGAAAAGTGGTTTTTCATTTGATGATAACTTCGATTTTGTTCATTTTTGGCAAATTGCTAGTCTAAATCTTTTGGGATCGAGTCAATGAAACGTGGCGTTTGATTTCATGATAACTTCGGTTTTGTTCATTTTGGCGAATTGCTCATCTAGTTCGATTTGAATTGAGCAATGAAAAGTGGTTTTTGATTTCATGATAACTTCGGGTTTGTTCGTGTTTAGCGAATTGCTAGTCCAATTCGATTGGAATCGAGCCAATGAAAAGTGGTTTTTCATTTCATGATAACTTCGGGTTTGTTCGTTTTTTGCGAATTGCTAGCCTAATTCGATTGGAATCGAGCCAATGAAAAGTCACTTTTCATTTCAAGATAACTTTGTGTTTGTTCATTTTTGGTGAACTGTTAGTCTAAATCCATTCGAATCGAGCCAATGAAAAGTGGTTTTTGATTTCACGATAGCTTCGGGTTTGTTCATTTTTGGAAAATTACTAGTCTAATTCGATTGGAATCGAGCTAATGAAAAGTGGTTTTTCATGTCAAGATAACTTCGGGTTTGTTCATTTTTGGCGAATTGCTAGTCTAAATCAATTGGAATCGAGCCAATGAAAAGTTGTTTTTGATTTCATGATAACTTCGATTTTGTTCATTTTTGCGAATTACTTGTCTAGTTCGGTTGGAATCGAGCCAATGAAAAGTGGTTTTTCATTTCATGATAACTTCAGGTTTGTTGATTTTGGCGAATTACTCTTATAGGTCGATTGGAATCGAGCCAATGGAAAGGGGTTTTTCATATCTTGATAACTTCGGGGTTGTTCATTTTCGGAATTGCTCGTGTGATTCGATTGGAATCGAGCCAAGGAAAAGTAGTTTTTGATTTTTTGTTAACTTCGAGTTTGTTCGTTTCTGGCGAATTGCTAGTCTAATTCGATTGGAATCAAGGCACTGAAAATGTGTTTTTCACTTCATGATAAATTCGGGTTTGTTCGTTTTGGCAAATTGCTCATCTAATTCGATAGGACTCGAGCCAATGAAAAGTCACTTTCATTTCAAGATAACTTTGGGTTTGTTCATTTTTGGCTAACTGCTAGTCTAAATCCATCGGAATCGAGGCAATGAAAAGTGATTTTTGATTTCACGATAAGTTCGGATATGTTCATTTTTGGCGAATTTCTAGTCTAATTCAATTGGAATCGAGCCAATGAAAAGTGGTTTTTCATTTGATGAAAACTTTGATTTTGTTCATTTTTGGCAAATTGCTAGTCTAAATCTTATGAGATCGAGCCAATGAAGCGTGGCTTTTGATTTCATGATAACTTCGGCTTTGTTCATTTTGGGGAATTGCTCGTCAAGTTCGATTGGAATTGGGCATTGAAAAGTGGTTTTTGATTTCATGATAACTTCGGGTTTGTTCATTTTTGGCGAATTGCTAGTCTAATTCGATTGGAATCGAGCCAATGAAAAGTGGTTTTTCATTTCATGATAACTTCGGGTTTGTTCATTTTTGGCGAATTGCTAGCTAAATCTTTTGGAATCGAGCCAATGAAAAGTGGCTTTTGATTTCATGATAACTTCGGGATTGTTCCTTTTGGCATATTGCTCGTCTTGTTCGATTGGAATCGAGCCAATGAAAAGTGGTTTTTCATTTCATGAAAACTTCGGGTTTGTTCATTTTTGGCGAGTTGCTAGTCTAAATCGATTGGAATCGAGCCAATAAAAAGTGGCATTTGATTTCTTGATAACTTTGGCTTTGTTCATTTTTGGCGAATTTCTGGTCTAATATGATTGGAATCGAGCCAATGAAAAGTTGTTTTTGATTTCATGGTAACTTTGGGTTTATTTGTTTTTGGCGAGTTGCTGGTTTAATTCGATTGGAATCGAGCCAATGAAAAGTTATTTTTGATTTCATGCTAACTTCGGGTTTGTTCGTTTTGGTGAATTGCTCATTAAATTCGATTGGAATCCAGCCAATGAAAAGTGGTTTTTGATTTCATGATAACTTCGGGTTTGTTCTTTTTGGCAAATTGCTCGTCTAGTTCGATTGGAATCGAGCTACTGAAAAGTGGTTTTTCATTTCATGATAACTTCGGGATTGTTCGTTTTGGTGAATTGCTCGTCTAATTCGATAGGAATCGAGCCAATGAAAAGTCACTTTTCATTTCAAGATAACATTAGGTTTGTTCGTTTTTTACGATTTGCTAGTCTAAATCTTTTGGAATCGAGCCAATGAAAAGTGGCTTTTGATTTCATGATAACTTTGGATTTGTTCCTTTGGGCAAATTGCTCGTCTTGTTCGATTGGAATCGAGCCAATGAAAAGTGGTTTTTCATTTCATGATAACTTCGGGTTTGTTCATTTTTGGCGAGTTACTAGTCTAAATCGATTGGAGTCGAGCCAATGAAAAGTGGCTTTTGTATTCTTGATAACTTCAGGTTTGTTCGTTTTGGCGAATTGCTATTCTAATTTGATTGGAATCGAGCTAATGAAAAGTAGTTTTTGATTTCATGATAACTTTGGGTTTGTTTGTTTTTGGCGAATTGCTGGTCTAATTTGAATGGAATCGAGCCAATGAAAAATTATTTTTGATTTCATGATAACTTCGGGTTTATTCGTTTTTGACGAATTGCTAGTCTAATTCGATTGGAATCGAGCCAATGAAAAGTGGTTTTTGATTTCATGATAACTTCGAGTTTGTTCTTTTTGGCGAATTGCTCGTCTAGTTCGATTGGAATCGAGTCAATGAAAAGTGGGTTTTCATTTCATGATAACTTCGGGTTTGTTCGTTTTGGTGAATTGCTCGTCTAATTCGATAGGAATCGAGCCAATGAAAAGTCACTTTTCATTTCAAGATAACATTGGGTTTGTTCGTTTTTGGCGAACTGCTAGTCTAAATCGAATGGAATCGAACAAATGAAAAGTGGTTTTTGTTTTCAAGATAACTTTGGATTTGATCATTTTTGGCGAATTGCTAGTCTATATCGATTGGAATCGAGCTAATGAAAAGTGGCTTTTGATTTCATGATTACTTCGGGTTTGTTCATTTTAGCGAATTGCTCATCTAGTTCGATTGGAATCTAGCCAATGGAAAGGGGTTTTTCATTTCTTGATAAGTTCGAGCTTGTTCGTTTTGGCGATCTGCTAGTCGAAATCGATAGGAATCGAGCCAATGAAAAGTAGTTTTTTATTTTATGATATCTTCGGGTTTGCTCGTTTTTTGGGGAATTGCTGGTCTAAATCGATTGGTATCGAGCCAATAAAAAGTGGCTTTTGATTTTATGATAACTTCAAGTTTGTTCATTTTGGCGAATTGCTATTCTAATTTGATTGGAATCGAGCTAATGAAAAGTAGTTTTTGCTTTCATGATAACTTTGGATTTGTTGGTTTTTAGCGAATTGCTAGTCTAATTTGAATGGAATCGAGCCAATGAAAAGTTATTTTTGATTTCATGATAACTTTGGGTTTATTCATTTTTGGCAAATTGCTAGTCTAATTCGATTGGAATCGAGCAAATGAAAAGTAGTTTTTGATTTCATGATAACTTCGAGTTTGTTCATTTTTGGCGAATTGCTAGTCTAAATCGATTGGAATCGAGCCAATGAAAAGTGGCTTTTGATTTCATGGTAACATCGAGTTTTTTCGTTTTGGCTAATTGCTCGTCTAGTTCGATTGGAATCAAGCCAATGAGAAGTGGTTTTTCATTTCATGATAACTTTTGATTTGTTTGTTTTGGGGAATTGCTCGTCTAATTCGATAGGAATCGAGCCAATGAAAATTGGTCTTTGATTTCATGTCAACTTCAGGTTTGTTCATTTTTGGCGAATTACTAGTCTAATTCGATTGGAATCGATCCAATGAAAAGTGCTTTTTCATTTTCAGAATAACTTCGGGTTTGTTCATTTTTGGCGAATTGCTAATCTAAATCGATTCGAATCGAGCCAATGAAAATTGGCTTTTGATTTCATGATAACTTCGATTTTTCTTAATTTTGGCGAATTGCTTGTCTAGTTCGGTTGGAATCGAGCCAATGAAAAGTGGTTTTTCATTTCATGATAACTTCGGGTTTGTTTATTTTGAAGAATTGCTCGTCGATTGGAATCGACCCAATGGAAAGGGGTTTTTCATATTGTGATAACTTCGGGTTTGTTCATTTTTGGGAATCGCTCGTCTAATTCGATTGGAATTGAGCTAAGGAAAAGTAGTTTTTGATTTCTTGTTAACTTCGGGTTTGTTCATTTTTGGCGAATTGCGAGTCTAATTTGATTGGAATCGAGCCACTGAAAAGGTGTTTTTCATTTCATGATAACTTCGGGTTTGTTCGTTTTGGCGAATTGCTCGTCTAGTTCGATAGGAATCGAGCCGATGAAAAGTCACTTTCATTTCAAGATAACTTTGGGTTTGTTCGCTTTTGGCGAACTGCTAGTCTAAATCGATTGGAATTGAGCCAATGAAAATGGTTTTTGATTTCACCATAAGTTCGGGTACGTTCATTTTTGGCGAATTACTAGTCTAATTCGATTGGAATCGATCCAATGAAAAGTGGTTTTTCATTTGATGATAAATTCGGTTCTGTTTATTTTTGGCAAATTGCTAGTCTAAATCTTTTCGGATCGACCCAATGAAACATGGCTTTTGATTTCATGATAACTTCGGCTTTGTTCATTTTGGCGAATTGCTCGTCTAGTTCGATTGGAATTGAGCATTGAAAAGTTGTTTTTGATTTCATGATAACTCCGGGTTTGTTCATTTTTTGCGAATTGCAAGTCTAATTCGATTGGAATCGAGCCAATGAAAAGTGGTTTTTCATTTCATTATAACTTCGGGTTTGTCCATTTATGGCGAATTGCTAGTCTAAATCTTTTGGAATCGAGCTAATGAAAAGTGGCTTTTGATTTCATGCTAACTTCGGGTTTGTTCCTTTCGGTAAATTCCTCGTCTTGTTCGATTGGAATCGAGCCAATGAAAAGTGATTTTTCATTTCATGATAACTTCGGGTTTGCTCATTTTTGGCGAATTGCTAGTCTTATTCGATTGGAATCGAGCCAATGAAAAGTGGTTTTTCATTTCATGATAACTTCGGGTTTGTTCATTTTTTGCAAATTGCTAGTCTAAATCTTTTGGAATCGAGCTAATGAAAAGTGGCTTTTGATTTCATGATAACTTCTTCGGGTTTGTTTCTTTTGGTAAATTGCTCGTCTTGTTCGATTGGAATCGAGCCAATGAAAAGTGGTTTTTCATTTTTTCATTTCATGGTAACTTTGGGTTTGTTCATTTTTGGCGATTTGCTGGTTTAAATTAATTGGAATCGAGCCAATGAAAAGTTGTTTTTGATTTCATGATAACTTCGGGTTTGTTCGTTTTGGCGAATTGCTCGTCTAATTCGATTGGAATCGAGCCAGTGAAAAGTGATTTTTGATTTCATGACAACTTCGCGTTTGTTCTTTTTGGCGAATTGCTCGTCTAGTTCGATTGGAATCGAGCCAATAAAAAGTGGTTTTTCATTTCATGATAACTTCGGGTTTGTTCATTTTTGGCGAATTGCTAGTCTATATCTTTTGGAATCGAGCCAATGAAAAGTGGCTTTCGATTTCATGATAACTTCGGGTTTGTTCCTTTTGGCAAATTGCTCGTCTTGTTCGATTGGAATTGAGCCAATGAAAAGTGGTTTTTCATTTCATTATAACTTCGGGTTTGCTCATTTTTGGCGAGTTGCTAGTCTAAATCGATTGGAATCGAGCCAAGGAAAAGTGGCTTTTGATTTCTTGATAACTTTGGGTTTTTTTCATTTTTGGCGAATTACTGGTCTAATTCGATTGGAATCGAGCCAATGAAAAGTGGTTTTTGATTTCATGGTAACTTTGGGTTTGTCCATTTTTGGCGAGTTGCTGGTTTAATTGGATTGGAATTGAGCTAATGAAATGTTGTTTTTCATTTCATGATAACTTCAGGTTTGTTCGTTTTGGCGAATTACTCATCCAATTCGATTGGAATCGAGCCAATGAAAATTGGTTTTTGATTTCATGATAACTTCGGCTTTGTTCTCTTTGGCGAATTGCTCTTCTAGTTCGATTGGAATCGAGCCAATGAAAAATAGTTTTTCATTTCATGAAAAGTTCGGGTTTGTTCGTTTTGGTGAATTGCTCGTCTAATTTGATAGGAATCGAGCCAATGAAAAGTCACTTTTCATTTCAAGATAAGTTTGGGTTTGTGCATTTTTGGCGAACTGCTAGTCTAAATCGATTGGAACCGAACCAATGAAAAGTGGTTTTTGATTTCACGATAACTTCGGGTTTGTTCGTTTTTGGCAAATTACTAGTCTAATTCGATTGGAATCGAGCCAATGAAAATTGGTTTTTCATTTCAAGATAACTTCAGGTTTGTTCATTTTTGGTGGACTGCTAGTCTAAATCGATTGGAGCTGAGCCAAGGAAAAGTGGATTTTGATTTCACGATAAGTTCGAGCTTTTTCATTTTTGGCGAATTACTAGTCTAATTCGATTGGAATCGAGCAAATGAAAGGTGGTTTTTGATTTCACGATAACTTCGGGTTTGTTCATTTTTGGCGAGTTGCTAGTCTAATTCGATTGGAATAGTGCCAGTGAAAAGTGATTTTTGATTTCATGACAATTTCGGGTTTGATCGTTTTTGGCGAGTTGCTAGTCTAATTTGATTGGAATCAAGCTAATGGAAAGTTGTTTTTGATTTCATGATAACTTCGGGTCTGTTCATTTTTGGCGAATTGCTCGTCTAATTCGTTTGGAATCGAGCAATTTAAAAGTGGTTTTTAATTTCATGATAGCTTTGGGTTTGTTCATTTTTGGCAAATTGATAGTCTAATTCGATTGGAATCGAGCCAATGAAATGTGGCTTTTGATTTCATGATAACATCGGGTTTGCTCTTTTTTGCCGAATTGCTCGTCTAATTCGATTGGAATCGAGCCAATTAAAAGTGATTTTAAATTTCATGATAACTTCGGGTTTGTTCATTTTTGGTGAATAAATAGTCTAATTCGATTTGAATCGAGCCAACGAAAAGTGGTTTTTGATTACAAGATAACTTCGGGTTTGTTCATTTTTTCGAATTGCTAGTTTGAGTCAATTGGAATCGAGCCAATGAAAAGTGGTTTTTGATTTCATGATGACTTCGGGTTTGTTTATTTTTGGCGAATTGCTAGTCTAATTCGTTTGGAATCAAGCCAATGAATAGTTGTTTTTTATTTCATGAGACTTCGGGTTTGTTTGTTTTTGGCGAATTGCTAGTCTAATTTGATTGGAATCAAGCCAATGGAAAGTTGTTTTTGATTTCATGATAGCTTCGGGTATGTTCGTTTTTGGTGAATTGCTAGTGTAATTCGATTGGGATCGAGCCAGTCAAAAGTGTGTTTTGATTGCATGAAAACTTCGAGTTTGTTCGTTTTTTTGTGAATTGCTAGTCTAATTCGATTGGAATCGTGCTAATGAAAAGTTGTTTTTGATTTAATTATAACTTCAGGTTTGTTCATTTTTGTCGAATTGCTAGTCTAATTCGATTGGAATCGAGTCAATGGAAAGGGGTTTTTGATTTCATGATAACTTTTGGTTTGTTCATTTTTGATGAATTGCTTGTCTAATTCGATAGGAATCGAGCCAATGAAAAGTTGTTTTTGATTTCACGTTAACTTCGGGTTTGTTTATCTTGACGAATTGCTATTCCAATTCGATTGGAATCTAGCCAATGAAAAGTGGCTTTTGAAGATTTCACGTTAACTTCGGGTTTGTTCTTTTTTGATGAATTGCTAGTCTAATTCGATTGGAATCGTGCCAATGAAAAAGTTGTTTTTGATTTCATGATAACTTCGAGTTTGTTCGTTTTTTTGGCGAATTGGTAATCTAATTCGATTGGAAATGAGCCAATCAAAAGTGGTTTTTGATTTCATGATAACTTCGGGTTTTTTCGTTTTTGGTGAATTGCTAGTCTAATTCGATTGGAATCGAGCCAATGAAATGTGGCTTTTGATTTCAAGATAACTTCGAGTTTGTTCATTTTTGGCGAATTACTGGTCTAATTCGATTGGAATATAGCCAATGTAAAGTGGTTTTTAATTTCATGTTACTTCAGGTTTGTTAATTTTCTGCGAATTGCTAGTCTAATTCGAGTGGATTCGAGCCAATCAAAAGATGTTTTTAATTTCATGGTAACTTCGAGTTTCTTCATTTCTGGAAAATTGCTAGTCTAATTCGATTGGAATCGAGCCAATGCATTTGATTTCATGATAACTTCGGGTTTTTTCATTTTTGTTGAATTGCTAGTCTAATTCGATTGGAATCGAGCTAATCAAAATAGGTTTTTGATTACATGATAACTTCCTGTTTGTTCATTTTTGCCGAATTGTTAGTCTAATTCGATTGTAATCGAGCCAATGAAATGTGGCTTTTGGTTTCATGATAACTTCGGGTTTGTTCATTTTTGATGATTTGCTAGTCTAATTAGATTGGAATCGAGCCAGTGAAAAGTGGTCTTTGATTTCATTATAACTTCGGGTTGGTTCATTTTTGTCGAATTGCCAGCCTAATTCGATTGGAATCGAGCCAACGAAATGTGGCGTTTGATGATTTCATGATAACTTCGAGTTTGGTCGTTTGTGGTGAGTTTCTAGTTTAATTTGATTGGAATCGCGCTAATGAAAAGTGGTTTTTAATTTGATCATAACTTCGGGTTTGTTCATTTTTAACGAATTGCTAGTCTAATTCAATTGGAATCGAGCCAATGAAAAGTGGTTTTTTATTTCATATAACTTCGGCCTTGTTCATTTTAGGTGAATTGCTAGTCTAATTCGATTGAAACCATGTCAATGAATAGTGATTTTTAATTTCATGATAACTTCGGGATTGTTCATTTTGGTGAATTGCTAGTCTAATTTAATTGCAATTGAGCCAATGAAAAGTGGTTTTTGATTTCATGATAATTTCGGGTTTCTTCATTTTTGGCAAATTGCTAGTCTAATTCGATTGGAATCGACCCAATCAAAAGAGGTTTTTGATTTCATGATAACTTCGAGTTTGTTCATTCTTAGCGAACTGCTAGTCTAATTAGATTGGAATCGAACCAATGAAATGTGGCTTTTGATTTCATGATAACATCGGGGTTGTTCATTTTTGGCGAATTGCTCGTCTAATTCGATTGGTATCGAGCCAATTAAAAGTAGTTTTTAATTTCATGATAACTTTGAGTTTGTTCGTTTTTGGCTAATTGCTAGTCAAATTCGATTGGAATCGAGCCAAAGAAAATTGGTCTTTGATTTCATGATAACTTCGGGTTTGTTCATTTTTGTCGAATTGCCAGTCTAATTTGATTGGAATAGAGCCAATGAAAAGTGGTTTTTGATTTCGTGATAACTTCGGGTTTGTTCATTTTTGACGAATTGCTAGTCTAATTCGATTGGAATCGAGCCAGCGAAAAGTGGTTTTTAATTTCACATAACTTCGGGTTTGTTCATTTTGGGCGAATTTCTAGTCTAATTTGATTGAAATCATGTCAATGAATAGTGGATTTTAATTTCATGATAACTTCGGGTTTGTTCATTTTTGGCGAATTGCTCGTCTAATTAGATTGGAATCGACCCCATCAAAAGTGGTTTTTTATTTCATGACAACTTCGGGTTTGTTCATTTTTGGTGAATTGCTAGTCTAATTTGATGCAATTGAGCAAATGAAAAGTGGTTTTTGATTTCATGATAATTTCGGGTTTGTTCATTTTTGGCGAACTGCTAGTCTAATTAGATTGGAATCGACCCCATCAAAAGAGGTTTTTAATTTCATGATAACTTCGGGTTTGTTCATTTTTGGTGAATTGCTAGTCTAATTCGATTGCAATTGAGCGAATGAAAAGTAGTTTTTGATTTTATGATAATTTCAGGTTTGTTCATTTTTGGTGAATTGCTAGTCTAATTCGATTAGAATCGACCCAATCAAAAGAGGTTTTTGATTTCATGATAAATTCGAGTTTGTTCATTTTTGGCGAATTGCTAGTCTACTTCGATTGGAATCGAGCCCATGAAATGTGGCTTTTGATTTCATGATAACATCGGGTTTGTTCATTTTTTCGTGAATTGCTAGTCTAATTCGATTGGAAACGAGCCAATGAAAAGTGGTTTTTAATTTCACGATAACTTCGGGTTTGTTCATTTTTGGAGAATTGCTAGTCTAATTCGATCTGAATCGAGCCAATGAAAAGTGGTTTTTCATTTTGATGATAACTTCGAGTTTCTTTGTTTTTGGCGAATTGCTAGTCTAAATCGATTGGAATCAAGCCAATGAAAAGTGACTTTTTATTTCATGATAACTTCGGGTTTGTTCGTTTTTGGCGAATTGCTAGTCTAATTCGATTGGAATCGAACAAAAGAAAAGTGGTTTTTCATTTCATGATAACTTTGGGTTTGTTCATTTTTAGCGAATTGCTAGTCTAAATCGATTGGAATCGAGCTAATGAAAAGTGGATTTTGATTTCTTGATAACTTCGGGTTTGCTCGTTTTTGTCGAATTGCTAGTCTAATTCAATGGGAATCGAGCCAATAAAAAGTGATTTTTCATTCTATGATAACTTCGGGTTTGTTCATTTTTGGCGAACTGCTAGTCTAATTCAATTTGAATCGAGCCAATAAATAGTGGTTTTTTATTTTATGATAACTTCGGGTTTGTTCGTTTTTGGCGAACTGCTAGTCTAATTTGATTGGAATCGAGCCAACAAAAAATGGTTTTTCATTTCATGATAACTTCAAGTTTGTTCATTTTTGACGAATTGCTAGTCTAATTCGATTTGAATCGAGCCAAAGAAATGTGGTTTTGATAACTTTGGGTTTGTTCCTTTTTGGCGAATTGCTTGTCTAAATCGATTGGAATCATGACAACGAAAAGTGACTTTTGATTTCATGATAACTTCGGGTTTGTTCATTTTTGGCGAATTGCTAGGCTAATTCAATTGGAATCGAGCTAATGAAAAGTGGTTTTTCATATTGATGATAACTTCCGGTTTGTTGGTTTTTGGTGAATTGCTAGTCTAAATCGATTGGAATCGAGCCAATGAAAACTGGCTTTTGGTTTCATGATAACTTCGGGTTTGTTTGTTTTTGGCGAATTGCTAGTCTAATTCTATTGTAATCAAACCAGAGGAAAGTGGTTTTCCATTTCATGATAACTTCGGGCTTGTTCGTTTTTGGCGAATTGCTAGTGTAAATCAATTGGAATCGAGCTAATGAAAAGTTGATTTTAATTTCATGATAACTTCGGGTTTGTTCGTTTTTGGCAAATTGCTAGTCTAATTCGATTGGAATCGAGTCAATGAAAAGTGGTTTTTCATTTCATCATAACTTTGGGTTTGTTCGTTTTTGGCGAATTGGTAGTCCAATTCGATTGGAATCAAGCCAATGAAAAGTGGCTTTTCATTTAATGATAACTTTGGGTTTGTTCGTTTTTGGTGAATTGCTAGTTTAAATCGATTGGAATCGAGCTAATGAAATGTGGCTTTTGATTTCATGATATCTTCGGGTTTGTTCATTTTAGCGAGTTGGTTGTCTAATTCGATTCGAATCCAGCTAATGAAAAGTGGTTTTTTATTTCATGATAACTTTCGATCTGTTCATTTTTAGCTAATTGCTAGTCTAATTTGATTGGAATTGAGCCAATGAAAAGTGGTTTTTGATTTCTTGATAACTTCGGGTTTGTTCATTTTTGGCTAATTGCTAGTCTAATTCGATTGTAATCGAGCCAATGAAAAGAGGTTTTTCATTTCATGATAACTTCGGGTTTGTTCCTTTTTGGCGAATTACTTGTCTAAATCGATTGGAATCCAGCCAATGAAAAGTGATTTTTCATTTTGATGATAACTTCGGGATTTTTAGTTTTCGGCGAATTGCAAGTCTAAATCGATTGGAATCCAGCCAATGAAAAGTGATTTTTCATTTTGATGATAACTTCGGGATTTTTAGTTTTCGGCGAATTGCAAGTCTAAATCGATTGGAATCGAGCCATTGCAAAGTGGCTTTTGATTTCATGAGAACTTTGGGTTTGTTTTTTTTGGCGAATTGCTAGTCTGATTCGATTGGAATCAAGTCAAAGAAAAGTGGTTTTCCATTTCATGATAACTTCGAGTTTGTTCATTTTTGGCGAATTGCTAGTCTAAATCGATTGGAATCGAGCCAATGAAAAGTGGCTTCTGATTTCATGATATCTTCGAGTTTGTTCATTTTTGACAAATTGCTAGTCTAATTCGATTGGAATCGTGCCAAAGAAAAGTGGTTTTTCATTTCAGGACAACTTCAGGTTTGTTCGTTTTTTGGCGAATTGCTAATCTAATTCGATTAGAATCGAGCCAAAGAAAAGTGGTTTTTCATTTTGATGATAACTTCGGGTTTGTTCGTTTTTGGCAAATTGCTAGTTTAAATCGATTGGAATCGAGCCAATGAAAAGTGGCTTTTGATTTCATGATAACTTCGGATTTGTTCATTTTTGGCGAATTGCTAGTCTAATTCGATTCGAATCGAGCCAGTGAAAAGGGGCTTTTAATTTCATGATAACTTCGGGTTTGTTCGTTTTTGGCAAATTGCTAGTTTAAATCGATTGGAATCGAGCCAATGAAAAGTGGCTTTTGATTTCATGATAACTTCGGGTTTGTTCATTTTTGGCGAACTGCTAGTCTACTTCAATTGGAATCGAGCCAATAAAAAGTGGTTTTTCATTTCATGATAACTTCGGGCTTATTCGTTTTGAGCGAATTGCTACTCCAATTCGATTGGAGTCGAGCCAGTGAAAAGGGGCTTTTAATTTCATGATAACTTCGGGTTTGTTCGTTTTTGGTGAATTGCCAGTCTAATTCCATTGGAATCGAGCCAAAGAAAAGAGGTTTTTCATTTCATGATAACTTCGGATTTGTTCGTTTTTGGCAAATTGCCAGTGTAAATCGATTAGAATCGACCCAATTAAAAGTGGCTTTTGATTTGATGATAACTTTTGGTTTGTTCATTTTTGGCGAATTGCTAATTTAATTCGATTGGAATCGAGCCAAAGAGAAATGGTTTTTCATCTCATGATAACTTCGGGTTTGTTTGTTTTTGGCAAATTGCGAGTCTAATTCGATTGGAATCGAGCTAAACACAAGTGATTCTTCATTTCATGATAACTTCGGGTTTGTTCATTTTTGGCGAATTGCTAGTCCAATCGATTGGAATCGAGCTAATGAAAGGTAGATTTTGATTTCATGATAACTTCGGGTTTGTTCATTTTTGGCGAATTGCTAGTCTAATTCAATTGGAATCGAGCCAATGAAAAGTGGTTTGTCATTTTGATGATAACTTCGGGTTTGTTGGTTTTTGGCGAATTGCTAGTCTAAATCGATTGGAATCGAGCTAATAAAAAGTCCCTTTTGATTTCATGATAATTTCGGGTTTGTTCATTTTTGGCGAATTGCTAGTCTAATTCGATTGGAATGAAGCAAAAGAAAAGTGGTTTTTCATTTCATGATAACTTCAAGTTTGTTCGTTTTTGGTGAATTGCTAATCAAAATCGATTGGAATTGAGCTAATGAAAAGTAGATTTTGATTTCATGATAACTTCGGGTTTGTTCATTTTTGGCGAATTGCTAGTCTAATTCAATAGGAATCGAGCCAATAAAAAGTGGTTTTTCATTTCATGATAACTTCGGGTTTGTTCATGTTTGGCAAATTGCTAGTCTAATTCGATTGGAATCTAGCTAATGAAAAGTGGTTTTTCATTCCATGATAATTTCAGGTTTGTTAGATTTTGGCAAATTGCTAGTCTAATTCGATTGGAATTGAGCTAAAGAAAAGTAGTTCTTCATTTCATGATAACTTTGGGTTTGTTCGTTTTTGGCGAATTGCTAGTCTAATCGATTGGAATCGAGCCAACAAAAAGTGGCTTTTGACTAAATGATTTCTTTGGGGTTGTTCGTTTTGGAGAATTGGTAGTCTAATTCGATTGGAATCGAGAAAATTAAAAGTGGTTTTTCATTCCATGATAACTTTGGGTTTGTTCGTTTTGGTGAATTGCTAGTCTAATTTTATTGGAATTGAGCCAATGAAAAGTGGTTTTTGATTTCGTGACAGCTTCGTGTTCGTTCGTTTTTGGCTAATTGCTAGTCTAAATCAATTGGGATAGAGCCTACGAAAAGTGGCTTTTCATCTCATGATAACTTCGGGTTTGTTCATTTTTGGCGAGTTGCTAGTATAAATCGATTGGAATCGAGCCAATGAAAAGTGGTTTTTCATTTCATGATAACTTCGGGCTTATTCGTTTTTGGCCAATTGCTAGTCAAAATCGATTGTAATCTAGCAAGTGAAAAGTGGCTTTTGATTTCATGATAAATTTGGGTTTGTTCATTTTTGGCGAATTGCTATCTAATTCGATTGAAATCGAGCCAAAGAAAAGTGGTTTTTCGTTTCATGATAACGACGGGTTTGTTCATTTTGGCGAATTGCTAGTCTAAATCGATTGGAATCGAGCTAAAGAAAAGCGGTTTTTCATTTCATGATAACTTCAGGTTTATTCATTTTTTGGCGAATTACTCGTCTAATTCGATTGGAATAGAGCTAATGAAAGTGGTTTTTGATTTCGCGATAACTTCAAGTTTGTTCATTTTTAACGAATTGCTAGTCTAAATCGATTGGAAACGAGGCAATGAAAAGTGGGTTTTCAGTCCATGATAACTTCGGGTTTGTTCATTTTGGCGAATTGCTAGTCTAATTTGATTGGAATTCAGCCAATGAAAAGTGGCTTTTGATTTCATGATAACTTCGGGTTTGTTCATTTTTGGCGAATTGCTAGTCTAATTCGATTGGAATCGAACCAATGAAAAGTGGTTTTTCGATTCACGATAACTTCGGGTTTGTTCATTTTTAACGAAATACTAGTCTAATTCGATTGGAATCGAGCCAATGAAAAGTTGTTTTTCATTTGATGATAGCTTCGGGTTTGTTAATTTTTTACGAATTACTAGTCTAAATCGATTGGAATCAGGCCAATGAAAAGCGGCTATTTATTTCATGATAATTTTGGGTGTGTTCGTTTTTGGCGAATTACGAGTCTAATTCGATTGGAATCGAGGGAATGAAAAGTCGTTTTTCATTTCATGACAACTTCAGCTTTGTTCGTTTTTGGAGAATTGCTAGTCTAAATCGATTGAAATCGATCTAATGAAAAGTGGATTTTGTTTTCTTGATAACTTCGGGTTTGTTCGTTTTTGGCAAATTGCTCATCTAATTCGATTGGAATCAAGCTAATGAAAAGTTGTTTTTGATTTCACGATAACTTCGGGTTTGTACATTTTTTGCGAAATACTAGTCTAATTCAATTGGAATCGAGGCAATGAAAATGTGGCTTTTGATTTCACGATAACTTCGGGTTTCTTCATTTTGGCGATTCGCTAGTCTAATTTGATTGGAATCGAGCCTATGAAAAGTGGTTTTTCGATTCATGATAACTTCAAGTTTGTTCATTTTTGGCAAATTGCTTATCTAATTCGATTGGTATCGAGCTAATGAAAAGTGGCTTTTCATTTCATGATAACTTTAGGTTTGTTCATTTTTTTGCAAATTTCCACTCCAATTCGCTTGGAGTCGAGGCAAAAAAGTGGCTTTTGAATTCATGATAACTTCGCGTTTCTTCTTTTTTGGCCAATTGTTAGTCTAATTTGATTGGAATAGAGCCAACGAAAAGTTGTTTTTTATTTTATGATAACTTCGGGTTATTCGTTTAAGGGGAATTGCTAGTCTAATTTGATTGGAATCGAGCCAAAGAAAAGTGGTTTTTCATTTCGTGATAACTTCGGGTTTGTTCGTTTTTGGAAAATTGCTAATCTAAATAGATTGGAATCGAGCCAATGAAAAGGGGCTTTTGATTTCCTGAAAACTTCGGGTTAGTTCGTTTTTGGTGAATTGCTAGTCTAAATCGACTGGAATTGAGGTAATGAAAAGTGGATTTTGATTTCATGATAACTTCGGGCTTGTTCATTTTTGGCGAATTGCTAACCTAAGTCAATTGGAATCGAGCCAATAAAAAGTGGTTTTTCATTTCATGATAACTTCGGGTTTGTTCATTTTTAGCTAATTGCTAGTCTAATTCAATTGGAATCGAGCCAATGAAAAGTGTTTTTTCATTTCATGATAACTTCGGGTTTGTTACTTTTTGCAAATTGCTAGTCTAATTTGATTGGAATCGAGCTAAAGAAAAGTAGTTCTTCATTTCATGATAACTTTGGGTTTGTTTTCATTTTTAGCGAATTGCTAGTCTAATCGATTGGAATCGAGCTAATGAAAGGTAGATTTTGATTTCATGATAACTTCGGGTTTGTTCATTTTTGGCGAATTGCTAGTCTAATTCAATTGGAATCGAGCCAATGAAAAGTGGTTTGTCATTTTGATGATAACTTCGGGTTTGTTGGTTTTTGGCGAATTGCTAGTCTAAATCGATTGGAATCGAGCTAATAAAAAGTCCCTTTTGATTTCATGATAATTTCGGGTTTGTTCGTTTTTGGCGAATTGCTAGTCTAATTCGATTGGAATCAAGCAAAAGAAAAGTGGTTTTTCATTTCATGATAACTTCAAGTTTGTTCGTTTTTGGTGAATTGCTAATCAAAATCGATTGGAATTGAGCTAATGAAAAGTAGATTTTGATTTCATGATAACTTCGGGTTTGTTCATTTTTGGCGAATTGCTAGTCTAATTCAATAGGAATCGAGCCAATAAAAAGTGGTTTTTCATTTCATGATAACTTCGGGTTTGTTCATGTTTGGCAAATTGCTAGTCTAATTCGATTGGAATCTAGCTAATGAAAAGTGGTTTTTCATGCCATGATAATTTCAGGTTTGTTAGATTTTGGCAAATTGCTAGTCTAATTCGATTGGAATTGAGCTAAAGAAAAGTAGTTCTTCATTTCATGATAACTTTGGGTTTGTTCGTTTTTGGCTAATTGCTAGTCTAATCGATTGGAATCGAGCCAACAAAAAGTGGCTTTTGACTAAATGATATCTTTGGGGTTGTTCGTTTTGGAGAATTGGTAGTCTAATTCGATTGGAATAGAGAAAATTAAAAGTGGTTTTTCATTCCATGATAACTTTGGGTTTGTTCGTTTTGGCGAATTGCTAGTCTAATTTTATTGGAATTGAGCCAATGAAAAGTGGTTTTTGATTTCGTGACAGCTTCGTGTTCGTTCGTTTTTGGCTAATTGCTAGTCTAAATCAATTGGGATAGAGCCTACGAAAAGTGGCTTTTCATCTCATGATAACTTCGGGTTTGTTCATTTTTGGCGAGTTGCTAGTATAAATCGATTGGAATCGAGCCAATGAAAAGTGGTTTTTCATTTCATGATAACTTCGGGCTTATTCGTTTTTGGCCAATTGCTAGTCAAAATCGATTGTAATCTAGCAAGTGAAAAGTGGCTTTTGATTTCATGATAAATTTGGGTTTGTTCATTTTTGGCGAATTGCTATCTAATTCGATTGAAATCGAGCCAAAGAAAAGTGGTTTTTCATTTCATGATAACGACGGGTTTGTTCATTTTGGCGAATTGCTAGTCTAAATCGATTGGAATCGAGCCAAAGAAAAGCGGTTTTTCATTTCATGATAACTTCAGGTTTATTCATTTTTTGGCGAATTACTCGTCTAATTCGATTGGAATAGAGCTAATGAAAGTGGTTTTTGATTTCGCGATAACTTCAAGTTTGTTCATTTTTAACGAATTGCTGGTCTAAATCGATTGGAAACGAGGCAATGAAAAGTGGTTTTTCAGTCCATGATAACTTCGGGTTTGTTCATTTTGGCGAATTGCTAGTCTAATTTGATTGGAATTCAGCAAATGAAAAGTGGCTTTTGATTTCATGATAACTTCGGGTTTGTTCATTTTTGGCGAATTGCTAGTCTAATTCGATTGGAATCGAACCAATGAAAAGTGGTTTTTCGATTCACGATAACTTCGGGTTTGTTCATTTTTAACGAAATACTAGTCTAATTCGGTTGGAATCGAGCCAATGAAAAGTAGTTTTTCATTTCATGATAGCTTCGGGTTTGTTAATTTTTTACGAATTACTAGTCTAAATCGATTGGAATCGGGCCAATGAAAAGCGGCTATTTATTTCATGATAATTTTGGGTGTGTTCGTTTTTGGCGAATTACGAGTCTAATTCGGTTGGAATCGAGGGAATGAAAAGTCATTTTTCATTTCATGACAACTTCAGCTTTGTTCGTTTTTGGAGAATTGCTAGTCTAAATCGATTGAAATCGAGCTAATGAAAAGTGGATTTTGTTTTCTTGATAACTTCGGGTTTGTTCGTTTTTGGCAAATTGCTCATCTAATTCGATTGGAATCAAGCTAATGAAAAGTGGTTTTTGATTTCACGATAACTTCGGGTTTGTACATTTTTTGCGAAATACTAGTCTAATTCAATTGGAATCGAGGCAATGAAAATGTGGCTTTTGATTTCACGATAACTTCGGGTTTCTTCATTTTGGCGATTCGCTAGTCTAATTTGATTGGAATCGAGCCAATGAAAAGTGGTTTTTCGATTCATGATAACTTCAAGTTTGTTCATTTTTGGCAAATTGCTTATCTAATTTGATTGGTATCGAGCTAATGAAAAGTGGGTTTTCATTTCATGATAACTTTAGGTTTGTTCATTTTTTGCAAATTGCCACTCCAATTCGCTTGGAGTCGAGGCAAAAAAGTGGCTTTTGAATTCATGATAACTTCGCGTTTCTTCTTTTTTGGCCAATTGTTAGTCTAATTTGATTGGAATAGAGCCAACGAAAAGTTGTTTTTGATTTTATGATAACTTCGGGTTATTCGTTTAAGGAGAATTGCTAGTCTAATTTGATTGGAATCGAGCCAAAGAAAAGTGGTTTTTCATTTCGTGATAACTTCGGGTTTGTTCGTTTTTGGAAAATTGCTAATCTAAATAGATTGGAATCGAGCCAATGAAAAGGGGCTTTTGATTTCCTGAAAACTTCGGGTTAGTTCGTTTTTGGTGAATTGCTAGTCTAAATCGACTGGAATTGAGGTAATGAAAAGTGTATTTTGATTTCATGATAACTTCGGGCTTGTTCATTTTTGGCGAATTGCTAACCTAAGTCAATTGGAATCGAGCCAATAAAAAGTGGTTTTTCATTTCATGATAACTTCGGGTTTGTTCATTTTTAGCTAATTGCTAGTCTAATTCGATTGGAATCGAGCCAATGAAAAGTGTTTTTTTCATTTCATGATAACTTCGGGTTTGTTACTTTTTGCAAATTGCTAGTCTAATTCGATTGGAATCGAGCTAAAGAAAAGTAGTTCTTCATTTCATGATAACTTTGGGTTTGTTTTCATTTTTAGCGAATTGCTAGTCTAATCGATTGGAATCGAGCAAATGAAAAGTGGCTTTTGTCTTCATGATAACTTCAGGGTTGTTTGTTTTGGCAAATTGGTAGTCTAATTATATTGGAGTCGAGAAAATGAAAAGATGTTTTTAATTCCATGATAACTTCGGGTCTGTTCGTCTTGGCGAATTGCCAGTTTAATTAGATTGGAATTGAGCCAATGAAAAATGGTTATTGATTTCATGATAACTTCGTGTTCGTTCGTTTTTGGCGAATTGCTAGTCTAATTCGATTGGAATCGAGCTAATGAAAAGTGGTTCTTGATTTCAGGATAACTTTGGGTTTGTTCATTTTTGGCGAATTGCTAGTCTAATTCGATTGGAATCGTACCAAAGAAAAGTGATTTTTCATTTCATGATAACGTCGGGATTGTTCATTTTTGGCGAGTTACTAGTCCAAATCGATTGGAATCGAGCCAATGAAAAGTGGTTTTTCATTTCATGATAACTTCGGGTTTATTCGTTTTTGGCCAATTGCTATTCAAAATCGTTTGGAATCGAGCAAGTGAAAAGTGGCTTTTGATTTCAAGATAACTTAGGATTTGTTCGTTATTGGCGAATTGCTATCTAGTTCGATTGGAATCGAGCCAATGAAAAGTGGTTTTTCATTTCATGAAAACTTTGGGTTTGTTTATTTTGGCGAATTGCTAGTCTAAATTGATTAGAATCGAGCCAAATAAAAGCGATTTTTCGTTTCATGATAACTTCAGGTTTATTCATTTTTGGCGAATTACTCGTCTAATTCGATTGGAATAGAGCTAATAGAAAGTGGTTTTTGATTTCGCGATAACTTCGGGTTTGCTCATTTTTAGCGGATTGCTAGTCTAAATCGATTGGAATCGAGGCAATGAAAAGTGGCTTTTCATTCCATGATAAATTCGGGTTTGTTCATTTTAGCTAATTGCTAGTCTAATTTGATTGGAATTGAGCCAATGAAAACTGGCTTTTGATTTCATGAAAACTTAGGATTTGTTCATTTTTGGCGAATTGCTATCTAATTCGATTGGAATCGAGCCAAAGAAAAATGGTTTTTCATTTCATGATAACTTCGGGTTTGTTTATTTTGGCGAATTGCTAGTCTAATTCGATTGGAATCGAGCCAAAGAAAAGAAGTTTTTCGTTTCATGATAACTTCAGGTTTATTCATTTTTGGCGAATTACTCGTTTAATTCGATTGGAATAGAGCTAATGAAAAGTGGTTTTTGATTTCGCGATAACTTCTGGTTTCTTCCTTTTTAGGGAGTTGCTAGTCTAAATCGATTGGAATCGAGCCAGTGAAAAGTGGTTTTTCATTTCGCGATAGCTTCAGGTTTATTCATTTTTTGCGAATTACTCGTCTAATTCGATTGGAATAGAGCTAATGAAAAGTGGTATTTGATTTCGCGATAACTTTGGGTTTGTTCATTTTTACGAATTGTTAGTCTAAATCGATTGGAATCGAGGCAATGAAAAGTGGCTTTTGATTTCATGACAATTTTGGGTTTGTTCGTTTTTGGCAAATTGCTAATCTAATTCAATTGGAATCGAGCCAATGAAAAGTGGCTTTTGATTTCTTGATAACTTTGGGTTTGCCCATTTTTGCGGGTTGCTAGTCTAATTCGATTGGAATTGAGTCAATCAAAAGTTGTTTTTGATTTCATGATAACTTCAGGTTTGTTCGTTTTGACGAATCGCTCGTCCAATTCGATTGGAATCGAGCCAATGAAAAGTGCTTTTTGATTTCATGATAACTTCGGGTTTGTTTATCTTGGCGAATTGCTAGCCTAAATCGATTGGAATCGAGCCAAAGAAAAGCGGTTTTTCATTTTATGATAACTTCAGGTTTATTCATTTTTGGTGAATTACTCGTCTAATTCGATTGGAATAGAGCTAATGAAAAGTGGTTTTTTATTTCGCGATAACTTCGGGTTTGTTCCTTTTTAGCGAATTGCTAGTCTAAATCGATTGGAATCGAGGCAATGAAAAGTGGTTTTTCATTCCAGGATAACTTCGGGTTGTTCATTTTGGCGAATTACTAGTCTAATTTGATTGGAATTGAGCCAATGAAAAGTAGCTTTTGATTTCATGATAACTTCGGGTTTTTTCATTTTTGGCGAATTGCTAGTCTAATTCGATTGGAATCGAGCCATTGCAAAGTGGCTTTTGATTTCATGATAACTTCGGGTTTTTTCATTTTTGGCGAATTGCTAGTCTAATTCGATTGGAATCGAGCCAATGAAAAGTGGTTTTTCGTTTCACGACAACTTCGGGTTCGTTCATTTTTGGCAAAATACTAGTCTGATTGGATTGGAATCTAGCCAACGAAAAATGGTTTTCCATTTCATGATAGCTTCAGGTTTATTCATTTTTGGCAAATTACTCGTCTAATTCGATTGGAATAGAGCTAATGAAAAGTGGTTTTTGATTTCGCGATAACTTCGGGTTTGTTCATTTTTACGAATTGCTAGTCTAAATCGATTGGAATCGGGGCAATGAAAAGTGGCTTTTGATTTCTTGATAATTTTGGGTTTGTTCATTTTTGGCGAGTTGCTGGTCTAATTCGATTGGAATCGAGCCCATGAAAAGTGGTTTTTTTTTCACGGTAACTTTGGGTTTGCCCATTTTTGCTAGTTGCTGATTTAATTCGTTTGGAATCGAGCCAATGAAAAGTTGTTTTTAATTTCATGATAACTTCGGGTTTGATCATTTTGGCGAATTGCTCATCCAATTCGATTGGAATCGAGCCAATGAAATGTAGTTTTTGATTTCATGATAATTTCGGGTTTGTTCTTTTTGCCGAATTACTCGTCTAGTTCGATTGGAATCGAGTCATTGAAAAGTGGTTTTTCATTTCATGATAACTTCAGGTTTGTTTGTTTTGGTGAATTAGCCGTCTAATTCGATAGGAATCGAGCCAATGAAAAGTCACTTTTCATTTCTAAATAAATTTGGGTTTGTTCATTTTTGGCGAACTGCTAGTCTAAATTGATTGGAATCGAGCCAATGAAAAGTGGTTTTTGATTTCACGATAACTTCAGTTTTTTCAATTTTGGCATATTACTAGTCTAATTCGATTGGAATCGAGCCAATGAAAAGTGGTTTTTCAATTCATGATAACTTTGGGTTTGATCATTTTTGGCAAATTCCTAATCTAAATCGATTGGAATCGAGCCAATGAAAAGTGGCTTTTGATTTCATGATAACTTCGGGTTTGTTCATTTTGGTGAATTGCTCGTCTAGTTCGATTGGAATTGAGCCAATGAAAAGTTGTTTTTCATTTCATGAAAACTTAGGGTTTGTTCATTTTCGGCAAGTTGCTAGTCTAAATCGATTGGAATCGAGCCAACGAAAAGTGGCTTTTGATTTCTTGATAACTTTGGGTTTGCCCATTTTTGCGAGTTGCTAGTCTAATTCGATTGGAATTGAGTCAATCAAAAGTTGTTTTTGATTTCATGATAACTTCAGGTTTGTTCATTTTGACGAATCGCTCGTCCAATCCGATTGGAATCGAGCCAATGAAAAGTGCTTTTTGATTTCATGATAACTTCGGGATTGTTCTTTTTGGCGAATTGCTCGTCGAGTTCGATTGGAATCAAGTCAACGAAAAGTTGTTTTTTATTTAATGACAACTTCGGGTTTTGTTCGGTTTGGTGAATTGCTCACCTAATTCGATAGGAATCGAGCTAATGAAAAGTCACTTTTCATTTCAAGATAACTTTGGGTCTGTTCCTTTTTGGCGAACTGCTACTCTAAATCAATTGGAATCGAGCCATTGAAAAGTGGTTCCTGATTTCACGAAAACTTCGGGTTTGTTCGTTTTTGGGAAATTACTAGTCTAATTCACTTGGAATCGAGCCAATGAAAAGTGGTTCATCATTTCAAGATAACTTCGGGTTTGATCATTTCTGGCGAATTGCTACTCATAATCGATTGGAATCGAGCCAATGAAAAGTGGCTTTTGATTTCATGATAACTTCGATTTTGTTCATTTTGGCAAATTGCTCGTCTAGTTCGATTGGAATCGAGCCAATGAAAATTAGTTTTTCGTTTCATGATAACTTCTTGTTTATTCGTTTTGGCGAATTGCTGGTCTAAATCAATTGGAATTGAGCCAATGAAAAGTAGCTTTTGATTTCGTGATAACTTCGGGTTTGTTCATTTTGGCGAATTGCTCGTCTAGTTCGATTGGAATCGAGCCAATGAAAAGTGGTTTTTCATTTCATGATAACTTCGGGTTTGTTCATTTTGGCGAATTGCTCGTCTAGTTCGATTGGAATCGAGCCAATGAAAAGTGGTTTTTCATTTCATGATAACTTCGGGTTTGTTCATTTTTGGCAAGTTTCTAGTCTAAATCGATCGGAATCGAGCCAACGAAAAGTGGCTTTTGATTTTATGATAACTTCGGGTTTGCTCATTTTGGCGAATTGCCCATCTAGTTCGATTGGAATCGAGCCAATTAAAAGTGGTTTTTCATTTGATGATAACGTCGGGTTTGTTCATTTTGGTGAATTGCTCTCCTAATTCGATAGGAATCGAGCCAATGAAAATTCGCTTTTCATTTCAAGATAACTTTGGGTTTGTTCGTTTTTGGCGAACTACTAGTCTAAATCGATTGGAATCGAGCCAATGAAAAGTGGTTTTTGATTTCACGCTAACTTCGGGTTTATTCGTTTTGGCAAATTACTAGTCTAATTCAATTGGAATCGAGCCAATAAAAAGTGGTTTTTCATTTCAAGATAACTTCGGGTTTGATCATTTCTGGCGAATTGCTAGTCTAAATCGATTGTAATAGAGCCGATGAAAAGTGGCTTTTGATTTTATGATAACTTCGGGTTTATTCATTATGGCGAATTGCTCGTTTAGTTTGATTGGAATCGAGCCAATGAAAAGTGGTTTTTCATTTCATGATAACTTCAGGTTTGTTCGTTTTGGCGAATTGCTCGTCTAATTCGATAGGAATTGAGCCAATGAAATGTGGTTTTTCATTTCATGATAACTTCGGGTTTGTTCATTTTTGGCAAGTTGCTAGTCTAAATCGATCGGAATCGAGCCAATGAAATGTGGCTTTTCATTTCATGATAACTTTGGGTTTGTTCATTTTGACGAATTGCTCGTCTAGTTCGATTGGAATCGAGCCAATGAAAAGTGGTTTTTCATTTCATGGTAACTTCGGGTTTCTTCGTTTTTGTGAATTGCTCACCTAATTCGATAGGAATCGAGCCAATGAAAAGTCGCTTTTCATTTCAAGATAACTTTCGGTTTGTTCATTTTTGGCGAACTACTAGTCTAAATCGATTGGAATAGAGCCAATGAAAGGTGGTTTTTGATTTCACGCTAACTTCGGGTTTGCTCATTTTGGAAAATTACTAGTCTAATTCAATTGGAATCGAGCCAACGAAGAGTGGTTTTTCATTTCAAGATAACTTCGGGTTTGATCATTTCTAGCAAATTGCTAGTCTAAATCGATTGTAATAGAGCCAATGAAAAGTGGATTTTGATTTTATGATAACTTCGGGTTTGTTCATTTTGGCGAATTGCTCGTCTAGTTCGATTGGAATCGAGCCAATTAAAAGTGGTTTTTCATTTCATGATAACTTCGGGTTTGTTCATTTTAGCGAATTGCTCGTCTAATTCGATAGGAATCGAGCCAATGAAATGTGGTTTTTCATTTCTGGATAACTTCGGGTGTGTTCCCTTTTAGCGAACTGCTAGTTTAAATCAATTGGAATCGAGCCAATGAAAAGTGGTTTTTGATTTCACGATAAGTTCGGGTTTGTTCATTTTTGGCAAATTACAAGTCTAATTCGGCTGGAATCAAGCCAATGAAAAGTGGTTTTTCATTTCATGATAACTTCGGGTATGTTCATTTTTGGCGAGTTGCTAGTCTAAATCGATTGGAATCAAGCCAATGAAAAGTGGCTTTTGATTTCGTGATAACTTTGGGTTTGTTCATTTTTGGCGAATTGCTGGTCTAATTCGATTGGAATCGAGCCAATGAAAAGTGGTATTCGATTTCGTGGTAAGTTTGGGTTTGTCCATTTTTGCGAGTTGCTGGTTTAATTCGATTGGAATCGATCCAATGAGAAGTTGTTTTTGATTTCATGATAAGTTCTGGTTTGTTCGTTTTGGCGAACTCCTCGTCCAATTCGATTGGAATCGAGCCAATGAAAAGTGGTTTTTGATTTCAGCATAACTTCGGGTTTGTTATTTTTGGCGAATTGCTCGTCTAGTTCGATTGGAATCGAGTCAATGAAAAGTGGTTTTTCATTTCATGATAACTTTGGGTTTGTTCGTTTCGGGGAATTGCTCGCCTAATTCGATAGGAATCGAGCCAATGAAACGTCACTTTTCATTTCAAGATAACTTTGGGTTTGTTCGTTTTTGGCGAACTGCTAGTCTAAATCCATTGGAATCGAGCCAATGAAAAGTGGTTTTTGATTTCACAATAACTTCGGGTTTGTTCGTTTTTGGGAAATTACTAGTCTAATTCAATTGGAATCGAGCCAATGAAAAGTGGTTTATCATTTCAAGATAACTTCGGGTTTGATCATTTCTGGCGAATTGCTACTCTAAATCGATTGGAATCGAGCCAATGAAAAGTGGCTTTTGATTTCATGATAACTTCGGGTTTGTTCATTTTGGCGAATTGCTCGTCTAGTTCGATTGGAATCGAGCCGATGTAAAGTAGTTTTTCATTTCATGATAACTTCGAGTTTATTCGTTTTGGCGAATTGCTCATCTAAATCGATTGGAATTGAGCCAATGAAAAGTGGTTTTTCATTTCACGATAACTTCGGGTTTGTTCATTTATGGCAAGTTGCTAGTCTAAATCGATCGAAATCGAGCCAACGAAAAGTGGCTTTTGATTTCATGATAACTTCGGGTTTGTTCATTTTGGCAAATTGCTCGTCTAGTTCGATTGGAATCGAGCCAATGAAAAGTGGTTTTTCATTTCATGATAACTTCGGGTTTGTTCGTTTTGGTGAATTGGTCGCCTAGTTCGATATGAATCGAGCCAATGAAAAGTCAATTTTCATTTCAAGATAACTTTAGGTTTGTTCATTTTTGGCGAACTACTAGGCTAAATCGAATGGAATCGAGCCAATGACAGGTGGTTTCGATTTCAAGCTAACTTCGGGTTTGTTCATTTTAGCAAATTACTAGTCTAATTCAATTGGAATCGAGCCAATGAAAAGTGGTTCATCATTTGAAGATAACTTCGGGTTTGATCATTTCTGGCGAATTGCTACTCTAAATCGATTGGAATCGACCCAATGAAAAGTGGCTTTTGATTTCATGATAACTTCGGGTTTGTTCATTTTGGCGAATTACACGTCTAGTTCGATTGGAATCGAGCCAATGAAAAGTAGTTTTTCATTTCATGATAACTTCGGGTTTATTCATTTTGGCAAATTGCTCGTCTAAATCGATTGGAATTAAGCCAATGAAAAGTGGGGTTTGATTTCGTGATAACTTCGGGCTTGTTCATTTTGGCGAATTGCTAGTCTAGTTCGATTGTAATCGAGCCAATGAAAAGTGGTTTTTCATTTCACGATAACTTCGGGTTTGTTCATTTTTGGCAAGTTGCTAGTCTAAATCGATCGAAATCGAGCCAACGAAAAGTGGCTTTTGATTTCATGAAAACTTCTGGTTTGTTCATTTTGGCGAATTGCTCGTCTAGTTCGATTGGAATCGAGTCAATGAAAAGTGGTCTTTCATTTAATGATAACTTCGGGCTTGTTCGTTTTGGTGAATTGCTCGCCTAATTCGATAGGAATCGAGCCAAGGAAAAGTCGCTTTTCATTTCAAGATAACTTTGGGTTTGTTCATTTTTGGCGAACTGCTAGTCTAAATCGATTGGAATCGAGCCAATGAAAAGTGGTGTTTGATTTCACGCTAACTTCGGCTTTGATAGTTTTGGCAAATTACTTGTCTAATTCAATTGGAATCGAGCCAATGAAAAGTGGTTTTTCATTTCAAGATAACTTTGGATTTGATCATTTCTGGCGAATTGCTAGTCTAAATTGATTGTAATAGAGCTAATGAAAAGTGACTTTTGATTTTATGATAACTTCGGGTTTATTCATTATGGCGAATTGCTCGTCTAGTTCGATTGGAATCGAGCCAATGAAAAGTGGTTTTTCATTTCATGATAACTTCGGGTTTGTTCGGTTAGGCAAATTGCTCGTCTAATTCGATAGGAATTGAGCCAATGAAATGTGGTTTTTCATTTCAAGATAACTTCGGGTTTGTTCCCTTTTAGCGAACTGCTAGTTTAAATCAATTGGAATTGAGCCAATGAAAAGTGGTTTTTGATTTCACGATAAGTTCGGGTTTGTTCATTTTTGGCAAATTACAAGTATAATTCAGTTGGAATCAAGCCAATGAAAAGTGGTTTTCATGAAATGATAACTTCGGGTACGTTCATTTTTGGCGAGTTGCTAGTCTAAATCGATTGGAATCGAGCCAATGAAAAGTGGCTTTTGATTTCGTTATAACTTTGGGTTTCTTCGTTTTTGGCGAATTGCTGGTCTAATTCGATTGGAATCGAGCCAATGAAAAGTGGTATTTGATTTCGTGGTAAGTTTGGGTTTGTCCATTTTTGCGAGTTGCTGGTTTAATCGATTGGAATCGATCCAATGAAAAGTTGTTTTTGATTTCATGATAACTTCTGGTTTGTTCGTTTTGGCGAATTGCGCTTCCCATTCGATTGGAATCGAGCTAATGAATAGTGGTTTTTGATTTCATGATAACTTCGGGTTTGTTCTTTTTGGCGAATTGCTCGTCTAGTTGGATTGGAATCGAGTCAATGAAAAGTGGTTTTTCATTTCATGATAACTTCGGGTTTGTTCGTTTTGGCGAATTGCTCGCCTAATTCGATAGGAATCGAGCCAATGAAAAGTCACTTTTCATTTCTAAATAACTTTGGGTTTGTTCATTTTTGACGAACTGCTAGTCTAAATCCATTGGAATCGAGCGAATGAAAAGTGGTTTTTGATTTCACGTTAACTTCGTGTTTGTTCATTTTTAGGAAATTACTAGTCTAATTCAATTGGAATTGAGCCAATGAAAAGTGGTTTATCATTTCAAGATAACTTCGGGTTTGATCATTTCTAGCGAATTGCTACTCTAAATCGATCGGAATCGAGCCAATGAAAAGTGGCTTTTGATTTCATGATAACTTCGGGTTTGCTCATTTTGGCGAATTGCTCGTCTAGTTCGATTGGAATCGAGCCAATGAAGAGTAGTTTTTCATTTCATGATAACTTCGAGCTTATTCGTTTTGGCGAATTGCTCGTCTAAATCGATTGGAATTGAGCCAATGAAAAGTGGCTTTTGATTTCTTGTTCATTTTGGCAAATTGCTCATCTAGTTCGATTGGAATCGAGCCAATGAAAAGTGGTTTTTCATTTCACGATAACTTCAGGTTTGTTCATTTTTTGCAAGTTGCTAGTCTAAATCGATCGGAATCGAGCCAACGAAAAGAGGCTTTTGATTTCATGATAACTTTGGGTTTGTTCATTTTGGCGAATTTCTCGTCTAGTTCGATTGGAATCGAGCCAATGAAAAGTGGTTTTTCATTTCATGATAACTTCGGGTTTGTTCGTTTTGGTGAATTGCTCGCCTAATTCGACAGGAATCGAGCCAATGAAAAGTCATTTTTCATTTCAAGATAACTTTGGGTTTGTTCATTTTTGGCGAACTACTAGTCTAAATCGATTGGAATCGAGCCAATGAAAGGTGGTTTTTGATTTCACGCTAACTTTGGGTTTGTTCGTTTTGGCAAATTACTAGTCTAATTCAATTGGAATCGAGCCAATGAAAAGTGGTTTTCATGAAATGATAACTTCGGGTACGTTCATTTTTGGCGAGTTGCTAGTCTAAATCGATTGGAATCGAGCCAATGAAAAGTGGCTTTTGATTTCGTAATAACTTTGGGTTTCTTCCTTTTTGGCGAATTGCTGGTCTAATTCGATTGGAATCGAGCCAATGAAAAGTGGTATTTGATTTCGTGGTAAGTTTGGGTTTGTCCATTTTTGCGAGTTGCTGGTTTAATTCGATTGGAATCGATCCAATGAAAAGTTGTTTTTGATTTCATGATAACTTCTGGTTTGTTCGTTTTGGCGAATTGCGCTTCCCATTCGATTGGAATCGAGCCAATTAATAGTGGTTTTTGATTTCATGATAACTTCGGGTTTGTTCTTTTTGGCGAATTGCTCGTCTAGTTCGATTGGAATCGAGTCAATGAAAAGTGGTTTTTCATTTCATGATAACTTCGGGTTTGTTCGTTTTGGTGAATTGCTCGCCTAATTCGACAGGAATCGAGCCAATGAAAAGTCATTTTTCATTTCAAGATAACTTTGGGTTTGTTCATTTTTGGCGAACTACTAGTCTAAATCGATTGGAATCGAGCTAATGAAAGGTGGTTTTTGATTTCACGCTAACTTCGGGTTTGTTCGTTTTGGCAAATTACTAGTCTAATTCAATTGGAATCGAGCCAATGAAAAGTGGTTTTCATAAAATGATAACTTCGGGTACGTTCATTTTTGGCGAGTTGCTAGTATAAATCGATTGGAATCGAGCTAATGAAAAGTGGCTTTTGATTTCGTGATAACTTTGGGTTTCTTCATTTTTGGCGAATTGCTGGTCTAATTCGATTGGAATCGAGCCAATGAAAAGTGATTTTTCATTTCATGATAACTTCGGGTTTGTTCGTTTTAGCGAATTGCTCGTCTAATTCGATAGGAATCGAGCCAATGAAATGTGGTTTTTCATTTCAAGATAACTTCGGGCTTGTTCCCTTTTAGGGAACTGCTAGTTTAAATCAATTGAAATCGAGCCAATGAAAAATGGTTTTTGATTTCACGATAAGTTCGGGTTTGTTCATTTTTGGCAAATTACAAGTCTAATTCAGTTGGAATCAAACCAATGAAAAGTGGTTTTTCATTTCATGATAAATTCGGGTATGTTCGTTTTTGGCGAGTTGCTAGTCTAAATCGATCGGAATTGAGACAATGAAAAGTGGCTTTTGATTTTGTGATAACTTGGGTTTGTTCATTTTTGACGAATTGTTGGTCTAATTCGATTGGAATCGAGCCAATGAAAAGTGGTTTTTAATTTCATGGTAAGTTTGGGTTTGTCCATGTTTGCGAGTTGCTGGTTTAATTCAATTGGAATCGATCCAATGAGAAGTTGTTTTTGATTTCATGATAACTTCTGGTTTGTTCGTTTTGGCGAATTGCTCGTCCGATTCGATTGGAATCGAGCCAATGAAAAGTGGTTTTTGATTTCATGATAACTTCGGGTTTGTTCTTTTTGGCGAATTGCTCGTCTAGTTCGATTGGAATCGAGTCAATGAAAAGTGGTTATTCATTTCATGATAACTTCGGGCTTGTTCGTTTTGGTGAATTGCTCGCCTAATTCGATAGGAATCGAGCCAATGAAAAGTCATTTTTCATTTCAAGATAACTTTGGGTTTGTTCATTTTTGGCGAACTGCTAGTCTAAATCCATTGGAATCGAGCCAATGAAAAGTGGTGTTTGATTTCACGATAGCTTCGGGTTTGTTCGTTTTGGGGAAATTTCTAGTCTAATTCAATTGGAATCGAGCCAATAAAAAGTGATTTTTCCTTTCAAGATAACTTCAGGTTTGATCATTTCTGGCGAATTGGTAGTCTAAGTCGATTGGAATCGAGCCAATGAAAAGTAGCTTTTGATTTCATGATAACTTCGGGTTTGTTCACTTTGGCGAATTGCTCGTCTAGTTCGATTGGAATCGAGCCAATGAAAAGTGACTTTTGATTTCATGATAACTTTGGGTTTATTCATTTTGGCGAATTGCTCGTCTAGTTCGATTGGAATCGAGCCAATGAAAAGTGGTTTTTAATTTTGTGGTAAGTTTGGGTTTGTCCATTTTTGCGAGTTGCTGGTTTAATTCGAATGGAATCGAGCCAATGAGAAGTTGTTTTTGATTTCATGATAACTTTTGGCTTGTTCGTTTTGGAGAATTGCTCGTCTGATTCGATTGGAATCGAGCCAATGAAAAGTGATTTTTGATTTCATGATAACTTCGGGTTTGTTCTTTTTGGCGAATTGCTCGTCTAGTTCGATTGGAATCGAGTCAATGAAAAGTGTTTTTTAATTTCATGATAACTTCGGGTTTGTTCGTTTTGGCAAATTGCTCGCCTAATTCGATAGGAATCAAGCCAATGAAAAGTCACTTTTCATTTCCAGATAACTTTGGGTTTGTTCATTTTTGGTGAACTGCTAGTCTAAATCGATTGGAATCGAGCCAATGAAAAGTGGTTTTTGGTTTCACGATAACTTCGGGTTTGTTCGTTTTTAGCAAATTGCTCGCCTAATTCGATAGGAATCGAGCCAAAGAAAAGTGGTTTTTGACTTCACGATAAGTTCGGGTTTGTTCATTTTTGGCAAATTACAAGTCTAATTCAATTGGAATCGAGCCAACGAAAAGTGGTTTTTCATTTCATGATAACTTCGGATATGTTCATTTTTGGCGAGTTGCTAGTCTAAATCGATTGGAATCGAGCCAATGAAAAGTGGCTTTTGATTTCGTGATAACTTTGGGTTTGTTCATTTTTGGCGAATTGCTGGTCTAATTCGATTGGAATCAAGCCAATGAAAAGTGGTTTTTTATTTCTTGGTAACTTTGGGTTTGTCCATTTTTGGAGTTGCTGGTTTAATTCGATTGGAATCGAGCTAATGAAAAGTTGTTTTTAATTTCATGATAACTTCGAATTTGTTCATTTTGACGAATTACTCGTTCAATTTGATTGGAATCGAACCAATGATAAGTGGTTTTTGATTTCATGATAATTTTCGGTTTGTTCTTTTTGGCGAATTGCTCGTCTAGTTCGATTGGAATCGAGCCAATGAAAAGTGATTTTTCACTTCGTTATAACTTCGGGTTTGTTCATTTTTGGCGAGTTGCTAGTCTAAATCGATTGGAATCTAGCCAATGAAAAGTGGCTTTTGATTTCTTGATAACTTTGGCTTTGTTCATTTTTGGCGAATTGCTGGTCTAATTCGATTGGATTCGAGCCAACGAAAAGTGGTTTTTGATTTCATGGTAACTTTGGTTTGTTCATTTTTGGCGAGTTGCTGGTTTAATTTGATTGGAATCGAGCCAATGAAAAGTTATTTTTGATTTCATGATGACTTCGGGTTTGTTCGTTTTGGTGAATTGGTCGTCCAATTCGATTGGAATCCAGCCAATGAAAAGTGATTTTTTATTTCATGATAACTTCTGGTTTGTTCTTTTGCCGAATGGCTCGTCTAGTTCGATTGGAATCGAGCCAGTGAAAAGTGGTTTTTCATTTCATGATAACTTTGGGTTTGTTCATTTTGGTGAATTGCTTGTCTAATTCGATAAGAATCGAGCCAATGAAAAGTCACTTTTAATTTCAAGATAACTTTAGGTTTGTTCGTTTTTGGCGAACTGCTAGTCTAAATCGATTGGAGCCGGGCCAATGAAAAGTGGTTTTTGATTTCATGATAACTTCGGGTTTGATCTTTTTTGAAAAATTACTGGTCTAATTCGGTTGGAATCGAGCCAATGAAAAGTGGTTTTTCATTTCAAGATAACTTCGGGTTTGATCATTTTTTGCGAATTGCTAGTCTAAATCGATTGGAATCGAGCCAATGTAAAGTGTCTTTTGATTTCATGATTACTTCGGGTTTGTTCATTTTGGCGAATTGCTCGTCTAGTTCCATTGGAATTAAGCAATGAAAAGTGGTTTTTGATTTCATGATAACTTTGGGATTGTTCGTGTTTGGCGAATTGCTAGTCTAATTTGATTGGAGTCGAGCCAATGAAAAGTGGTTTTTCATTTCATGATAACTTCGGGTTTGTTCATTTTTTGCGAATTGCTGGCCTAATTCGATTGGAATCGAGCCAATGAAAAGTCACTTTTCATTTCAAGATAACTTTGTATTTGTTCATTTTTGGCGAACTGCTTGTCTAAATCAATTGGATTCTGGCCAATGAAAAGTGGTTTTTGATTTCATGATAACTTCGATTTTGTTCATTTTTGCGAATTGCTTGTCTAGTTCGGTTGGAATCGAGCCAATGAAAAGTGGTTTTTCATTTCATGATAACTTCAGGTTTGTTGATTTTGGCGAATTACTCGTGTAGTTCGTTTGGAATCGAGCCAATGGAAAGGGGTTTTTCATATCTTGATAACTTCGGGGTTGTTCATTTTGGGAATTGCTCGTCTGATTCGATTGGAATCGAGCCAAGGAAAAGTAGTTTTTGATTTTTTGTTAACTTCGAGTTTGTTCATTTCTGGTGAATTGCTAGTCTAATTCGATTGGAATCAAGCCACTGAAAAGGTGTTTTTCACTTCATGATAAATTCGGGTTTGTTCGTTTTGGCGAATTGCTCGTCTAATTCGATAGGACTCGAGCCAATGAAAGATAGGAATCGGGCCAATGAAAAGTGGATTTTGATTTCACGATAACTTCAGGTTTGTTCGTTTTTGGCCATTACTAGATTAATTCGATTGGAATCGAGCCAATGAAAAGTGGTTTTTCATTTCAAGATAACTTCGGGTTTGATCATTTTTGACGAATTGCTAGTCTAAATCGATTGGAATCGAGCCAATGAAAAGTGGCTTTTGATTTCATGATAATTTCGGGTTTGTTCATTTTGGCGAATTGCGCATCTAGTTCGATTGGAATCGAGCCAATGAAAAGTAGTTTTTGATTTCTTGTTAACTTCGTTATTGTTCATTTTTGGCGAATTACTAGTCTAATTCGATTGGAATCGAGCCACTGAAAAGGTGTTTTTCTTTTCATGATAACTTCGGGTTTGTTCGTTTTGGCGATTTGCTCGTCTAATTCGATAGGACTCGAGCCAATGAAAAGTCACTTTCATTTCAGGATAACTTTGGGTTTGTTCATTTCTGGCGAACTGCTGGTCTAGATCGAATGGAATCGAGCCAATGAAAAGTGGTTTTTGATTTCACGATAAGTTCGGGTATGTTCATTTTTGGCGAATTACTAGTCTAATTCGATTGGAATCGAGCCAGAGAAAAGTGGTTTTTCATTTGATGATAACTTCATTTTTGTCCATTTTTGGCAAATTGCTAGTCTAAATCTTTTGGGATCGAGCCAATGAAACGTGGCTTTTGATTTCATGATAATTTCGAATTTGTTCATTTTGGCGAATTGCTCGTCTGGTTCGATTAGAATTGAGCAATGAAAAGTGGTTTTTGGTTTCATGATAACTTCGGGTTTGTTCATTTTTGGCGAATTGCTAGTCTAATTCGATTGGAATCAAGCCAATAAAAAGTGGTTTTTCATTTCATGATAACTTCGGGTTTGTTCATTTTTAGCGAATTGCTAGTCTATATCTTTTGGAATCGAGCCAACGAAAAGTGGCTTTCGATTTCATGATAACTTCGGGTTTGTTCCTTTTGGCAAATTGCTCGTCTTTTTCGATTGGAATCGAGCCAATGAAAAGTGGTTTTTCATTTCATTATAACTTCGGGTTTGTTCATTTTTGGTTAGTTGCTAGTCTAAATCGATTGGAATCGAGCCAAGGAAAAGTGGCTTTTGATTTCTTGATAACTTTGGATTTTTTTCATTTTTGGCGAATTACTGGTCTAATTCGATTGGAATCGAGCCAATGAAAAGTGGTTTTTTATTTCATGGTAACTTTGGGTTTGCCCATTTTTGGCGAGTTGCTGGTTTAATTGGATTGGAATCGAGCCAATGAAAAGTTGTTTTTCATTTCATCACAACTTCGGGTTTGTTCGTTTTGGCGAATTGCTCGTCCAATTCGATTGGAGTCGAGCCAATGAAAATTGGTTTTTGATTTCATGATAACTTCGGCTTTATTCTCTTTGGCGAATTGCTCTTCTAGTTCGATTGGAATCGAGCCAATGAAAAGTAGTTTTTCATTTCATGATAAGTTCGAGTTTGTTCGTTTTGGTGAATTGCTCGTCTAATTTGATAGGAATTAAGCCAATGAAAAGTCACTTTTAATTTCAAGATAAGTTTGGGTTTGTTCGTTTTTGGCGAACTTCTAGTCTAAATCGATTGGAACCAAACCAATGAAAAGTGGTTTTTAATTTCACGATAACTTCGGGTTTGTTCGTTTTTGGCAAATTACTAGTCTAATTCGATTGGAATCGAGCCAATGAAAATTGGTTTTTCATTTCAAGATAACTTCGGGTTTGTTCGTTTTTGGCGGACTGCTAGTCTAAATCGATTGGAACTAAGCCAAGGAAAAGTGGATTTTGATTTCACGATAAGTTCGAGCTTTTTCATTTTTGGCAAATTACTAGTCTAATTCGATTGGAATCGAGCAAATGAAAGGTGGTTTTTGATTTCACGATAACTTCGGGTTTGTTCATTTTTGGCGAGTTGCTAGTCTAATTCGATTGGAATAGTGCCAATGAAAAGTGGTTTTTGATTTCATGACAACTTCGGGTTTGATCGTTTTTGGTGAATTGCTAATCTAATTTAATTGGAATCAAGCTAATGGAAAGTGGTTTTTGATTTCATGATAACTTCGGGTCTGTTCATTTTTGGCGAATTGCTCGTCTAATTCGTTTGGAATCGAGCCATTTAAAAGTGGTTTTTAATTTCATGATAGCTTTGGGTTTGTTCATTTTTGGCAAATTGATAGTCTAATTCGATTGGAGTCGAGCCAATGAAATGTGGCTTTTGATTTCATGATAACATCGGGTTTGCTCTTTTTTGTCGAATTGCTCGTCTAATTCGATTGGAATCAAGCCAATTAAAAGTGATTTTAAATTTCATTATAACTTCGGGTTTGTTCATTTTTGGCAAATAAATAGTCTAATTCGATTGGAATCGAGCCAACGAAAAGTGGTTTTTTATTTCATGAGACTTCGGGTTTGTTTGTTTTTGGCGAATTGCTATTCTAATTTGATTGGAATCAAGCCAATGGAAAGTTGTTTTTGATTTCATGATAGGTTCGGGTATGTTCGTTTTTAGTGAATTGCTAGTGTAATTCGATTGGGATCGAGCCAATCAAAAGTGTGTTTTGATTTCATGAAAACTTCAAGTTTGTTCGTTTTTTGTGAATTGCTAGTCTAATTCGATTGGATTCGTGCTAATGAAAAGTGGTTTTCGATTTAATTATAACTTCAGGTTTGTTCATTTTTGTCGAATTGCTAGTCTAATTCGATTGGAATCGAGCCAATGAAAAGGGGTTTTTGATTTCATGATAACTTTTGGTTTGTTCATTTTTGATGAATTGCTCGTCTAATTCGATAGGAATCGAGCCAATGAAAAGTTGTTTTTGATTTCACGTTAACTTCGGGTTTGTTTATCTTGACGAATTGCTATTCCAATTCGATTGGAATCTAGCCAATGAAAAGTGGCTTTTGAAGATTTCACGATAACTTCGGGTTTGTTCGTTTTTGATGAATTGCTAGTCTAATTCGATTGGGAATCGTGCCAATGAAAAAGTTGTTTTTGATTTGATGATAACTTCGAGTTTGTTCGTTTTTGGCGAATTGGTAATCTAATTCGATTGGAAATGAGCCAATCAAAAGTGGTTTTTGATTTCATGATAACTTCGGGTTTTTTCATTTTTGGTGAATTGCTAGTCTAATTCGATTGGAATCGAGCCAATGAAATGTGGCTTTTGATTTCAAGATAACTTCGAGTTTGTTCATTTTTGGCAAATTACTGGTCTAATTCGATTGGAATATAGCCAATGTAAAGTGGTTTTTAATTTCATGTTACTTCAGGTTTGTTCATTTTCTGCGAATTGCTAGTCTAATTCGAGTGGATTCGAGCCAATCAAAAGATGTTTTTGATTTCATGGTAACTTCGAGTTTCTTCATTTCTGGAAAATTGCTAGTCTAATTCGATTGGAATCGAGCCAATGCAAAGTGGTTTTTGATTTCATGATAACTTTGGGTTTTTTCGTTTTTGTTGAATTGCTAGTCTAATTCGATTGGAATCGAGCTAATCAAAATAGGTTTTTGATTACATGATAACTTCCTGTTTGTTCATTTTTGGCGAATTGTTAGTCTAATTCGATTGTAATTGAGCCAATGAAATGTGGCTTTTGGTTTCATGATAACTTCGGGTTTGTTCATTTTTGATGAATTCCTAGTCTAATTAGATTGGAATCGAGCCAGTGAAAAGTGGTCTTTGATTTCATTATAACTTTGGGTTGGTTCATTTTTGTCGAATTGCCAGCCTAATTCGATTGGAATCGAGCCAACGAAATGTGGCTTTTAATGATTTCATGATAACTTCGAGTTTGGTCGTTTGTGGCGAGTTTCTAGTTTAATTTGATTGGAATCGAGCCAATGAAAAGTGGTTTTTCATTTGATCATAACTTCGGGTTTGTTCATTTTTAACGAATTGCTAGTCTACTTCAATTGGAATCGAGCCAATGAAAAGTGGTTTTTTATTTCATATAACTTCGGGCTTGTTCATATTAGGTGAATTGCTAATCTAATTCGATTGAAACCATGTCAATGAATAGTGATTTTTAATTTCATGATAACTTCGGGATTGTTCATTTTTGGTGAATTGCTAGTCTAATTTGATTGCAATTGAGCCAATGAAAAGTGGTTTTTGATTTCATGATAATTTCGGGTTTCTTCATTTTTGGCAAATTGCTAGTCTAATTCGATTGGAATCGAGCCAATGAAAAGTTGTTTTTAATTTCATGATAACTTTGAGTTTGTTCCTTTTTGGCTAATTGCTAGTCAAATTCGATTGGAATCGAGTCAATGAAAAGTGGTTTTTGATTTCATGATAATTTCGGGTTTCTTCATTTTTGGCAAATTGCTAGTCTAATTCGATTGGAATCGAACCAATGAAATGTGGCTTTTGATTTCATGATAACATCGGGGTTGTTCATTTTTGGCGAATTGCTCGTCTAATTCGATTGGAATCGAGCCAATTAAAAGTAGTTTTTAATTTCATGATAACTTTGAGTTTGTTCCTTTTTGGCTAATTGCTAGTCAAATTCGATTGGAATCGAGCCAATGAAAATTGGTCTTTGATTTCATGATAACTTCGGGTTTGTTCATTTTTGTCGAATTGCCAGTCTAATTTGATTGGAATAGAGCCAATGAAAAGTGGTTTTTGATTTTGTGATAACTTCGGGTTTGTTCATTTTTGACGAATTGTTAGTCTAATTTGATTGGAATCGAGCCAGTGAAAAGTGGTTTTTAATTTCACATAACTTCGGGTTTGTTCATTTTGGACGAATTGCTAGTCTAATTTGATTGAAATCATGTCAATGAATAGTGGATTTTGATTTTATGATAATTTCGGGTTTGTTCATTTTTGGTGAATTGCTAGTCTAATTCGATTGGAATCGACCCAATCAAAAGAGGTTTTTGATTTCATGATAAATTCGAGTTTGTTCATTTTTGGCGAATTGCTAGTCTACTTCGATTGGAATCGAGCCGATGAAATGTGGCTTTTGATTTCATGATAACATCGGGTTTGTTCATTTTCCGTGAATTGCTAGTCTAATTCGATTGGAAATGAGGCAATGAAAAGTGGTTTTTAATTTCACGATAACTTCGGGTTTGTTCATTTTTGGCAAATTGCTAGTCTAATTCGATCTGAATCTAGCCAATGAAAAGTGGTTTTTCATTTTGATGATAACTTCGAGTTTCTTCGTTTTTGGCGAATTGCTAGTCTAAATCGATTGGAATCAAGCCAATGAAAAGTGACATTTTATTTCATGATAACTTCGGGTTTGTTCATTTTTGGCTAATTGCTAGTCTAATTCGATTAGAATCGAACAAAAGAAGAGTGGTTTTTCATTTCATGATAACTTTGGGTTTGTTCATTTTTAGCGAATTGCTAGTCTAAATTGATTGGAATCGAGCTAATGAAAAGTGGATTTTGATTTCTTGATAACTTTGGGTTTGCTCGTTTTTAGCGAATTGCTAGTCTAATTCAAATGGAATCGAGCCAATAAAAAGTGATTTTTCATTTTATGATAACTTCGGGTTTATTCATTTTTGGCGAACTGCTAGTCTAATTCAATTTGAATCGAGCCAATAAAAAGTTGTTTTTTATTTCATGATAACTTCAGGTTTGTTCGTTTTTGGCGAACTGCTAGTCTAATTTGATTGGAATCGAGCCAACAAAAAATGGTTTTTCATTTCATGATAACTTCGAGTTTGTTCATTTTTGGCGAATTGCTAGTCTAATTCGATTGGAATCGAGCCAAAGAAAAGTGGTTTTCCATATCATGATAACTTTGGGTTTGTTCCTTTTTGGCGAATTGCTTGTCTAAATCGATTGGAATCATGACAACGAAAAGTGACTTTTGATTTCATGATAACTTCGGGTTTGTTCATTTTTGGCGAATTGCTAGGCTAATTCAATTGGAATCGAGCCAATGAAAAGTGGTTTTTCATTTTGATGATAACTTCGATTTGTTGGTTTTTGGCGAATTGCTAGTCTAAATCGATTGGAATCGAGCCAATGAAAAGTGGCTTTTGGTTTCATGATAACTTTGGGTTTGTTTGTTTTTGGCGAATTGCTAGTCTAATTCTATTGTAATCAAACCAAAGGAAAGTGGTTTTCCATTTCATGATAACTTCGGGCTTGTTCGTTTTTGGCTAATTGCTAGTGTAAATCGATTGGAATCGAGCTATTGAAAAGTTGATTTTGATTTCATGATAACTTCGGGTTTGTTCATTTTTGGCAAATTGCTAGTCTAATTCGATTGGAATCGAGTCAATGAAAAGTGGTTTTTCATTTCATCATAACTTTGGGTTTGTTCTTTTTTGGCGAATTGGTAGTCCAATTCGATTGGAATCAAGCCAATGAAAAGTGGATTTTCATTTCATGATAACTTTGGGTTTGTTTGTTTTTGGTGAATTGCTAGTTTAAATCGATTGGAATCGAGTTAATGAAAAGTGGCTTTTGATTTCATGATATCTTCGGGTTTGTTCGTTTTAGCAAGTTGGTTGTCTAATTTGATTCGAATCCAGCTAATGAAAAGTGGTTTTTTATTTCATGATAAATTTGGATCTGTTCATTTTTTGGCTAATTGCTAGTCTAATTTGATTGGAATTGAGCCAATGAAAAGTAGTTTTTGATTTCTTGATAACTTCGGGTTTGTTCATTTTTGGCTAATTGCTAGTCTAATTCGATTGTAATCGAGCCAATGAAAAGCGGTTTTTCATTTCATGATAACTTCGGGTTTGTTCCTTTTTGGCGAATTACTTGTCTAAATTGATTGGAATCCAGCCAATGAAAAGTGATTTTTCATTTTGATGATAACTTCGGGATTTTTAGTTTTCGGCGAATTGCAAGTCTAAATCGATTGGAATCGAGCCATTGCAAAGTGGCTTTTGATTTCATGAGAACTTTGGGTTTGTTTGTTTTTGGCGAATTGCTAGTCTGATTCGATTGGAATCAAGCCAAAGAAAAGTGGTTTTCCATTTCATGATAACTTCGAGTTTGTTCATTTTTGGCGACTTGCTAGTCTAAATCGATTGGAATCGAGCCAATGAAAAGTGGCTTTTGATTTCATGATATCTTCGAGTTTGTTCATTTTTGACGAATTGCTAGTCTAATTCGATTGGATTCGTGCCAAAGAAAAGTGGTTTTTCATTTCAGGACAACTTCGGGTTTGTTCGTTTTTAGCGAATTGCTAATCTAATTCGATTAGAATCGAGCCAGAGAAAAGTGGTTTTTGATTTTGATGATAACTTCGGGTTTGTTCATTTTTGGCAAATTGCTAGTTTAAATCGATTGGAATCGAGCCAATGAAAAGTGGCTTTTGATTTCATGATAACTTCGGGTTTGTTCATTTTTGGCGAATTGCTAGTCTAATTCGATTGGAATTGAGCAAACTAAAAGTGGTTTTTCATTTCATGATAACTTCGGGTTTGTTCGTTTTTGGCGAACTGCTAGTCTACTTCAATTGGAATCGAGCCAATAAAAATTGGTTTTTCATTTCATGATAACTTCGGGCTTATTCGTTTTGGGCGAATTTCTACTCCAATTCGATTGGAGTCGAGCCAGTGAAAGGGGGCTTTTAATTTCATGATAACTTCGGGTTTGTTCATTTTTGGCGAATTGCCAGTCTAATTCCATTAGAATCGAGCCAAAGAAAAGAGGTTTTTCATTTCATGATAACTTCGGATTTGTTCATTTTTGGCAAATTGCCAGTGTAAATCGATTAGAATCGAGCCAATGAAAAGTGGCTTTTGATTTGATGATAACTTTTGGTTTGTTCATTTTTGGCGAATTGCTAATTTAATTCGATTGGAATCGAGCCAAAGAGAAATGGTTTTTCATCTCATGATAACTTCGGGTTTGTTTGTTTTTGGCAAATTGCGAGTCTAATTCGATTGGAATCAAGCTAAAGACAAGTGATTCTTCATTTCATGATAACTTCGTGTTTGTTCCTTTTTGGCGAATTGCTAGTCTAACCGATTGGAATCGAGCTAATGAAAGGTAGATTTTGATTTCATGATAACTTCGGGTTTGTTCATTTTTGGCGAATTGCTAGTCTAATTCAATTGGAATCAAGCCAATGAAAAGTGGTTTGTCATTTTGATGATAACTTCGGGTTTGTTGGTTTTTGGCGAATTGCTAGTCTAAATCGATTGGAATCGAGCTAATGAAAAGTCCCTTTTGATTTCATGATAATTTCAGGTTTGTTCATTTTTGGCGAATTGCTAGTCTAATTCGATTGGAATCAAGCAAAAGAAAAGTGGTTTTTCATTTCATGATAACTTCGAGTTTGTTCATTTTTGATGAATTGCTAATCAAAATCGATTGGAATTGAGCTAATGAAAAGTAGATTTTGATTTCATGACATCTTCGGGTTTGTTCATTTTTGGCAAATTGCTAGTGTTATTCAATAGGAATCGAGCCAATAAAAAGTGGTTTTTCATTTCATGATAACTTCGGGTTTGTTCATTTTTGGCGAATTGCTAGTCTAATTCGATTGGAATCTAGCTAATGAAAAGTGGTTTTTCATTCCATGATAATTTCGGGTTTGTTAGTTTTTGGCAAATTGCTAGACTAATTCGATTGGAATCGAGCTAAAGAAAAGTAGTTCTTCAGTTCATGATAACTTTGGGTTTGTTCGTTTTTGGCGAATTGCTAGTCTAATCGATTGGAATTGAACCAACAAAAAGTGGCTTTTGACTAAATGATATCTTCGGGGTTGTTCGTTTTGGCGAATTGGTAGTCTAATTCGATTGGAATCGAGAAAATGAAAAGTGGTTTTTCATTCCATGATAACTTTGGGTTTGTTCGTTTTGGCCAATTGCTAGTCTAATTTTATTTGAATTGAGCCAATGAAAAGTGGTTTTTGATTTCGTGACAGCTTCGTGTTCGTTCGTTTTTGGCGAATTGCTAGTCTGAATCAATTGGGATCGAGCCTACGAAAAGTGGCTTTTCATCTCATGATAACTTCGGGTTTGTTCATTTTTGGCGAGTTGCTAGTATAAATCAATTGGAATCGAGCCAATGAAAAGTGATTTTTCATTTCATGATAACTTCGGGCTTATTCGTTTTTGGCCAATTGCTAGTCAAAATCGATTGCAACCGAGCAAGTGAAAAGTGGCTTTTGATTTCATGATAACTTTGGGTTTGTTCGTTTTTGGCCAATTGTTATCTAATTCGATTGAAATCGAGCCAAAGAAAAGTGGTCTTTCATTTCATGATAACGACGGGTTTGTTCGTTTTGGCGAATTGCGAATTTAAATTGATTGGAATCGAGCAAAAAAAAAAAGCGGTTTTTCATTTCATGATAACTTCAGGTTTATTCATTTTTGGCGAATTACTTGTCTAATTCGATTGGAATAGAGCTAATGAAAGTGGTTTTTGATTTCGCGATAACTTCAAGTTTGTTCATTTTTAACGAATTGCTAGTCAAAATCGATTGGAAATGAGGCAATGAAAAGTTGTTTTTCATTCCATGATAACTTCGTGTTTGTTCATTTTGGCGAATTGCTAGTCTAATTTGATTGGAATTCAGCCAATGAAAAGTGGCTTTTGATTTCATGATAACTTCGGGTTTGTTCATTTTTGGCGAATTGCTAGTCTAATTCGATTGGAATCGAACCAATGAAAAGTGGCTTTTCGATTCACGACAACTTCGGTTTGTTCATTTTTAGCGAAATACTAGTCTAATTCGATTGGAATCGAGCCAATGAAAAGTGGTTTTTCATTTCATGATAGCTTCGGGTTTGTTAATTTTTTTCGAATTACTAGTCTAAATCGATTGGAATCGGGCCAATGTAAAGTGGCTATTTATTTCATGATAATTTTGGGTTTGTTCGTTTTTGGCAAATTACGAGTCTAATTCGATTGGAATCGAGGGAATGAAAAGTCATTTTTCATTTCATGACAACTTCAGCTTTGTTCCTTTTTGGAGAATTGCTAGTCTAAATCGATTGAAATCGAGCTAATGAAAAGTGGATTTTGTTTTCTTGATAACTTCGGGTTTGTTCATTTTTGGCAAATTGCTCATCTAATTCGATTGGAATCAAGCTAATGAAAAGTGGTTTTTGATTTCACGATAACTTCGGGTTTGTACATTTTTTGCGAAATACTAGTCTAATTCAATTGGAATCGAGCCAATGAAAAGTGGTTTTTCATTTCTTAATAGTTTTGGGTTTGTTCGTTTTTGCGAATTGCTAGTCTAAATCGATTGGAATCGAGGCAATGAAAATGTGGCTATTGATTTCACGATAACTTCGGGTTTCTTCATTTTGGCGATTCGCTAGTCTAATTTGATTGGAATCGAGCCAATGAAAAGTGGTTTTTCGTTTCATGATAACTTCAAGTTTCTTCATTTTTGGTAAATTGCTTATCTAATTCGATTGGTATCGAGCTAATGAAAAGTGATTTTTCATTTCATGATAACTTTGGGTTTGTTCATTTTTTGCAAATTGCCAGTCCAATTCGCTTGGAATCGAGGCAAAAAAGTGGCTTTTGAATACATGATAACTTCGCGTTTCTTCTTTTTTGGCCAATTGTTAGTCTAATTCGATTGGAATAGAGCCAACGAAAAGTTACTTTTGATTTTATGATAACTTCGGGTTTATTCGTTTAAGGGGAATTGCTAGTCTAATTTGATTGGAATCGAGCCAAAGAAAAGTGGTTTTTCATTTCGTGATAACTTCGGGTTTGTTTGTTTTTGGGGAATTGCTAGTCTAAATAGATTGGAATCGAGCCAATGAAAAGGGGCTTTTGATTTCCTGAAAACTTCGGGTTTGTTCGTTTTTGGTGAATTGCTAGTCTAAATCGATTGGAATTGAGGTAATGAAAAGTGGATTTTGATTTCATGATAACTTCGGTTTTGTTCATTTTTGGCGAATTGCTAACCTAAGTCAATTGGAATCGAGCCAATAAAAAGTGGTTTTTCATTTCATGATAACTTCGGGTTTGTTCATTTTTAGCGAATTACTAGTCTAATTCGATTGGAATCGAGCCAATGAAAAGTGTTTTTTCATTTCATGATAACTTCGGGTTTGTTACTTTTTGCAAATTGCTAGTCTAATTCGATTGGAATCTAGCTAAAAGAAAAGTAGTTCTTCATTTCATGATAACTTTGGGTTTGTTCGTTTTTAGCGAATTGCTAGTCTAATCGATTGGAATCGAGCAAATGAAAAGTGGCTTTTGACTTCATGATAACTTCGGGGTTGTTTGTTTTGGCGAATCGGTAGTCTAATTATATTGGAATCGAGAAAATGAAAAGCGGTTTTTAATTCTATGATAACTTCGGGTCTGTTCGTCTTGGCGAATGCCAGTCTAATTAGATTGGAATTGAGCCAATGAAAAGTGGTTACTGATTTCATGATAACTTCGTGTTCGTTCGTTTTTGGCGAATTGCTAGTCTAATTTGATTGGAATTGAGCTAATGAAAAGTGGTTCTTGATTTCAGGATAACTTCGGGTCTGTTCATTTTTGGCGAATTGCTAGTCTAATTCGATTGGAATCGAGCCAAAGAAAATTGATTTTTCATTTCATGATAACGTCGGGATTGTTCATTTTTGGCGAGTTACTAGTCCAAATCGATTGGAATCGAGCCAATGAAAAGTGGTTTTTCATTTCATGATAACTTCGGGTTTATTCATTTTTGGCCAATTGCTAGTCAAAATCGATTGGAATCGAGCAAGTGAAAAGTGGCTTTGATTTCATGATAACTTAGGATTTGTTCGTTATTGGCAAATTGCTATCTAGTTCGATTGGAATCGAGCCAAAGAAAAGTGGTTTTTCATTTCATGATAACTTTGGGTTTGTTTATTTTGGCGAATTGCGAGTCTAAATCGATTGGAATCGAGCCAAATAAAAGCGATTTTTCGTTTCATGATAACTTCAGGTTTATTCATTTTTGGCGAATTACTCGTCTAATTCGATTGGAATAGAGCTAATGGAAAGGGGTTTTTGATTTCATGATAACTTCGGGTTTGCTCATTTTTGGCGGATTGCTAGTCTAAATCGATTAGAATCGAGGCAATGAAAAGTGGCTTTTCATTCCATGATAAATTCGGGTTTGTTCATTTTGGCTAATTGCTAGTCTAATTTGATTGGAATTGAGCCAATGAAAACTGGCTTTTGATTTCATGATAACTTCAGGTTTGTTCGTTTTTGGTGAATTGCTAGTCTAATTCGATTGGAATCGAGCAAATGAAAAGTGGTTTTTCGTTTCACGACAACTTCGGGTTTGATCATTTTTGGCGAAATACTAGTCTAATTCGATTGGAATCAAGCCAATGAAAAGTGGTTTTTCATTTCATGATAACTTCAGGTTTACTCATTTTTGGCCAATTGCTAGTCAAAATCAATTGGAATCGAGCAAGTGAAAAGTGGCTTTTGATTTCATGATAACTTTGGGCTTGTTCGTTTTTGGCGAATTGTTATCTAATTCAATTGAAATCGAGCCAAAGAAAAGTGGTTTTTCATTTCATGATAACTTCTGGTTTGTTCATTTTGCGAATTGCTAGTCTAAATCGATTGGAATCGAGCCAAAGAAAAGCAGTTTTTCGTTTCATGATAACTTCATGTTTTTTCATTTTTGTGAAATGCGAGTCTAATTCAATTGGAATTGGGCCAACAAAAAGTGGCTTTTGAATTCATGATAACTTCGCATTTCTTCTTTTTTAGCCAATTGCTAGTCTAATTCGATTGGAATAGAGCCAACGAAAAGTTACTTTTGATTTTATGATAACTTCGGGTTTATTCGTTTAAGGGGAATTGCTAGTCTAATTTGATTGGAATCGAGCCAAAGAAAAGTGGTTTTTCGTTTCGTGATAACTTCGAGTTTGTTCATTTTTGGGGAATTGCTAGTCTAAATAGATTGGAATCGAGCCAATGAAAAGTGGCTTTTGATTTCCTGAAAACTTCGGGTTCGTTCGTTTTTGGTGAATTGCTAGTCTAAATCGATTGGAATTGAGCGAATAAAAAGTGGATTTTGATTTCATGATAACCTCGGGTTTGTTCTTTTTTGGCGAATTGCTAATCTAATTCAATTGGAATCGAGCCAATAAAAAGTGCTTTTTCATTTCATGATAACTTCGGGTTTGTTCATTTTTAGCGAATTGCTAGTCTAATTCTATTGGAATCGAGCCAATGAAAAGTGTTTTTTTCATTTCATGATAACTTCGGGTTTGTTAGTTTTTTCAAATTGATAGTCTAATTCGATTGGAATCGAGCTAAAGAAAAGTAGTTCTTCATTTCATGATAACTTTGGGTTTGTTCGTTTTTGGTGAATTGCTAGTCTAATCAATTGGAATCGAGCCAATGAAAAGTGGCTTTTGACTTCATGATATCTTTGGGGTTGTTCGTTTTGGCGAATTGGTAGTCTAATTCGATCGGAATCGAGAAAATGAAAAGTGGTTTTTAATTCCATGATAACTTCGGGTCTGTACGTCTTGGCGAACTGCTAGTCCAATTTTATTGGAATTGAGCCAATGAAAAGTGGTTACTGATTTCATGATAACTTCGTGTTCGTTGGTTTTTGGTGAATTTCTAGTCTAATTCGATTGGAATAGAGCTAATGAAAAGTGGTTCTTGATTTCAGGATAACTTCGGGTTTGTTCATTTTTGGCAAATTGCTAGTCTAATTCGATTGGAATCGAGCCAAAGAAAAGTGGTTTTCCATTTCATGATAACGTCGGGTTTGTTCATTTTTGGCGAGTTACTAGTCTAAATCGATTGGAATCGAGCCAATGAAAAGTGGTTTTTCATTTCATGATAACTTCGGGTTTATTCGTTTTTGGCCAATTGCTAGTCAAAATCGATTGGAATCGAGCAAGTGAAAAGTGGCTTTTGATTTCATGAAAACTTAGGATTTGTTCATTTTTGGCGAATTGCTATCTAATTCGATTGGAATCGAGCCAAAGAAAAATGGTTTTTCATTTCATGATAACTTCGGGTTTGTTTATTTTGGTGAATTGCTAGTCTAATTCGATTGGAATCGAGCCAAAGAAAAGAAGTTTTTTGTTTCATGATAACTTCAGGTTTATTCATTTTTGGCGAATTACTCGTTTAATTCGGTTGGAATAGAGCTAATGAAAAGTGGTCTTTGATTTCGCGATAACTTCTGGTTTCTTCCTTTTTAGGGAGTTGCTAGTCTAAATCGATTGGAATCGAGGCAATGAAAAGTGGTTTTTCATTCTATGATAACTTCGGGTTTGTTCATTTTGGTGAATTGCTAGTCTAATTTGATTGGAATTGAGCCAATGAAAAGTGGCTTTTGATTTCATGATAACTTCGGGTTTGTTTGTTTTTAGCGAATTGCTAGTCTAATTCGATTGGAATCAAGCCAATGAAAAGTGGTTTTTCGTTTCACGACAACTTCGGATTTGTTCATTTTTGGCGAAATACTAGTGTAATTGGATTGGAATCGAGCCAGTGAAAAGTGGTTTTTCATTTCGCGATAGCTTCAGGTTCATTCATCTTTGGCGAATTAGTCGTCTAATTTGATTGGAATAGAGCTAATGAAAAGTGGTTTTTGCTTTCTCGATAACTTCGAGTTTGTTCATTTTTACGAATTACTAGTCTAAATCGATTGGAACCGGGGCAATGAAAAGTGGCTTTTGATTTCATGATAATTTTGGGTTTTTTCATTTTTGGCGAATTGCTAGTCTAATTCGATTGGAATCGAGCCAATGGAAAGTCATTTTTCATTTCATGACAACTTCAGCTTTATTCTTTTTGGAGAATTGCTAGTCTAAATCAATTGGAATCGAGCTAATGAAAAGTGGATTTTGTTTTCATGATAACTTCGGGTTTGTTCGTTTTTGGCGAATTGCTCATCTAATTCAATTGGAATCGAGCTAATGAAAAGTGGTTTTTGATTTCACGATAACTTCGGGTTTGTACAATTTTGGTAAACTGCTAGTCTAAATCGATTGGAATCGAGCTAATGAAAAGTGGCTTTTGATTTCATGATAACTTCGGGTTCGCTCATTTTTGGCGAATTGCTAGTCAAATTCGATTGGAATCGAGGCAATGAAAAGTGGTTTTTCGTTTCACGACAACTTCGGGTTTTTTCATTTTTGGTGAAATACTGGTCTAATTCGATTGGATTCGAGCCAATGAAAAGTGGTTTTTCATTTCATGATAGCTTCGGGTTTGTTCATTTTTTTTGAATTGTTAGTCTAAAACGATTGGAATCGAGGCAACGAAAATATGGCTTTGGATTTCATGATAACTTTGGGTTCCTTCATTTTGCCGATTCGCTAGTCTAATTTGATTGGAATCGAGCCAATGAAAAGTGATTTTTCATTTCATGATAACTTCGAGTTTGTTCATTTTTGGCGAATTGCTAATCTAATTCAATTGGTATCGTGCTAATGAAAAGTGGCTTTTGATTTCATGATAACTTCGCGTTTCTTCTTTTTTGGCCAATTGCTAGTCTAATTCGATTGGAATCGAGCTAATGAAATGAGGTTCTAGTCTAATTCGATTGGAATCGAGCTAATGAAATGAGGTTCTAGTCTAATTCGATTGGAATCGAGCTAATGAAATGAGGTTCTAGTCTAATTCGATTGGAATCGAGCTAATGAAATGAGGTTCTAGTCTAATTCGATTGGAATCGAGCTAATGAAATGAGGTTCTAGTCTAATTCGATTGGAATCGAGCTAATGAAATGAGGTTCTAGTCTAATTCGATTGGAATCGAGCTAATGAAATGAGGTTCTAGTCTAATTCGATTGGAATCGAGCTAATGAAATGAGGTTCTAGTCTAATTCGATTGGAATCGAGCTAATGAAATGAGGTTCTAGTCTAATTCGATTGGAATCGAGCTAATGAAATGAGGTTCTAGTCTAATTCGATTGGAATCGAGCCAATGAAAAGGGGCTATTGATTTCTTGAAAACTTCGGGTTTCTTCATTTCTGGTGAATTGCTAGTCTAAATCGATTGGAGTTGAGCAAATGAAAAGTGGATTTTGATTTCATGATAACTTTGGGTTTGTTCGTTTTTGGTGAATTGCTAGTTTAATTCAATTGGAATCGAGCCAATAAAAAGTGGTTTTTCATTTCATGATAACTTCGGGTTTGTTCATTTTTAGCGAATTGCTAGTCTAATTCGATTGGAATCGAGCCAATGGAAAGTGTTTTTTCATTTCATGATACTTTGGGTTTGTTAGTTTTTGCGAATTGCTAGTCTAATTCGATTGGAATCGAGCTAAAGAAAAGTAGTTCTTCATTTCATGATAACTTTGGGTTTGTTCGTTTCTGGCGAATTGCTGGTATAATCGATTGGAATCGAGCCAATGAAAAGTGGTTTTTCGTTTCACGACAACTTCGGATTTGTTCATTTTTGGCGAAATACTAGTGTAATTGGATTGGAATCGAGCCAGTGAAAAGTGGTTTTTCATTTCGCGATAGCTTTAGGTTTATTCATTTTTGGCGAATTACTCGTCTATTTCGATTGGAATAGAGCTAATGAAAAGTGGTTTTTGCTTTCTCGATAACTTTGGGTTTGTTCATTTTTACGAATTGCTAGTCTAAATCGATTGGAATTGGGGCAATGAAAAGTGGCTTTTGATTTCATGATAATTTTGGGTTTTTTCATTTTTGGCGAATTGCTAGTCTAACTCGATTGGAATCGAGCCAATGGAAAGTCATTTTTCATTTCATGACAACTTCAGCTTTATTCTTTTTGGAGAATTGCTAGTCTAAATCAATTGGAATCGAGCTAATGCAAAGTGGATTTTGTTTTCATGATAACTTCGGGTTTGTTCGTTTTTGGCGAATTGCTCATCTGATTCAATTGGAATCGAGCTAATGAAAAGTGGATTTTGTTTTCATGATAACTTCGGGTTTGTTCGTTTTTGGCGAATTGCTCATCTGATTCAATTGGAATCGAGCTAATGAAAAGTGGTTTTTGATTTCACGATAACTTCGGGTTTGTACAATTTTGGCGAACTGCTAGTCTAAATCGATTGGAATCGAGCTAATGAAAAGTGGCTTTTGATTTCATGATAACTTCGGGTTCGTTCGTTTTTGGTGAATTGCTAGTCAAATTCGATTGGAATCGAGGCAATGAAAAGTGGTTTTTCGTTTCACGAGAACTTCGGGTTTTTTCATTTTTGGTGAAATACTGGTCTAATTCGATTGGAATCGAGCCAATGAAAAGTGGTTTTTCATTTCATGATAGCTTCGGGTTTGTTCATTTTTTTTGAATTGTTAGTCTAAAACGATTGGAATCGAGGCAACGAAAATATGGCTTTGGATTTCATGATAACTTTGGGTTCCTTCATTTTGCTGATTCGCTAGTCTAATTTGATTGGAATCGAGCCAATGAAAAGTGATTTTTCATTTCATGATAACTTCGAGTTTGTTCATTTTTGGCGAATTGCTAATCTAATTCAATTGGTATCGTGCTAATGAAAAGTGGTTTTTCATTTCATGATAACTTCGGGTTTGTTCATTTTTTTGCGAATTGCTAGTCCAATTCGATTGGAATCGAGCCAATGAAAAGTGGTTTTTGGTTTCTTGATAACGTAAGGTTTGTTCATTTTTGTGAATTGCGAGTCTAATTCAATTGGAACCGGGCCAATGAAAAAAGTGGCTTTTGAATTCATGATAACTTCGCGTTTCTTCTTTTTTGGCCAATTGCTAGTCTAATTCGATTGGAATAGAGCCAACGAAAAGTTGCTTTTGATTTTATGATAACTTCGGGCTTATTCGTTTAAGGGGAATTGCTAGTCTAATTTGATTGGAATCGAGCCAAAGAAAAGTGGTTTTTCATTTCGTGATAACTTCGGGTTTGTTCGTTTTTGGGAAATTGCTAGTCTAAATAGATTGGAATCGAGCCAATGAAAAGGGGCTATTGATTTCCTGAAAACTTCGGGTTTCTTCATTTCTGGTGAATTGCTAGTCTAAATCGATTGGAATTGAGCAAATGAAAAGTGGATTTTGATTTCATGATAACTTTGGGTTTGTTCGTTTTTGGTGAATTGCTAATTTAATTCAATTGGAATCGAGCCAATAAAAAGTGGTTTTTCATTTCATGATAACTTCGGGTTTGTTCATTTTTAGCGAATTGCTAGTCTAATTTGATTGGAATCGAGCCAATGGAAACTGTTTTTTCATTTCATGATACTTTGGGTTTGTTAGTTTTTGCGAATTGCTAGTCTAATTCGATTGGAATCGAGCTAAAGAAAAGTAGTTCATCATTTCATGATAACTTTGGGTTTGTTCGTTTCTGGCGAATTGCTGGTATAATCGATTGGAATCGAGCCAATGAAAAGTGGCTTTTGACTTCATGATATCTTCGGGGTTGTTCGTTTTGGCGAATTGGTAGTCTAATTCGATTGGAATCGAGAAAATGAAAAGTGGTTTTTAATTCCATGATAACTTCAGGTCTGTTCGTCTGGGCGAATTGCTAGTCTAATTTGATTGGAATTGAGCCAATGAAAAGTGGCTACTGATTTCATGATAACTTCGTGCTCGTTCGTCTTTGGGGAATTGCTAGTCTAATTCAATTAAAATCGAGCTAATGAAAAATGGTTCTTGATTTCAGGATAACTTCGGGTTTGTTCATTTTTGGCGAATTGCTAGTCTAATTCGATTGGAATCGAGCAAAAAAAAGTGGTTTTCATTTCATGATAACGTCGGGTTTGTTCATTTTTGGCGAGTTGCTAGTCTAAATCGATTGGAATCGAGCCAATGAAAAGTGGTTTTTCATTTCATGATAACTTTGGTTTTATTCGTTTTTGGCCAATTGCTAGTCGAAAATCGATTGGAATTGAGCAAGTGAAAAGTGGCTTTTGATTTCATGATAACTTAGGATTTGTTCATTTTTGACGAATTGCTATCTAATTCGATTGGAATCGAGCCAACAAAAAGTGGATTTTCATTTCATGATAACTTCGGGTTTCTTTATTTTGGCGAATTGCTAGTCTAAATCGATTGGAATTTAGCCAAAGAAAAGTGGTTTTTCATTTTATGATAACTTCAGGTTTATTCATTTTTGGTGAATTACTCGTCTAATTCGATTGGAATAAAGCTAATGAAAAGTGGTTTTTTTATTTCGCGATAACTTCGGGTTTGTTGCTTTTTAGCGAATTGCTAGTCTAAATCGATTGGAATCGAGGCAATGAAAAGTGGTTTTTCATTCCAGGATAACTTCGGGTTTGTTCATTTTGGCGAATTGCTAGTCTAATTATATTGGAATTGAGCCAATGAAAAGTAGCTTTTGATTTCATGATAACTTCGGGTTTGTTCATTTTTGGCGAATTGCTAGTCTAATTCGATTTGAATCGAGCCAATGAAAAGTGGTTTTTCGTTTCACGACAACTTCGGGTTCGTTCATTTTTGGCGAAATACTAGTCTGATTGGATTGGAATCTAGCCAACGAAAAGTGGTTTTCCATTTCATGATAGCTTCAGGTTTATTCATTTTTGGCAAATTACTCGTCTAATTCGATTGGAATAGAGCTAATGAAAAGTGGTTTTTGATTTCGCGATAACTTAGGGTTTGTTCATTTTTACGAATTGCTTGTCTAAATCGATTGGAATCGGGGCAATGAAAAGTGGCTTTTGATTTCATGATAATTTTAGGTTTTTTCATTTTTGGCGAATTTCTAGTCTAATTTGATTGGAATCGAGCCAATGAAAAGTCATTTTTCATTTCATGACAACTTCAGCTTTGTTCTTTTTGGAGAATTGCTAGTCTAAATCGATTGGAATCGAGCTAATGAAAAGTGGATTTTGTTTTCATGATAACTTCGGGTTTGTTCGTTTTTGGCGAATTGCACATCCAATTCGATTGGAATCGAGCTAATGAAAAGTGGTTTTTGATTTCACGATAACTTCGGGTTTGTACATTTTTGGCGAATTGCTAGTCTAAATCGATTGGAATCGAGCTAATGAAAAGTGGCTTTTGATTTCATGATAACTTCGGGTTTGCTTGTTTTTGGCTAATTGCTAGTCTAATTCGATTGGAATCGAGCCAATCAAAAGTGGTTTTTCGTTTCACAACAACTTCGGTTTGTTCATTTTTGGCGAAATACTTGTCTAATTCGATTGGAATCGAGCCAATGAAAAGTAGTTTTTCATTTCATGATAGCTTCGGGTTTGTTCATTTTTTACGAATTGCTATTCTAAATCGATTGGAATCGAGGCAATGAAAATATGGCTTTTGATTTCATGATAACTTCGGGTTTCTTCATTTTGGCGATTCCCTAGTCTAATTTGATTGGAATCGAGCCAATGAAAATTGGTTCTTCATTTCATGATAACTTCAAGTTTGTTCATTTTTGGCAAATTGCTAATCTAATTCGATTGGTATTGTGCTAATGAAAAGTGGTTTTTCATTTCATGACGACTTCGGGTTTGTTCATTTTTTTGTGAATTGCTAGTCCAATTCTATTGGAATCAAGCCAATGAAAAGTGGGTTTTGGTTTCTTGATAATGTCAGGTTTGTTCATTTTTGTGAATAGTAAGTCTATTTCAATTGGAATCGGGCCAACGAAACGTGGCTTTTGAATTCATGATAACTTCGCGTTTCTTCTTTTTTGTCCAATTGCTAGTCTAATTCGATTGGAATCGAGCCAACAAAAAGTTGCTTTTGATTTTATGGTAACTTCGGGTTTATTCGTTTAAGGGGAATCGCTAGTCTAATTTGATTGAAATCAAGCCGAAGAAAAGTGGTTTTTCATTTCGTGATGATTTCAAGTTTGTTTGTTTTTGGGGAATTGGTAGTCCAAATAGATTGAAATCGAGCCAATGAAAAGGGGCTTTTGATTTCCTGATAACTTTGGGATTGTTCATTTTTTGGCGAATTGCTAGTCTAATTCGATTGGAATCGAGCCAATAAAAAGTGATTTTTCGTTTCACGAAAACTTTGGGGTTGTTTGTTTTTGGCAACTTGCTAGTCTAAATAGGTTGGAATCGAGCCAATGAAAAGGGGCTTTTGATTTTTAGATAACTTCGGGTTTGTTCATTTTTGACGAATTGCTAGTCTAATTCGATTGGAATCGAGCCAAAAAAATGTGATTTTTCATTTCATGATAACTTCAGGTTTGTTCATTTTTGGCGAATTGCTAGTCTAAATCGATTGGAATGGAGCCAATGAAAAGTGGCTTTTGATTTCATTATAACTTCGGGTTTGTTTGTTTTTTGAGAATTACTAGCCTAATTCTATTGGAATTGAGCCAATGAAAAGTTATTTTTATTTCATGATAACTCAGGTTAGTTCATTTTTGGCGAATTGCTAGTCTAAAATGATTGGAATCGAGCAAGTGAAAAGTGGCTTTTGACTTCACGATAACTTCGGGTTTGTTCATTTTTGGAAAATTGCTAGTTTAAATAGATTGGAATCGAGCCAACGAAAAGGGGCTTTTGATTTCATGGTAATTTCGGGTTTGGTCATTTTTGGTGAATTCTAGTCTAAATCGATTGGAATCGAGCAAATGAAAAGTGGTTTTTGATTTCATGATAACTTCGGGTTTGTTCGATTTTGGTGAATTGCTAGTCTAAATTGATCGGAATCGAAACAATGTAAAGTGGTTTTTTATTTCATGATAACTTTGGGTTTGTTCGTTTTTGTTGAATTGCTAGTCCAATTCGATTGGAATCGAGCAAATGAAATGTGGCTTTTGACTTCACGATAACTTCTGGTTTGTTCGTTCTTGGCGAATTGCTAGTCTAAATCGATTGGAATCCAGCCAATGAAAAGTTGCTTTTGATTTCATGATAACTTCTGGTTTGTTCATTTTTGGCGAATTGCTAGTCTAAATCGATTGCAATCAAGCCAATAAAAAGTTGTTTTTCATTTCATGATAACTTAGGGTTTGTTCATTTTTGACGAATTGCTAGTCTAAAGTGATCGGAATGGAGCCAATTGAAAGTGGCTTTTGATTTCCTCATAACTTTGGGTTTGTTCATTTTTTGAGAATTAGTAATCTAATTCTATTGGAATCGAGCCAATGAAAAGTTATTTTTCATTTCATGATAACTTCGGGTTTGTTCATTTTTGGCGAATTGCTAGTCTAAATCGATTGGAATCGAGCAGATGAAAAGTGGCTTTTGATTTCATGATATCTTTGGGTTTGTTCATTTTGGCGAATTGGTAGTCTAATTCGATTTGAATCCAGCTAATGAAAAGTGATTTTTGATTTCATGATAACTTCAGATCTGTTCTTTTTTGGCGAATTGCTAGTCTGGTTTTTGATTTCATGATAACTTCGGGTTTGCTCGTTTTTTCACGAATTGCTAGTTTAATTCGATTGGAATCGAGCTAATGAAAAGTGGTTTTTGGTTTCATGATAACTTCGGGTTTGTTTGTTTTTTGCGAATTGCTAGTCTAATTCGATTGGAATCGAGCCAATAAAAAGTGGTTTTTCATTTTGATGATAACTTCGGGTTTGCTGGTTTTTGGAGAATTGCTAGTCTAAATCGATTGGAATCAAGCCAATGAAAAGTGGCTTTTGATTTCATGATAACTTTGGGTTTGTTTGTTTTTGACGAATTGCAAGTCTAATTCGATTGGAATCAAGCAAAAGAAAAGTGGTTTTTCATTTCATGATAACTTCGGGTTTGTTCATTTTTGGCGAATTGCCAGTCCAAATCGATTGGAAGAAAAGTGGATTTTGATTTCATGATAACTTCGGGTTTGTTCGTTTTTGGCGAATTTCTAGTCTAATTAGATCAGAATCTGGCCAATGAAAAGTGGTTTTTTTGTTTTGATGATAAATTCGAATTTGTTCGTTTTTGGCGAATTGCTAGTCTAAATCGACTGGAACCAAGCCAATGAAAAGTGGTTTTTTATTTCATGATAACTTCGGGTTTGTTCGTTTTTGGAGAATTGCTAGTCTACTTTGATTGGAATCGAGCAAAAGAAAAGTGGTTTTTCATTTCATGATAACTTCGGGTTTGTTCATTTTTGGCGAATTGCTAATCTAAATCGATTGGAATCGAGCTAATGAAAAGTGGATTTTGATTTCATGATAACTTTGGGTTTGCTCATTTTTAGCGAATTGCTAGTCTAATTCAATTGGAATCAAGCAAATAAAAAGTTGTTTTTCATTTAATGATAACTTCGGGTTTGTTCATTTTTGGCGAACTACTAGTCTAATTCGATTGGAATCGAGCTAACAAAAAGTTGTTTTTTATTTGATGATAACTTCGGTGTTGTTCGTTTTTGGCGAACTGCTAGCGTAATTTGATTGGAATCGAGCCAACGAAAAATGTTTTTTCATTTCATGATAACTTGAGGTTTGTTAATTTTGGCCGAATTGCTAGTCTAATTCGATTGGAATCGAGCCAAAGAAAAGTGGTTTTTCATTTCATGATAACATCCGATTTTCATTTTTGACTAATTGCTAGCCTAATTCGATTGGAATCGAGCTAAAGAAAAGTGGTTTTTCATTTCATGATAACTTCGGGTTTATTTGTTTTTGGCGAATTGATAGTCTAATTCAATTGGAATCGAGCCAACAAAAACTGGTTTTTCATTTCGTGATAACTTCAGGATAGTTCGTTTTTGGTGAACTGCTAGTCTAATTCGATTGGAGTCGAGCCAATGAAAAGTGGCTTTTCAATTCATGAAAACTTCGAGTTTGTTCGTTTTTGGCGAGTTGCTAGTTTAATTCGATTGTGTATCGAACCAATGAAAAGCGATTTTTCATTTCATGATAACTTCGGGCTTGTTCCTTTTTGGCAAATTGCTTATCTAAATCGATTGGAATCAAGCCAATGAAAAGTGGTTTTTGATTTCATGATAACTTCGGGTTTGTTTATTTTTTGCGAATTGCTAGTCTAATTCTATTGGAATCGAGCTAATGAAAAGTGGTTTTTCATTTCATGATAACTTCGGGTTTGCTCGTTTTTGGGAAATTGGTAGTCCAATTCGATTTGAATCCAGCCAATGAAAAGTGGCTTTTCATTTCATGATAACTTCGGGTTTGTTCATTTTTTGGCGAATTTCTAGTCTAAATCGATTGGAATCGAGCCAATGAAAAGTGGCTTTTGATTTCATGATATCTTCGGGTTTGTTCATTTAGGTAAGTTGGTTGTCTAATTCGATTCGAATCCAGCTAATGCAAAGTGGTTTTTGATTTCATGATAACTTCGGATCTGTTATTTTTTGGCGAATTACTAGTCTAATTTGATTGGAATCAAGCCAATGAAAAGTGGTTTTTGATTTCATATAACTTCAGGTTTGTTCATTTTTGGCTAATTGATGGCCTAATTCGATTGTAATCGAGCCAATGAAAAGCAGTTTTTCATTTCATGATAACTTCGGGTTTGTTCCTTTTTGGCGAATCGCTTGTCTAAATCGATTGGAATCAAGCCAATAAAAAGTGGTTTTTCATTTTGATGATAACTTTGGGTGTTTTGGTTTTTGACGAATTGCTAGTCTAAATCGATTGGAATCGAGCCACTGGAAAGTGGATTTTGATTTCATGATAACTTCGGGCTTGTCTGTTTTTGATGAATTGCTCGTCAGATTCGATTGAAATCAAGCCAAAGAAAAGTGGTTTTCCATTTCATGATGAATTCGGGTTTGGTCGTCTTTGGTGAATTGCTAGTCTAAATCAATTGGAATCGAGCCAATGAAAAGTGGCTTTTGATTTCATGATATCTTCGGGTTTGTTCGTTTTGGCGAATCGGTAGTCTAATTCGATTCAAATCTAGCTAATGAAAAGTAGTTTTTGATTTCATGATAACTTCGGATCTGTTCATTTTTGGCGAATTGCTAGTCTAATTCGATTAGAATCGAGCTAATGAAAAGTTGTTTTTGATTTCATGATAACTTCGGGTTTGTTCATTTTTTACGAATTGCTAGTCTAATTCGATTGGAATCGAGCCAACGAAAAGTGGTTTTTCATTTTGATGATAATTTGGGTTTGTTCATTTTTGACGAATTGCTAGTCTAATTCGATTTGAATCGAGCAAAAGAAAAGTGGTTTTTCATTTCATGGTAACTTCGGGTTTGTTTATTTTTAGCGAATTGCTAGTCTAAATCGGTTCGAATCAAGCTAATGAAACGAGGATTTTGATTCCATGGTAACTTCGGGTTTTTAAGTTTTTGGCAATTTGCTAGTCTAATTTAATTGGAATCGAGCCAATAAAAAGTTGATTTTCATTTCATGATAACTTTGGGTTTGTTCATTTTTGGTGAACTGCTTGTCTAATTCGATTTGAATCGAGCCAATGAAAAGTGGTTTTTTCGCTTCATGATAACTTCGGGTTTGTTTATTTTTGGCGAATTGGTAGTCTAATTCAATTGGAATCGAGCCAAAGAAAAGTGGTTTTTCATTTCAGGATAACTTCGAGTTTGTTCGTTTTTGGCGAATTGCTAGTGTAAATCGATTGGAATCGAGCCAATGAAAAGTGGCTTTTGATTTCATGATAACTTAGAGTTTGTTTGTTTTTGGCGAATTGCTAATCTAATTCGATTCAAATCGAGCCAAAGAAAAGTGGTTTTTCATTTGATGATAACTTCGGGTTTGTTCATTTTTGGCGAATTGCTAGTTTAAATCGATTGGAATTGAGCCAATGAAAAGTGGCTTTTGATTTCATGATAACTTCGGATTTGTTCATTTTTGGCGAATTGCTAGTCTAATTCGATTAGAATCGAGCAAAAGAAAAGTGGTTTTTCATTTCATGATAACTTCGGGATTGTTCTTTTTTGGCGAACTGCTAGTCTACTTCGATTGGAATCAAGCCAATAAAAAGTGGTTTTTCATTTCATGATAACTTCGAGCTTATTCATTTTTGGCGAATTGCTAGTCCAATTCGATTGGAATCGAGCCAATGAAAAGGAGCTTTTAATTTCACGATAACTTTGGGTTTGTTGGTTTTTGGCGAATTGCTAGTCTAATTCCATTGGAATTGAGCCAAAGAAAAGCGGTTTTTTGTTTCATGATAACTTCGAATTTGTTCATTTTTGGCGAATTGCCAGTGTAAATTGATTGGAATCGTGCCAATAAAAAGTGGCTTCTGATTTGATGATAACTTTGGGTTTGTTCTTTTTTGGATAATTGCTAATATAATGCGATTGGAATCGAGCCAACGAGAAATGGTTTTTCATTTCATCATCACTTCGGGTTTGTTCGTTTTTGGCAAATTGCTAGTCTAATTCGATTAGAATCGAGCTAAAGAAAAGTGATTTTTCATTTCATGATAACTTCGGGTTTGTTCATTTTTTGGCGAATTGCTAGTCTAATCGATTGGAATCGAGCTAATGAAAGGTAGATTTTGATTTCATGATAACTTCGGATTTGTTCGTTTTTGGCGAATTGCTAGTCTAATTCAATTGAAATCGAGCCAATAAAAAGTGGTTTTTCATTTCATGATTACTTCGGATTTGTTCGTTTTTGGCGAATTGCTAGTGCAGATCGATTGGAATCGAGCCAATGAAAAGTGGCTTTTGATTTCATGATAATTTTGGATTTGTTCATTTTTGGCGAATTGTTAATCTAATTCGATTGGAATCGAGCCAAAGAAAAATGGTTTTTCATTTCATGATAACTTCGGGTTTGTTCGTTTTTGGCAAATTGCTAGTCTAATTCGATTGGAATCGAGCTAAAGAAAAGTGGTTCTTCATTTCTTGATAACTTCTGGTTTGTTCATTTTTTGCGAATTACGAGTCTAATCGATTGGAATCGAGCCAATGAAAAGTGTCTTTTGATTTCTTGATATCTTCGGGTTTGTTCATTTTGGCGAATTGGTAATCTAATTCCATTGGAATCGAGCCAAAGAAAAGTGATTTTTCATTCCATGATAACTTCAGCTTTGTTCATTTTTAGCGAATTTGTAGTCCAACTCAATTGGAATCGAGCCAATGAAAAGCGGCTTTTGATTTCTTGATATATTCGGGTATGTTCATTTTGGCGAATGGGTAGTCCTGTTCGATTTGAATCCAGCTAATGAAAAGTGGTTTTTGATTTCATGATAACTTTGGATCTGTTCATTTTTGGTGAATTAGTAGTCTAATTTGATTGGAATTGAGCCAATGAAAAGTGGTTTTTGATTTCATGATAACTTCGGGCTTGTTCATTTTTTCTCGAATTGCTAGTCGAATTCGATTAGAATCGAGCTAATGAATAGTGATTTTTGATTTCATGATAACTTCTGGTTTGTTCATTTTTGGTGAATTGCTAGTCTAATTCGATTGGAATCGAGCCAATGAAAAGTGATTTTTCATTTTGAAGATAACTTCGAATTTGTTCGTTTTTTGCAAATTGCTAGTCTAAATCGATTGGAATTGAGCCAATGAAAAGTCGCTTTTGATTTCATGATAACTTCGGGTTTGTTCATTTTTGGCGAATTGCTAGTCTAATTCGATTGGAATCGAGCAAAAGAAAAGTGGTTTTTCATTTCATGATAACTTCGGGTTTGTTCATTTTTGGCGAATTGCTAGTTTAAATCGATTGGAATCGAACTAATGAAAAGTGGATTTTGATTTCATGATTACTTCGATTTTGTTCGTTTTTGGCGAATTACTAGTCTAATTCAATTGGAATCAAGCCAACAAAAACTGGTTTTTCATTTCGTGATAACTTTGGGATAGTTCGTTTTTGGCGAACTGCTAGTCTAATTCGATTAGAATCGAGCCAATGAAAAGTGGTTTTTCAATTCATGATAACTTCGAGTTTGTTCGTTTTTGGCGAGTTGCTAGTCCAATTCGATTGTTATCGAACCAATGAAAAGCGATTTTTCATTTCATGATAACTTCGGGTTTTTTCCTTTTTGGCGAATTGCTTGTCTAAACCGATTGGAATCAAGGCAATGAAAAGTGATTTTTGATTTCATGATAACTTCGGGTTTGTTAGTTTTTGGAGAATTGCTAGTCCAATTCAATTGGATTCGTGCCAACGAAAAGTGGCTTTTTCATTTCATGATAACTTAAGGTTTCTTCGTTTTTGGCGAATTGGTAGTCCAACTCGACTGGAATTGAGCCAATGAAAAGTGATTTTTGATTTCATGATAGCTTCGGGTTTGTTCATTTTTGGCGAATTGCTAGTTTAAATCGATTGGAATCGAGCCAATGAAAAGTGGCTTTTGATTTCATGATATCTTCAATTTTGTTCGTTTTGGCAAATTGGTAGTCTAATTCGATTCGAATCCAGCTAATGAAAAGTGGTTTTTGATCTAATGATAACTTCGGATCTGTTCGTTTTTGGCGAATTGCTAGTCTAATTTGATTGGCATTGAGCCAATGAAAAGTTGTTTTTGATTTCACGAAAACTTTGGGTTTGTTCATTTTTTCGAGAATTGTTAGTCTAATTCGTTTTGGATCGAACTAATGAAAAGTGGTTTTTGATTTCATGATAACTTCGGGTTTGATCGTTTTTTGGTAAATTGCTAGTTTAATTTGATTGGAATCGAGCCAATGAAAAGTGGTTTGTCATTTTCATGATAACTTCAGGTTTGTTCATTTTTGGCGAATTGCTAGTCTAAATCGATTGGAATCGAGCCAATGAAAAGTCGCTTTTGATTTCATGATAACTTGGGTTTGTTCATTTTTGGCGAATTGCTAGTCTAATTCGATTGGAATCGAGCCAATGTAAAGCGGTTTTTCGTTTCACGACAACTTCGAGTTTGTTCATTTTTGGCAAAATACTTGTCTAATTCGATTGGAATCGAGCCAATGAAAAGTGGTTTTTCGTTTAATGATAGCTTCGGGTTTGTTCATTTTTTACGAATTGCTAGTCTAAATCGATTGGAATTGGGCCAATAAAATGTGGCTTTTGATTTCTTGATAATTTTGGGTTTGTTCGTTTTTGGCGAATTACTAGTCTAATTCGATTGGAATCGAGCCAATGAAAAGTCATTTTTCATCTCATGACAACTTCAGGTTTGTTCGTTTTTTGGAGAATTGCTAGTCTAAATCGATTGGAATCGAGCTAATGAAAAGTGGATTTTGTTTTCATGATAACTTCGGGTTTGTTCGTTTTTGGTGAATTGCTCATCTAATTCGATTGGAATCGAGCTAATGAAAAGTGGTTTTTGATTTCACGATAGCTTCGAGTTTGTACATTTTTGGCGAATTGCTAGTCTAAATGCACTGGAATAGAGCCAATGAAAAGTGGATTTTGATTTCATGATAACTTCGAGTTTGTTCGTTTTTGGCGAATTGCTAGTCTAATCGCTCGGAATCGAGCCAATGAAAGGTAGATTTTGATTTCATGATAACTTTGGGTTTGTTCATTTTTGGCGAATTGCTAGTCTAATTCAATTGTAATCGAGCCAATAAAAAGTGGTTTTTCAATTCATGATTACTTCGGATTTGTTCGTTTTTGACGAATTGCTAGTGCAAATCGATTGGAATCGAGCCAATGAAAAGTGGCTTTTGATTTCATGATAACTTTGGATTTGTTCATTTTTGGCGAATTGCTAATCTAATTCGATTGGAATCGAGCCATAGAAAATTGGTTTTTCATTTCATGATAATTTCGGGTTTGTTCGTTTTTGGCAAATTGCTAGTCTAATTCGATTGGAATCGAGCTAAAGAAAAGTGGTTCTTCATTTCATGATAACTTTAGGTTTGTTCATTTTTTTGCGAATTACGAGTCTAATCGATTGGAATCGAGCAAATGAAAAGTGTCTTTTGATTTCATGATATCTTCGGGTTTGTTCGTATTGGCGAATTGGTAGTCCAATTCCATTGGAATCGAGCCAAAGAAAAGTGCTTTTTCATTCCACGATAATTTCGGGTTTGTTCGTTTTTAGCGAATTTGTAGTCCAATTCGATTGGAATCGAGCCAATGAAAAGCAGCTTTTGATTTCTTGATGTATTCGGGTTTGTTCGTTTTGGCGAATGGGAAGTCTAGCTCAATTCGAATCCAGCTAATGAAAAGTGGTTTTTGATTTCATGATAACTTCGGATCTGTTCATTTTTGGTGAATTACTAGTCTAATTTGATTGGAATTGAGACAATGAAAAGTGGTTTTTGATTTCATGATAACTTCGGGTTTGTTAGTTTTTTCTCGAATTGCTAGTCGAATTTGATTAGAATCGAGCTAATGAAAAGCGGTTTTTGATTTCATGATAACTTCTGGTTTGCTAGTCGAATTTGATTAGAATCGAGCTAATGAAAAGCGGTTTTTGATTTCATGATAACTTCTGGTTTGTTCGTTTTTGGCGAATTGTTAGTCTAATTCGATTGGAATCGAGCCAATGAAAAGTATTTTTCATTTTGAAGATAACTTCGGGTTTGTTCATTTTTGGCGAATTGCTAGTCTAATTCAATTGGAATCGACCAAAAGAAAAGTGGTTTTTCATTTCATGATAACTTCGGGTTTGTTCATTTTTGGCGAATTGCTAGTCTAAATCGATTGGAATCGAGCCAATGAAAAGTGGTTTTTGATTTCATGATAACTTCGGGTTTGTTCATTTTTGGCGAATTGCTAGTCTAAATCGATTGGAATCGAGCTAATGAAAAGTGAATTTTGATTTCATGATTACTTTGGTTTTGTTTGTTTTTGGCGAATTGCTAGTCTAATTCAATTGGAATCGAGCCAAAAAAACTGGTTTTTCTTCTCATGATAACTTCGGAATAGTTCGTTTTTGGCTAACTACTAGGCTTATTCGATTGGAATCGAGCCAATGAAAAGTGGTTTTTCAATTCATCATAACTTCAAGTTTGTTCGTTTTTGGCGAGTTGCTAGTCAAACTCGATTGTTATCAAACCAGTGAAAAGCGATTTTTCATTTCATGATAACTTTGGGTTTGTTCCTTTTTGCGATTTGCTTGTCTAAACCGATTGGAATCAAGCCAATGAAAAGTGGTTTTTGATTTCATGGTAACTTCAGGTTTGTTCGTTTTTGGCGAATTGCTAGTATAATTCGATTGGAATCGTGCCAACGAAAAGTGGTTTTTTTTTCATGATAACTTAGGGTTTGTTTGTTTTTGACGAATTGGTAGTCCAATTCGATTGGAATCGAGCCAATGAAAAGTGGTTTTTGATTTCATGATAACATCGAGTTTGTTCATTTTTGACGAATTGCTAGTCTAAATCGAACGGAATCGAGCCAATGAAAAGTGGATTTTGATTTCATCATATCTTCGATTTTGTTCGTTTTGGCGAATTGGTGGTCTAATTCGATTCGAATCCATCTAATGAAAAGTGGTTTTTGATCTAGTGATAACTTCGGATCTGTTTATTTTTGGCGAATTGCTAGTCTAATTTGATTGGCATTGTGCCAATAAAAAGTTGTTTTTGATTTCATGATAACTTTAGGTTTTTTCATTTTCTCGAGAATTGCTAGTCTAATTCGTTTTGGATCGAACTAACGAAAATTGGTTTTTGATTTCATGATAACTTCGGGTTTGATCGTTTTTGGCGAATTGCTAGTCTAATTCGATTCGAATCGAGCCAATGAAAAGTGGTTTGTCATTTTCATAATAACTTCAGGTTTGTTCGTTTTTGACGAATTACTAGTCTAAATCGATTGGAATCGAGCCAATGAAAAGTCGCTTTAGATTTCATGATAACTTTGGGTTTGTTCATTTTTGGCGGATTGCTAATCTATTTCGATTGGAATCGAGCCAATGAAAAGCGGTTTTTCGTTTCACGAAAAATTCAAGTTTGTTCATTTTTGGCAAAATACTTGTCTAATTCGATTGGAATCAAGCCAATGAAAAGTGGTTTTTCGTTTAATGATAGCTTCGGGTTTGTTATTTTTTTACGAATTGCTAGTCTAAATCGATTGGAATCGGGCCAATGAAATGTGGCTTTTGATTTCATGATAATTTTGGGTTTGTTCGTTTTTGGCGAATTGCTAGTCTAATTCGATTGGAATCGAGCCAATGAAAAGTCATTTTTCATCTCATGGCAACTTCAGGTTTGTTCATTTTTTGGAGAATTGCTAGTCTAAATCGATTGGAATAGAGCCAATGGAAAGTGGCTTTTGATTTCATGATAACTTCGGGTATGCTCGTTTTTGGCGAATTGCTAGTCTAATTCGATTGGAATCGAGCCAATGAAAAGTGGTTTTTCGTTTCACGACAACTTCGGGCTTGTTCATTTTTGGCGAAGTACTAGTCTAATTCGATTGGAATCAAGCCAATGAAAAGTGGTTTTTCATTTCATGATAGCTTCAGGTTTGTTCATTTTTTGCGAATTGCTAGTCTGAATCGATTGGAATCGAGGCAATGAAGATGAGGCTTTTGATTTCATGATTACTTCGGGTTTCTTCATTTTGGCGATTCCCTAGTCTAATTTGATTGGAATCAAGCCAATGAAAATTGGTTTTTCATTTCATGATAACTTCGAGTTTGTTCATTTTTGGCGAATTGCTAATCTAATTCGATTGGTATCGTGCTAATTAAAAGTGGTTTTTCATTTCATGATAACTTCGGGTTCGTTCATTTTTTGTGAATTGCTAGTCCAATTCAATTGGAATCAAGCCAATGAAAAGTGGGTTTTGGTTTCTTGATAATGTCAGGTTTGTTCATTTTTGTGAATAGTAAGTCTAATTCAATTGGAATCAGGCCAACGAAAAGTGGCTTCTGAATTCATGATAACTTCGCTTTTCTTCTTTTTTGTCCAATTGCTAGTTTAATTCGATTGGAATCGAGCCAACAAAAAGTTGCTTTTGATTTTATGGTAACTTCGGGTTTATTCGTTTAAGGAGAATCGCTAGTCTAATTTGATTGAAATCGAGCCAAAGAAAAGTGGTTTTTCATTTCGTGATAACTTCGAGTTTGTTCGTTTTTGGAGAATTGCTTGTCCAAATAGATTGGAATCGAGCCAATGAAAAGGGGCTTTTGATTTCCTGATAACTTTGGGATTGTTCATTTTTGGCGTGTTGCTAGTCTAATTCGATTGGAATCGAACCAATAAAAAGTGGTTTTTCGTTTCACGAAAACTTCGGGGTTGTTTGTTTTTGGCAACTTGCTAGTCTAAATAGATTGGAATCGAGCCAATGAAAAGGGGCTTTTGATTTTAAGATAACTTCGGGTTTGTTCGTTTTTGGCGAATTGCTAGTCTAAATCGATTGGAATAGAGCCAATGGAAAGTGGCTTTTGATTTCATGATAACTTTGGGTATGCTCGTTTTTGGCGAATTGCTAGTCTAATTCGATTGGAATCGAGCCAATGAAAAGTCAATTTTCATCTCATGGCAACTTCAGGTTTGTTCATTTTTTGGAGAATTGCTAGTCTAAATCGATTGGAATAGAGCCAATGGAAAGTGGCTTTTGATTTCATGATAACTTTGGGTATGCTCGTTTTTGGCGAATTGCTAGTCTAATTCGATTGGAATCGAGCCAATGAAAAGTGGTTTTTCGTTTCACGATAACTTCGGGTTTGTTCATTTTTGGCGAAGTACTAGTCTAATTCGATTGGAATCAAGCCAATGAAAAGTGGTTTTTCATTTCATGATAGCTTCGGGTTTGTTCATTTTTTGCGAATTGCTAGTCTGAATCGATTGGAATCGAGGCAATGAAGATGAGGCTTTTGATTTCATGATTACTTCGGGTTTCTTCATTTTGGCGATTCCCTAGTCTAATTTGATTGGAATCAAGCCAATGAAAATTGGTTTTTCATTTCATGATAACTTCGAGTTTGTTCATTTTTGGCGAATTGCTAATCTAATTCGATTGGTATCGTGCTAATTAAAAGTGGTTTTTCATTTCATGATAACTTCGGGTTTGTTCATTTTTTTTGAATTGCTAGTCCAATTCGATTGGAATCAAGCCAATGAAAAGTGGGTTTTGGTTTCTTGATAATGTCAGGTTTGTTCATTTTTGTGAATAGTAAGTCTAATTCAATTGGAATCAGGCCAACGAAAAGTGGCTTCTGAATTCATGATAACTTCGCGTTTCTTCTTTTTTGTCCAATTGCAAGTCTAATTCGATTGGAATCGAGCCAACAAAAAGTTGCTTTTGATTTTATGGTAACTTCGGGTTTATTCGTTTAAGGAGAATCGCTAGTCTAATTTTATTGAAATCGAGCCAAAGAAAAGTGGTTTTTCATTTCGTGATAACTTCGAGTTTGTTCGTTTTTGGGGAATTGCTTGTCCAAATAGATTGGAATCGAGCCAATGAAAAGGGGCTTTTGATTTCCTGATAACTTTGGGATTGTTCATTTTTGGCGAGTTGCTAGTCTAATTCGATTGGAATCGAACCAATAAAAAGTGGTTTTTCATTTCACGAAAACTTCGGGGTTGTTTGTTTTTGGCAACTTGCTAGTCTAAATAGATTGGAATCGAGCCAATGAAAAGGGGCTTTTGATTTTAAGATAACTTCGGGTTCGTTCGTTTTTGGCGAATTGCTAGTCTAAATCGATTGGAATGGAGCCAATGAAAAGTGGCTTTTGATTTCATTATAACTTCAGGTTTGTTCATTTTTTGAGAATTACTAGTCTAATTCTATTGGAATTGAGCCAATGAAATGTTATTTTTATTTCAAGATAACTCAGGTTAGTTCATTTTTGGCGAATTGCTAGTCTAAAACGATTGGAATCGAGCAAGTGAAAAGTGGCTTTTGACTTCACGATAACTTCGGGTTTGTTCGTTTTTGGCGAATTGCTAGTTTAAATAGATTGGAATCGAGCCAATGAAAAGTGGCTTTTGATTTCATGGTAATTTTGGGTTTGGCCATTTTTGGTGAATTGCTAGTCTAAATCGATTGGAATCGAGCAAATGAAAAGTGGTTTTTGATTTCATGATAACTTCGGGTTTGTTCGTTTTTGACGAATTGCTAGTCTTAATCGATTGGAATCGATACAATGTAAAGTGGTTTTTTATTTCATGATAACTTCGGGTTTGTTCGTTTTTGCTGAATTGCTAGTCCAATTCGATTGGAATCGAGCAAATGAAATGTGTCTTTTGACTTCACGATAACTTCTGGTTTGTTCGTTCTTGGCGAATTGCTAGTCTAAATCGACTGGAATCGAGCCAATGAAAAGTTTCTTTTGATTTCATGATAACTTCAGGTTTGTTCATTTTTGGCGAATTGCTAGTCTAAATCGATTGGAATCGAGCCAATAAAAAGTTTCTTTTCATTTCATGATAACTTACGGTTTGTTCATTTTTTACGAATTGCTAGTCTAAAGTGATCGGAATGGAGCCAATTGAAAGTGGCTTTTGATTTCCTTATAACTTCCGGTTTGTTCGCTTTTTGAGAATTACTAATCTAATTCTATTGGAATCGAGCCAATGAAAAGTTATTTTTCATTTCACGATAACTTCGGGTTTGTTCATTTTTGGTGAATTGCTCATCTAATTCGATTGGAATCGAGCTAATGAAAAGTTGTTTGTCATTTCACGATAGCTTCGGGTTTCTACATTTTTGGCGAATTGCTAGTCTAAATCGATTGGAATCGAGCAGATGAAAAGTGGCTTTTGATTTCATGATATCTTTGGGTTTGTTCATTTTGGCGAATTGGTAGTCTAATTCGATTTGAATCCAGCTAATGAAAAGTGATTTTTGATTTCATGATAACATCGGATCTGTTCATTTTTGGCGAATTGCTAGTCTAATTTGATTGGAATTGAACCAATGAAAAGTGGTTTTTGATTTCAAGATAACTTCAGGTTTGTTCGTTTTTTCACGAATTGCTAGTTTAATTCGATTGGAATCGAGCTAATGAAAAGTGGTTTTTGGTTTCATGATAACTTCGGGTTTGTCCGTTTTTTTGCGAATTGCTAGTCTAATTCGATTGGAATCGAGCCAA